>NC_136262.1:239209790-239427290 GCF_964187855.1 Myxine glutinosa | reverse complement strand
TTTCACCTTTATCACAGCTCCGGAGGTAGGGGGGCGCAGAATAAACAATAATAATAATAGTACAGCACACAATCAAAAAATATACAGTCCTCATCTCCGCAACACTGCACCCTCCTCCTCTTAGGCACGTGCCGGGCCTACAACTTTTACTTTTAGTGTGACACGTAGGTGTAGTTCCCTCTACTTTTAACCTGACCCTGAGTGCGACATAAATAAATGTGTCCCGCTGCTCCATTGCACCCTGCCTAACAGACTTACGCCCACAGTTAACCGAATTGCGGAATGGTCTTCAAACTATACACTGACGGTGGGAAGCATTATTTGCAATGACGCTATTTTTATTTACAATACTAACCCAGGACCTGTGATTGTTCTTTCTGGGGGGGAGACAGTCTGCTCTGCATCGACGCACCATGAACGCACCAAAGCACCCTCAAGCACCAATCGGTGCACAGTCATCACTGTTCAGGAATAAAAATAAACCAACAACCCCTAACCCTGCAGGTGATCTCTTGCTCTTCGACTCCCTCTGCTGGTTATTATTATTTTCCTGGTGTTGTCATCTTCCCTTGCTGGCGGCCTATTTGCAATAAAAGAATGCACCTAACGTGTCCGTTTTTATTTTATTTATGGCCCACAGGGGCCGACTACGTGTGGTTCACCTGTGGGGCATCGGTGCCCTGTGGCCAAGGTCCGCCAGCAAGATTTCAGGCCCTCATGGCCGGTTCCAGCAGAGGGGCCATGCCCCCAACCCATGGGGTCCATAGGTGGTGCTCGGCCACAGACATGTGGTCCATAATGTGGTGCATCGATGCAGACAGCTGGTTCTGGGAATTTCGGGCGCACAATGGCCGACCCACGCACGCTCCCCTCGGCACCCAGTGGTGCACAGGTCATGTGGGAGACAAAAGGGGAAAGACAATTGAGCGAGGGGTAAGGTCACAAGGGTACACATCAATAAGGCAATGTAAGGCGAAATGCGTACGGAGGGCGAAGTGAGAAAGCTCGTCCCTACCGTACGTCACCCCCCTGTCACCTACCCTACCCTTGCCCTTACCCCATATGTACAAAAATCTACACATTTACAAATTCGTCACTACTGTCACGTCTTCCCCATATTTCCCCTATACCAAATTCGTCTCCACAATCCCTCTACTTCAAAATTTGCCATCACCAAATTCATCATCAATCCTCATAAGGAGGCAGAGATGGAACATCAAAGCACAATGTCACACCCACGTCATGATGCGTCTCACATTCCAAAACATTTGCATCAAAAATAATTAAACATGGCATGGTGCGGAGTACCTGTCACCTCAGGTGAGTGGATGCAGATGGTGCGAGGAGACTTCATCCTAACTACTTTCTAAATGACATTAACACACTTTACACTACCCGGGGTCTTTCCCTGCCAATCCATTGGCCAACTTACACTACGGGTTCTAAAAACCAATTCCCATTGACCAAACTGTGGTGCTTCTCAATTTGGGGTCTCACTCCCCCGATTCATCTCCCGGTGCCTCGCACAATTTCTGGGCTGCGACGTGTAGCTCTCCCAGCAGGTCTACCCACCTGCACACCTCCACCACTGCAGTTGCCACCCGAGCTTACCTAGCTCCTCACCCTAACCTAACTAACTGGGGCAGGCCCTCTCCTGGCTCTGTCACCCCCTGGTGCCCTCTGGCACTGGGCTACCCGGGTCCGTCCTCCGGATCCTCGGGCCCCATCCACAACTACCGGCTCCCAGAGCCCACCTGCGGCCTCACCTGGCCGACATCCTCACAGTGGTGGAGTGCCCAAACCAACTACACACACTAACAGGCTACACGCCCAGCCATTTCCACAACACTAATGCACCCATCCAAATACCATTCTTTCACCTCGCACCACAGATGCCAATATCCAACCACAATTTACCTGTACCCTCTACCTAACACTTACACTACCCGCCCCGGGTATCCGTGATGGGGGTCCACTCTTCCCCCATTCACACCTTCGCACCATCCACTCCACTCCACAATTTCCACCATACTCACTCCACGACCATCCATTCCAATACTCCATTTATTCCACACAGCCACATACACCTGTTTGTTGTACACCTGTGCAATCACCTGGTGCCACCTGCACCCTCCTCCTCTTCCTGGACCAGTTGGTCAACACAACACACATCACCACTACTCCCTCATACACTGCTCCACACACCTGTTCAGTTGCACACCTGTGCAATCACACCTGTTCAATCACACCTGTTCAATCTTCAGACACACGGCATCATTTCAGCTAACTACTCCCCTCTGAAACTTGCGCTTCCCAGTCGCCCCTTTAAACTATTGCGCTCCCACATCATTATCATCCACACTAAACTACCTGCGTCCCCACTACAGGTATCAGTCACTAACTAACCTTAACGTCACCTAATGTCATCTTCGCTAGATCCCTACAATATAACCTAACCCACCCGGGCTAGTTTTCACTGCCATACACCCCATAAACTATAGCGCATTTGCCCCCACTGTGAGGGATGGTGGATTTGCCATCCCACCACATCGGGGGTCTCTCCCTATAAATTTTGTTCGTCCAAATTCAATAAACCAAAAATTTTCCATTTACTGCCAATTCTATTCACTATTATAAATTTCGAATCAAATCACGATCACTATCACTATCACCATCATCATCACAGTCCACTATATCCTAGCCTCGGTGCGTCGTGACATCATTAAACTCGGTTCGTAAAGCCGAGCAATGAATTCGGGTGGTTTGGTTGCCTGCAGGTTGAATCCGTCCGGCTTTCGGTTCAAGGGAGGTGGTTTGGTTGGGCCGAGATTCCACGCACCGTCTCGGCGCGGCACCTTGCGGTCCCGGGCCCGATGGCTCAATCTCCCCTGGTCGGAACCCCGTCCCCACGAGGGGGCACCGTTCCGCTTCCTCCCACTCACCCTCGAACCGGACCGGTCGCCTCGCCCGACAAAGCCCGGACTCGACCGTGCGGGGCGGGGCCAAGCCCGAATCGGCAACGACGCTTCGAAGAGAAGCGACGCAGCATCGATCCGCGCCGGGCCTCGCACCCAACAAAGCACCCCACGCCCCGAGTGCTCGCATCGGCTATCCGTCGCCCTAACCACTAACCCGGTTACCGTCGATGCTTTACTTGCATGCTCACACGCATACGCTACCCCTTTCACCCTCACAACACCTGGCGTTCCAACGCCGTACGTACATTCCACCAACGCTCTCCCTGTTACACACCACACCTCTCGCGCACACTCTTGCGCACACCTCTCCTCCGTTACGTCCTCCGTAACACTCACCATGGGCGTGCACTCTTGCATCCACCCACTAACGCGCTCGGATGGGCTCTCCCACACTCGCGCCATGACCAACTCAGGTGTGCTTCCTCGCACACGTTCCACCACCACCTTACTCTCCGTGTCACACTCCGTACACCCCGACGTGCATTCTCGCTCGCACTCGGTTTCACACTCGCGCTCCGATGTGCCCTCTCGCACCTGCGCCATCACCAACTCACTATTCGTGTCACACTCCGTACACCCCGACGTGCATTCTCGCTTGCACTCGGTTTCACACTCGCGCTCCGATGTGCCCTCTCGCACCTGCGCCATCACCAACTCACTATTCGTGTCACCCTCCGTACACCCCGACGTGCATTCTCGCTCGCACTCGGTTTCACACTCGCGCTCCGATGTGCCCTCTCGCACCTGCGCCATCACCAACTCACTATTCGTGTCACACTCCGTACACCCCGACGTGCATTCTCGCTCGCACTCGGTATCACACTCGCGCTTCGTAACACGCTCACCCCTTGACGCACACTTTTTCCTCCCACGCGTGCCATTTCCACTCACACGGGACCCTTCACCAACGCCCGGATGCTTCCTCGATCCCAAGCGCGTGAAAATTCTTTTGTCGCTAAACATCCTCCTGCAAAATCTACCCGCACAATATACAGCACGACTCACCTGGGGGATCCTTTTCTCCACGCGAACCTGCAAACTTCCATTCGGGTTAAGCACAGCATCATGATGTGAGCAGGGACTTTGTACATAATCCATTTCTCCCTGCAATTCCCGGGCTACCTCCGTCATCTCTTCAATTTTAATTCCCAGCACTGCTTTTTCTTTATTAACCTCGGCGACCGCTGGCTTTAATAAAACACCCTCTACCTCATCGGTCGCCGGCTTTTCCAAACCCCGTGTCGCGATTTCTACCCCCGTCATTGTACCCGTGCTTTCCTCCGCTTCGCTCAACCAGCGCTTTTCGACCCGCTTTACCTCCTCGTGCACCCCTGGGACCCTCTCGCCCACCATGCGATCCATGGTCTCCCCACATTTTTGCATGCGGTCACCCATTCTGTTGGTTATTGCTTCAATTTGGTTTCCCCATCGCTCACTGTTAGCCCTCCTTTCGTCCCTCATTACTCCCAATTGCTCACTATTCTTCTCCATAAGGGCCTCCATTTCGTTCGTTATTGTTTCCATTTTATTACTCAATTTCTCCCCGTTTATTCTCAGCATCTCGTCGAATTGCGCCATGAAGTCCCCCACATCAAAGCCCGCTACTACGGTCACGGGCGCGGCAAAATTTGGTGCCGCTGTAACCACGTGCGCGAGAGCGCCATCTTGTGCACCTGATACCCCCTCAACCACACCTTCTTTACTCTCCTCCACCCTTTCCTCCACATACATTTCCCCGAGGTCCTGGGTCGATTCTACCCCGTCTATCTCTCCCACCGGCATCCCGTCGCCTTGACCAGCCATGGCGCGATTTCAAAATTCGGGTTTTGCTTTAAAACAAAACAAATTTCGTCCGCTCCAAATTTTGACCACATTTTTTCGAGATGTTTTAAAAATTTGGTTCGGGCCCCGAATCTCACTCCCAGACACCAATTGTTGCACTAATAGTACAATTGGTGTTCCAAAATTTGGGCCTAACAAATTTAGTCCCAGGTCCGAATCCAACTCCTGACAACCAATTGTTACTGATCGCGGTTTAGATGTTATGATGACCGAGCGGTGGTGTATTACCGCGACCTAACAGGATCCCCGACTCACCCGATTCCACCCCAAACGTTGGCCGGATCGCACCGCAGCTAGTCAATGAGGGAAAAGACGAAAACGACGCAATGCAAAGAGGAAAACGAAGGCAAAGAAAGGTTTGGAAATACTACTGAATTTATTGACTATTTACACACAAGCAAAAAGAAAGCAGTCACGTTTATTTACAAGCACATAAGACGCAGGTGACACAGGGAAAATACTAGCCTACCTACAGACTTAATTAAATACCCAGGGACAGAACAAACAAAACAAACTCACGTATACAAGAAGGGTGGAAAGGCAGGAGGTGGATGGCTGGAGGGAGAGGAAAGGTCCAAGGGGGTCCTGCAGCTCAACCGGCGCGTTTAGCAGCCGCCGTTCCTTTACGGTCCTGCTCCAAACCGCCGTTCAGGCCCCCTTTGGCTGTGGGGTGTTCTTGCTGCGGCGGCCTCCGCTGCGTTCCCAGGACTTGTCTGACTCGTTGGTCCACACCCTCAACTCTTTCTTGGTCCCTCACTCTTTACCACCGACTCCTCACCGCAACCAACGCAACCACTTGACCACCACCTCTACTGACTGACTCTTCACCACTCTCCACTTGACGACCGACTCTCAACCAACTCAGACCAACTCACCACTCACTTCCGTTCGCGCCTTTTATAGCGCCTCCAGCGATTAAGCCGCCGGCGTTTTGGACACGCCCATCGGGGTGCTCACCTCGGCCCTGGTTGGTCGCGCGACCCTCGGGCTCCGCCCTCGATGACGACGGGCGGGTACGCCCCTCCTCCCCTCTATGACGAGGTGGAGACACGCCTTTCTTCTCCGACCCTGCCTCGTGGTCAATGGCGGTTATTGGAGGGGAGGTGATTGGGAATCGAGGGCTCAGCAATGACGAGAGGGGAGGTAATATGGGCAATCGAGGCTTGGCAATCACGAGAGGGGATGTAAAAGGGAATGGAGATTTTGGGGATGGGAATGAAAGGGGGATCTATTCTCTTTCACTGGTGCAATGGAGTACTTCAATTAATGGGAGACACAGCCTTACCCTAAAACACAGAATAAGAGATAACTATCAACAGGGGTATTCTATTACTTGGCTGACGTGTATGCTTGTGGACTAATTATGGGATGCCCTTTCACCTTTACACAGCTCCGGAGGTAGGGGGGCGCAGAATAAACAATAATAATAATAGTACAGCACACAATCAAAAAATATACAGTCCTCATCTCCGCAACAATATATATTGTAACGAATGTGGAAACGTTACAATGTGAACGTTACAAAAGTACGGTAACACCCTGTTAATGTAAATAATGGTCGCAGTCGGCCTCCTAGTTAATTCCATGAAACTTACACGCAGGTCACGATATATCTTTTAAATAGTGTATTTCCTTATTCCATGTAGGCTAAATATGTGTTTCCCACTAGATTGACTTTGCATTGTATCAAACAAAATAAGCGTAGGCCCTTCCAATTTCCCCAAAACCTCCCTTCCAATTGCCTTCCGCATTTTGGGCGGTTTTCTTCAACCACCATTGGCCACGAGGTAGGGTTGGGGAAGAAAGGCGTGTCTCCACCTCGTCATAAGAGGGAAGGAGTGAACCAGCCCTAACAGCCAATCAACACCGCGGTGAGCGACCCGGTAGGCGTGCCCTCGGAGCCGGCGGCTTGATTTCGCCCGAGGTGATAAAAGCGACTGTAAGAGAGGCCTTGAGAGATGACCCTGGGAGATGAGCAAAGAGGCTGCACCAAGAGGAGCGGTGAGATGCGAAACGCTCCAAGCCAAAGAGGAGAGGTACTCGGCAAGGAAACCAGCTTTGGAGAGACGTGCTGAAAGGAGGGAGACGGCTCCACCCCAAGAAGAGGAGCAGGTGTGCCGAACCAGCGCGTGACGTCTACCGCAGCGGATACACGACGGAGGATTTCCCGCCAAAACCGCGAGGAATTGCGAGCTGCGGCCTCCCGACTTTGCCTCCCTATCAAGCAATCCTCAAGCCCTACCTGCCTGCATTATCCCCTGTGTAAGTGTGAACGTCCTGTCCTGCTCGTTGTCTTGGGGCTAAGTAAAAATGAATAGTGTAAGTTAACGATTCGCTGTGTTACTGCTTCTTCCATCCATTGCTTGTGTGTGTATAATAAATCTGTTCTTCCTCCGTATTCTTCTTCTTCTTCTTTTTCATTCTCTTTCGGTCGCTTTAGAGATTTCCCGATTGAATATCTGTGGGGCGATCTGGTCAACGTCGGGTGGAATCGGGTTCTAATCGGGGAGTAACTGTTCGGACGCGGTTAAATACACCACCGCTCGGTCAATATAACATCTAAAGCCGCGTCTGTAACATTTGGTGTCGAGGAGTTGGATTCGGACCTGGGACTAAATTTGTTAGGCCCAAATTTTGGAACACCAATTGTACTATTAGAGTAACAATTGGTGTCGAGGAGGGAGATCGGACCCGAAATCGGACCCGAAGCGCGCTTAACGCGCTCAAAATTACAAGCTGCCGAAATTTATTTTGTTTTATAAAGCAAAACCCGAATTTTGAGATCGCGCCATGGACAATCAAGGCGATCGGATGTCGGTGGGAGCGATAGACAGGGTGGAATCGACCCAGGACCTCGGGGAAATGTATGTGGAGGAAAGGGAGGAGGAGAACATTGGCAATGTGGTTGAGGGGGTATCAGGTGCACAAAATGGCGCTCTCGCGCACGTGGTTACAGCGGCACCAAATTTTGCCGCGCCCGTGACCGTACCACTACCAGCGGGCTTTGATGTGGGGGACTTCATGGCGCAATTCACCGAGATGCTGAGAATAGAGGGGGAGAGATTGAGTAATAAAATGGATGCTCGGAGTGAGCAAATTGAAGCAACAATAAACGGAATGAGGGCCGATAGGGAGGAAAGGGAGCAGAGGGACAGAGACCGCAAGTTGGGCGAAAGGGTCCCAGGGGTGCACAAGGAAGTAACGCGGGTCGAGAAGCGCCGGTTGAGCGAAGCGGAGGAAAGCACGGGTACAATGACGGGGGTAGAAATCGCGACACGGGGTTTGGAAAAGCCGGCGACCGCTGAGGTAGAGGAGGGTGTTTTATTAAAGCCAGCGGTCGCCGAGGTTAATAAAGAAAAAGCAGTGCTGGGAATTAAAATTGAAGAGATGACGGAGGTAGCCCGGGAATTGCAGGCAGAAATGGAATATGTACAAAGTCCCTGCTCACATCACGATGCTGTGCTTAACCCGAATGGAAGTTTGCAGGTTCGCGTGTGGAGAAAAGGATCCCCCAGGTGAGTCGTGCTGTATATTGTGCGGGTAGATTTTGCAGGAGGATGTTTAGCGACAAAAGAATTTTCGCGCGCTTGGGATCGAGGAAGCATCCGGGCGTTGGTGAAGGGTCCCGTGTGAGTGGAAATGGCACGCGTGGGAGGAAAAAGTGTGCGTCGGCGAGTGGGTGTATTATAAAGTGTGGGAGTGAAACCGAGTGCGAGCGAGAATGCACGTCGGGGTGTACGGAGTGTGACACGAATAGTGAGTTGGTGATGGCGCAGGTGCGAGAGGGCACATCGGAGCACGAGTGTGAAACCGAGTGCGAGCGAGAATGCACGTCGGGGTGTACGGAGAGTGACACGAATAGTGAGTTGGTGATGGCGCAGGTGCGAGAGGGCACATCGGAGCGCGAGTGTGAAACCGAGTGCGAGCGAGAATGCACGTCGGGGTGTACGGAGTGTGACACGAATAGTGAGTTGGTGATGGCGCAGGTGCGAGAGGGCACATCGGAGCGCGAGTGTGAAACCGAGTGCGAGCGAGAATGCACGTCGGGGTGTACGGAGTGTGACACGAATAGTGAGTTGGTGATGGCGCAGGTGCGAGAGGGCACATCGGAGCGCGAGTGTGAAACCGAGTGCGAGCGAGAATGCACGTCGGGGTGTACGAAGTGTGACACGGAGAGTAAGGTGGTGGTGGAACGTGTGCGAGGAAGCACACCTGAGTTGGTCATGGCGCGGGTGTGGGAGAGCCCATGTGAGCGCGTTAGTGGGTGGATGCAAGAGTGCACGCCCATGGTGAGTGTTACGGAGGACGTAACGGAGGAGAGGTGTGGACCAAAGTGTGCGCGAGAGGTGTGGTGTGTAACAGGGAGAGCGTTGGTGGAATGTACGGACGGCGTTGGAACGCCAGGTTTTGTGAGGGTGAAAGGGGTAGCGTATGCTTGTAAGCATGCAAGTAAAGCACCGATGGTAACCGGTTTAGTGGTTAGAGCGACGGATAGCCGATGCGAGCACTCGGTGCGAGGGGTGCTTGGTTGGGTGCGAGGCCCGGCGCGGATCGATGCTGCGTCGCTTCTCTTCGAAGCGTCGTTGCCGATTCGGGCTTGGCCCCGCCCCGCACGGTCGAGTCCGCGCTTTGCCGGGCGAGGCGACCGGTCCGGTTCAAGGGCGAGTGGGAGGAGGCGGAACGGTGCCCCCTCGTGGGGACGGGGTTCCGACCGGGGGAGATTGAGCCATCGGGCCCGGGACCGCAAGGTGCCGCGCCGAGATGGTGCGTGGAGCCTCGGTCCAACCAAACCACCTCCCTTGAACCGAAAGCCGGACGGATTCAACCTGCAGGCAACCAAACCACCCGAATTCATTGCTCGGCTTTACGAAGCCGAGTTTAATGATGTCATGACGCACCGAGGCTAGGATATAGCGGACTGTGATGATGGTGATCGTGATAGTGATAGTGTTTTGATCCGAAATTTAGAAAAGTGAATAGAATTGGCAGTAAATGGAAAATTTTTGAATTGGTTGGAATTTGGACGAACAAAATTGATAGTAGTGAGATGCCCCGCTGTGGTGGGATGGCAACGCTGTCATCCCTCACAGAAGGTGGGGGCAAATGCGCAATAGTTTATGGGGTGGCTATGACAACCGAGCCAGGGAGGGCTTGGATAATTGTAGGGATCTAGCGAAGATGACATTAGGTAACGTTAAGTTTAGTTAGTGACTGATACCTGTAGTGGGGACGCAGGTAGATTAGTGTGGATTATAATGACGTGGGAGCGCAATAGTTTAAAGGGACGACTGGGAAGCGCAAGTTTCAGAGGGGAGTAGTTAGCTGAGATGATGCCGTGTGTGTGAGGATTGAACAGGTGAGAATGGAACAGGTGTGATTGCACAGGTGTGCAACTGAACAGGTGTATGGAGCAGTGTATGAGTGAGTGATAGTGATTGTGTATTGTGATGACCAAATGGTCCAGGAAGAAAGGAGGGTGCAGGTGGCACCAGGTGTGAGGGCACAGGTGTGCAACAACAGGTGTATGTGGCTGTGTGGAATATCTGGAGTATTGGAATGGATGGTCGTGGAGTGAGAATGGTGGAAATTGTGGAGTGGAGTGGATGGTGCGAAGGTGTGAATGGGGGAAGAGTGGACCCCCATCAGGGATACCCGGGGCGGGTAGTGTAAGTGTTAGGTAGAGGGTACAGGTAAATTGTGGTTGGATATTGGCATCTGTGGTGCGGGTGGCAGAATGGTATGTGGATGGGTGCATTAGTGTTGTGGAAATGGCTGGGCGTGTAGCCTGTTAGTGTGTGTAGTTGGTTTGGGCACTCCACCACTGTGAGGATGTCGGCCAGGTGAGGCCGCAGGTGGGCTCTGGGAGCCGGTAGTAGTTGTTGTGGATGGGGCCCGAGGATCCGGAGGACGGACCCGGGTAGCCCAGTGCCAGAGGGCACCATGGGGTGACAGAGCCAGGAGAGGGGCTGTCCCCAGTTAGTTAGGTTAGGGTGAGGAGCTAGGTAAGCTCGGGTGGCAACTACAGTGGGGGAGGTGTGCAGGTGGGTAGACCTGTTGGGAGAGCTAGACGTCGCAGCCCAGAAATTGTGCGAGAGCACCGGGAGATGAATCGGGGGAGTGAGACCCCAAATTGAGAGGCACCACAGTTTGGTCAATGGGAATTGGTTTTTAGAACCCATAGTGTAAGTTGGCCAATGGATTGGCAGGGAGAGACCCCGGGTAGTGTAAAGTGTGTTAAAGTCATTTAGAAAATAGTTAGGATGAAGGATCTCCTCGCACCATCTGCATCCACTCACCTGAGGTGACAGGTACTCCACACCATGCCATGTTTTGATTATTTTTTATGATGCAAATGTTTGGATTGTGAGACGCATCATGACGTGGGTGTGACATTGTGCGTAATTCCATCTCTCCCTCCTTATGAGGATTGATGATGAATTGGTGATGGCAAATTTTGAAGTAGAGGGATTGTGGTGACGAATTTGGTATAGGGGAAATATGGGGAAGACGTGACAGTAGTGACGAATTGGTAATGTGTAGATTTTGTACATATGGGGTAAGGGCAAGGGCAAGGGTAGGGTAGGTGACAGGGGGGTGACGTACGGTAGGGACGAGCTTTCTCACTTCGCCCTCCGTACGCATTTCGCCTTGCATTGCCTTATTGACGTGTACCCTTGTGACCTTACCCCTCGCTCAATTGTCTTTCTTTTGTCTCCCACATGACCTGTGCGCCATTGGGTGCCGATGGGAGCGTGCGTGAAGTGGCCATTGTGCGCCCGAGATTCCCAGAACCAGCATGCATTGCGTTGATGTACCACTGTATGGACCGCTGTTCTGCGGCCAAGTACCACTTGATGGACCCCAGGTTCTGGGGCAGGGCACCTCTGTTGGAGACCGGCCATAGTGGCCAGGGAATCTTGCTTGCGGACCTCGGTAAGGTGGCACCTATGCCAAACAGGTGGACCACCCTTAGTTGGCCCCTGAGGCCCTAAATAAAAATGGACACAAGTTGTGCTTTTTATTATTTCCAACTAGGCCGCATGAAGCCAGAAGACGTCGGGAAGAACATCGGCCCAGCAGAGAAAGAGAAGACCACCACCAGTTGTTTTGTTGTGTTTATTATGAACCATGGTGACTGCGCACCGGGTGGTGCTGTTGGTGCTTTGTGGTGCTTTGTGGTGCTTTTGGGTGCTTTGGTGGTATTGGTACTGGTGCATCGATGCAATGCGTGCTGTCTCCTCCCTCCCAACAGGAATTTCTTTCTCTTGTTCCCTAAAAAGAAAAAAAAAACACAGGTCCTGGGTTGCGTTGTAAATAAGAAATCACGTCATTGTAAATAATGCTCCCCACCGTAAATGTATAGTTTGAGAATAATTCCGTAATTCGGTTAGCTGTGGGCTTGAGTCTGTTAGACAGGGTGCAATGCAATAGGGGGACATACTTATGTGTGTTTTAAGATTGTCACACTCAGGGTCAGGTTAATTGTAGAGGGAATTACACCTACGTGTCACACTAAGTTAAAGTTTAATAGGCCCGAGGACGGGCCTGAAGAAAGGAGGGTGCAGTGTAACGAATGTGGAAACGTTACAATGTGAACGTTACAAAAGTACGGTAACACCCTGTTAATGTAAATAATGGTCGCAGTCGGCCTCCTAGTTAATTCCATGAAACTTACACGCAGGTCACGATATATCTTTTAAATAGTGTATTTCCTTATTCCATGTAGGCTAAATATGTGTTTCCCACTAGATTGACTTTGCATTGTATCAAACAAAATAAGCGTAGGCCCTTCCAATTTCCCCAAAACCTCCCTTCCAATTGCCTTCCGCATTTTGGGCGGTTTTCTTCAACCACCATTGGCCACGAGGTAGGGTTGGGGAAGAAAGGCGTGTCTCCACCTCGTCATAAGAGGGAAGGAGTGAACCAGCCCTAACAGCCAATCAACACCGCGGTGAGCGACCCGGTAGGCGTGCCCTCGGAGCCGGCGGCTTGATTTCGCCCGAGGTGATAAAAGCGACTGTAAGAGAGGCCTTGAGAGATGACCCTGGGAGATGAGCAAAGAGGCTGCACCAAGAGGAGCGGTGAGATGCGAAACGCTCCAAGCCAAAGAGGAGAGGTACTCGGCAAGGAAACCAGCTTTGGAGAGACGTGCTGAAAGGAGGGAGACGGCTCCACCCCAAGAAGAGGAGCAGGTGTGCCGAACCAGCGCGTGACGTCTACCGCAGCGGATACACGACGGAGGGTTTCCCGCCAAAACCGCGAGGAATTGCGAGCTGCGGCCTCCCGACTTTGCCTCCCTATCAAGCAATCCTCAAGCCCTACCTGCCTGCATTATCCCCTGTGTAAGTGTGAACGTCCTGTCCTGCTCGTTGTCTTGGGGCTAAGTAAAAATGAATAGTGTAAGTTAACGATTCGCTGTGTTACTGCTTCTTCCATCCATTGCTTGTGTGTGTATAATAAATCTGTTCTTCCTCCGTATTCTTCTTCTTCTTCTTTTTCATTCTCTTTCGGTCGCTTTAGAGATTTCCCGATTGAATATCTGTGGGGCGATCTGGTCAACGTCGGGTGGAATCGGGTTCTAATCGGGGAGTAACTGTTCGGACGCGGTTAAATACACCACCGCTCGGTCAATATAACATCTAAAGCCGCGTCTGTAACAATATATATATATATATATATATATATATATATATATATATATATATATATATATATATATATATATATATATATATATATGTATATATGTATATAATATATATTGTTACGGGGACGGCGCTCCCCTGACCAGAGTGGGGGGGGGGGGGGGGTTAATCCCCCCTTGTATTTTGCACTGGCCGTCTCCGATCCTGAAGCTACCCCGCTCCCCTGTGAGGTGGGATTGGCCGAGGTGATTGGTCAAGGGATTCCCGTACACCTCCGCCAATCCCTCCACAAGGCAGGTGGGTAACTCCGCTCGAATCCCGGACAAGATGGTATTTTGCCGAGCGGTTTAGCAATCCGGAATCCGAGCCGTTAGCAAAGACTACCCCGATTCATAAGCGTTGGCTGAAATCGCGCCACAGGAACTCAATTGGGAAATCTCTAAAGTGATCGGATGAGAAAGAAACCAAAGTAAAGGGAGAACAGGTATTTATTAATTATTTACACAAACCAAAATCAAAGAGAAGAAAATAAATGTAATTTACAGTGAAAGAAGACACAGTGCAATTCTTAAAAACAAGCTTAACTTATACCCACAGGACAGAACAAACAGACTCACTCGAATAGGGAATGGCAGGCAGGAATGGCTGGAAGGATGAGAAGGGTCAGGTGGGACAGCAGAACGGCCGGGCCAGGAGCGAGCAGCCGCCGACTCTCCACCCTCGGGTCCACACCGCCGGGATGCTCGCAGCAGCGCGTCGGAGCTTGACGTGGCAAGGCTGGTTGAAAACAGCGTCTCCCTTACTCGTACTCCTGCAGGTTGCGCGTCTCTCTTCACAGACTCAAGCGCCTTCCTTTTAGAAACTGCCTTCGTGCTCCCTCGCTCATCTGACTCCCTCAATCATCTCTCGGTGGGGGCTTCCCGTAACGGATTATATAGCCCCGCCATGGAATCTTCACGAACCTGCTCGATCTTTCTGGTCACGCCCTACCAAGCCATGCCCACTGATTCTTGGTTGGTCGGCAAGGGCTTCCTGGCTCCACCTTCTGATGACGATGGGCGGGCAATGCCCTTCTTCTTCGAGCTGACCACGTGCGCAATGGAGGCGAATGCTGCTGGAAATGTAGGCGCATGCTGCTGGCAATGTAGGCTTTGGGGCAATCGAAAGGGGGATCTATCTTATTTGATTTGGTGCAACGTAAGATCGACTATTTGACACACAGCCTTATCTGAAACACAGAATAACGATATAACTATGGGGAGGTCCTATGATTGGCTACGTGCTTGTACATGGACTAGCTAAGGTGCGATCATTTCAATTAACAGCCAATTAAGGGGAAATGTACACAGGGGTTATTTATAAGGAATTTTAATACTAAATTTGATAAAGTGAAGGTTCTAAAAACGGCAACAATATATATATATATATATATATATATATATATATATATATATATATATATATATATATATATATATATATATATATGTATATATATATATATATATATATATATATATATATATATATATATATATATATATGTCGGGAATCGAACCAGGTTCCACAACAATCAAAGAGTAACAAGCAGTTTATAAAAGACCAATCACAGCTGTGGGGAATGTAAGGAATATACAATTCAGTGAACAGCATAAACCCAAGACACTCCAAAGTGGCTTGGAAAAGACATCCTTTATATACACTTGAGAACAGATAAAGATCTCCGCTAAACCTGCACATTCAGCACTTTGGGACAGAATGGGCTAATAGCCCCTACTGTGGTGCTATCCTGGAGGAGTGCTGAACTAAAGGGAAAATGTGGGAGCAAGGCATTGAGACATTCCCAAGACCTTATCTTCTCATGCAGATATAAACCAGGCCTTCTTTCAAGGGCAGAGGGTTGTGAAAGATGTGTTTTCACGAGAGAGTTTATCAGAGCGAGCAGTTTCTACATTCCTTGTGTGGAAATGTAACTCATTGATTGGGCTTGCCGCGATATAGGTAAAAGTCACGGATGGAACGTTTTAAATGATTCTATTATTCGTGTGCTTGCGAGGATGCGTACGTTATACGCTGGGTGTTAAGAGCCTTACTCTGGTCTGCAGGCAAATCGGCTCATGAAGTGCACCATGAGGCGATTTGTTTGCCGGTTCGGTAAGGTCCGTACACGTGTACAATCGTGTACACCCGTTTTAAATTAATAAATAAATAATTTTTTTTCAGTTTTCCCGCCATGTCTAAAACTCGTTTGATTCAACGTATAAATTAATGACAGACAACGCCATCTCATGCCGGTCCAGAATTATTGTGAAAGATGGCGATTGGATGAAAATTGCATACCGACACGCCCTCACTGTCCCTCATTGTCCCTCATTTCCATTTCGGCTACCTGTCTCTTGCCCCCGCTCTTTCTTGCGAAATGAACGTTCTTTGAACAAGTGGAATGATTTAGGAATGTTTAGAGGTCATTGCAATATTAATTACTTGGGATCATTTGTGAAATTTCATGAACAGATATGTGCAATGGATCTAATTTTAGTGAGTATGAGAAAATTTGGTGCAGGATTCGTGGAATGTACAAGGCTGGTACATGTGTTTAGCACTTGAAGACGTACCCCTGAGCTGCCCGCTCTAGGTGTGCGATTAAGGCGGCGGACAAAGAAAGTATTATATACAGATATTTTTTCTCAGTCAAATTGGATGGGAAAAATGCACTTTTATATTTTCCCCCATTGCAATGTGCTTATATTTTGGAACGGCTAGGGGGATTTAAATAAAATAAAAATGAGTAAGCTTTTCAGACATGCTTCACGGTTAAATGAAAGACAATAATTAAGCGCTTTGGGGAAGGCAATGGCAAACCACCCAATGTCGTACACGATATTTTCAGCACGATCATGGATTTGAGAATGCATGTAACTTGCAGTGTTGAAGCGATGTTTTTAATTTAATGAGTAATTTAATGAGTAATTAAAAGTGGGAGGGGGCAACACCACGCATACCTCTTTTAAGGTGTGTATAAACCCTGGAATAAACGTGGGAGGGGGCAACACCACGCATACCTCTTTTAAGGTGTGTATAAACCCTGGAATAAACGTGGGAGGGGGCAACACCACGCATACCTCTTTTAAGGTGTGTATAAACCCTGGAATATTTCAGCAATCAATACAATGCTGAAACTATGTAAGTTAATTTAATGAGTAATTTAATGAGTAATTTAATGAGTAATTTAATGAGTAATTAAAAGTGGGAGGGGGCAACACCACGCATACCTCTTTTAAGGTGTGTATAAACCCTGGAATAAACGTGGGAGGGGGCAACACCACGCATACCTCTTTTAAGGTGTGTATAAACCCTGGAATATTTCAGCAATCAATACGATGCTGAAATGATGTAATTTACTGTGTAAGATGGTCGACCTTGGGTTTGTTTGGGTTTTGTTGTTTATTTTTGTGGGTGTGTATTTTTGTGTATTTTGTATATATTTTCACGGCTAATTCCAGTTAACATCCTGCAAAACTTGCTCGTTTTTCTGGCCGAGTCGAAATTGCGTTGAGTTCCTATGGCATGCGCCATTAAAAGCGCTGTGTAATGGTTGAGCTCCCTTTATTTCGTTTTGGTCACGCGGATGAGCAGACAAAATGACGAATGCTGCGGCTGGAGCAGTGGAAGCGATTTTTTAATTGTTCAATGATTATTCGATATTGTTATGACTTATTGTCAATAGGTATACTAAGTGGCCATGAGGTAGCCTGTTGCTATGTACAGTTTTATTCTATTGTTGATTATACCACATAGCTGTGGTGATAAAGGAAATGTTCGTTTTAAATAGATGATTATGATAGGACCATGACTATAAAATCATGATGATTATTATGAATGATATCATAGGGTTCAAATGCAGAATGATTGCATGAACTTGGGAAAGAACTTTCAAGCCCTATGGGATAAATTGGGTGTTACAAGCGATGGAGTTTCAAAATTTAGCATGATTGAAGGAATTTTACAGTCTTATTTCAGGAGTTTTACGAAATTTATATTGCCAAGAGATTTGGGTACTATTAAAAGAAAAATGATGAGATATTTTTCCCAAAGAACTTTAATATCTGCCATCCATTTTGGCGGTCTCACGAATGAAGGATGAGTTGCCTTTAGTGGTTGCAAAGAAAATTTGTGAAGACCAGGCAAAATGGAAAAATAGGTCAGATATGACCCTAGGACAGAACAGTGATTCGTCAATTGACATGAGGTATGAACCAGAGGTGACGACCGATGAGCTTCGATCTCAGTCAATAGATGGACCTGTCCTGACATCATTGGGGAAAGGGCTTATGCAAGGAGTCATCCAAAATGATTAATTTGATTTATTGATGAATATTGATAAATTAATTGAAATTGAATAATTGAATTGAACTGAATAAATTTAATTGAATAAATTTAACTGAATAAATTGAACTGAATAAATTGAATTGAATATATTGATTGTTTGATTGATGAAAATGCGGTCTCAAGAAAGAAGCTTTGATATCTTTGTGAGATATTATCAATGTGAAGACAACCTTGGAAAATTGAGCAAGGTGGTGAGTTTATATATAGATATATATGTGCGGTTACCATTGTGTGATTTCCCCTTCAACAGAGCGGACACCTGAGGATTCACCCATTTCATACTGACCCTCTGGCTCATCTGCAAATACTGATCTGTGAGATTGGATTGTGCAAAAGCCACAGGTGAGAGAGATTCTCTGGAAATCACCGTTTGAACAGGTGGAGAGATCCTTCCTGGAGGTACGAGTGAAGCTTTAGAGGAACAAACTACAACACATCCAACGCTACTTTGATAAAAGGCAGAATGGGAAATGGAGCCTGCAAGAATACACAAGGACAACCAGAGATTCCACAAAAAGGTACTTGTACACATCATATGTACGACCGTTATGGTGCCGAAGCTATAAGGCAGGTCGAGAATTGGTATTTGTGGACAAAGGGACATGATGAGGAGTTTCCAAGAGATGGTACATTTGAGCGAAGTCGATTGGAAAGATTGGAACAAAGATTGAAAGCCAGGAAGAGACAGAATCTAACGGTAGACTGGCTTGCATTCCATCTTTGGGATGGTGAATCCAGACAACGGGAACAGCAAGAACGGGTAACGGATCTAGAACTTAAAATAAAAAGGATACAGGATACAGTGGAGGAGACAAATGCACAACTGCCCTCGAAATTAGGAATGAAAGTGACAGTTGTCCCATCTGATTTCCAGTTGTCTCCCCAAAAAGGACGGTACAGAGAATTTTTTCGTGTTTCAGGAGATAACGAGAGATTGCAGTGGCAACTCAGGGATGTAGAGATGCAGCCCAGCAATACAAGTGCACAGGTGCACAGACCAGGCAACGACAGAAACCGGTGTTTCAAGTGTGGACAGATGGGACATTGGAAAAGAGGATGTCCGTATACCAAAAGGAAGACAAGTTCATAGGGTAAACCAAGATCAAGGGTACCAGTGCTGACCGATACCTCAGACAATGATTAGGCCTTCATTGCGACAAATCCCAAATGACGATTGGCCTCAACAAATTAGATTACTGGACAAACATGAATAACTGTCGATGATTCTTGGGTCTGAAAAGTTTTCGGAGCAAGAATTATTCATTTTTCTTTTGCTTGTAAGCAAATTGATAATTAATTGATCAAATGCCGAAATTGGATCTTTTATGTTGGGCACAAAATTTTAAATTTACAAAGTTTGGAACAATTGCTTTGCAATTTTTTTTGCAAACCAAGTGACAAGAGTCACATCATGATCAGGTGGGAATTTCGGACTATTGTTCCACACGATTGATAGGTCAGTGGTCGACTGACATACAAATGGGTGGGTAGTCAAATTTGGATAAATTATTGTGGGAACTGAAAGGGTAATGTCAATGTGACGTCATAGGGGTTTTCTAAGAATAAACTTTTTGGTCCATTTGTGTATTAGCGCTTATAAAATTGAAGGACAAATTTTGAGAAATTGAAATAAAGTTGACACCCATCCGGATCTGTAAATAAGGGTTCCAACGCAAACAAATACGCATAATGCATGTGTGTGTGGGTATTTTGTGTGTCAGTGTTTTTGTTTTTGTGTATCAATCTTACAAGATTGTTGACACCGACAGTGTGCCTTGTCTGAAAAATAGATAGTTCCATGGGGATGGGTTCGCATATCGAGAGAATTCATAAAATAAAAAATAGAAATATAATTTGATTATGAAAATTATCACTTTTGTCAAGGGAGATGGAGAATAAAGATTTGATTTGCTGAGTTATGAGCAGCTATTCATTAATAGTAAAAAATTGGAAGTAATCTTGGGATTCCATTGTGATAGAATTTATATGAGAATCAAAGCTATTTATGGATATGAGCTTCATAAAAAATGTGGGAGTACAAAATTAGCCAAATTTTGGAGAGGTCTTACACTGACTTCCCAGAGTACTCTGCTCATGGATTTTTATATATATAAACTTGAATTTTATCAGCATATAAATTGTGCTGTATGTATGGATGTGTTTTAGGCATAGATGATATGGGAAAATAGTAAAGAAAATTTTGCTGGTTTGAACTATTGTGAGTTTTCAGTTCTGGAGTTCAAACAAAGTCACTGGTTTATCAAGTCAAACAAAGTCACAAAGTCACAAAGTCACAGATGAGAAAGGATAGTAAATAAATTATTCGATGCTGGGTAAATTAAGTATGATATTACTAAGACTTATGAGAGCTATTGTTCTTCCTTACAGCAGTGGAAAATTATTGGAAAAAATTAGATCCAACATAATGAATCTATAAAAGAATGTGATAGGGATAATATCCTCAATTTGTACTAATTATTTCATTGTGGGTAAAGGAATTAATTTATCGTAGTGGATTGTTAACAGCAGCCTGAAAATGTCCTGAGAGTGTGCATCCATGTAATCAGAAATCCCAGATTTGTTTTTACAAACAACATTTTGGTAGAGGTCTTGTGTGGACGAGCACTTCCTTGGTAGATAAAAAACGGTACTGCATGCTGGCAGCCACTTTTGCGGCCAGTTAGGCCAAACAAATTGAGAGGAAATTGTAGTTAAATACGTAAGTTACACATGGCTATTTGTAAAAAAGGAAATTTGTTGAGATGGGAAACATTTTTCGAAGGTTTATTAAAGTGTTATAATATGACATGTGGCAAGGCAAACTATTGGATGGGAAAATTAGATCTGGTTATAGAATAAATTTATTGACCCCTTGAAGTTAATTCCTCGAATCATTGTTTCACTGGCATTTTTTGTTCACATTGGAAATAGTTTGGTAGAGCCTTGGTTAAAACCTTTGGTTGTGGTATCTTGGAACGAATTGATAAACCATAGGAGATTGATAAGAATAGAAACAAATATGGACCCAAAATAGAAAGTTGGATTCATGCCTCTCATTGCAAGCAAGCACATGGGGCTAAGGTGGACGATCCCACAGAAAATGAGGCTGCACCTAGCAGCCCAGCAGAACATTCAGTGGCGGATAAATGATAGTCGTGATATACATTCATTTGAATTACATTTTAACACCCCTTGCATTGATAAACATTACAATTTCAACATTTAATATTCCTACTTGAATTAGGGAAGATAGTGACATTTATTTGCCTACATGACATACCATTATCTACTGATATTAGCGCAACATGAGGGATAATGTATCACAACTACACTCATGATTAGGGGATTTAGTTCGACCCCGGGAGATAGGGGGATCAGGGTAAGACAAATAATCTGATTTATGTTACATATTAAGGGATTTTCTTTATTTACCTTTTAGGAAGCTTGTTAGTTTGGTATACAATGTTGAATGTCATTGACATATAATTATGTTATAGGTATGAACATATACAAGGGGTAGCTCACATGTTTTACAGATGGCTACAGGTGGGACAAGAGGGAGCAAGATACCACGATTATATAAAAGGGGGTGCCTTTGCATGGTTGGGAAACACATTTGGAGGGGTGGTAGCTAAGATACTCCAATATTTGTTTGTTGGTTTAGTAGTTATATTGGCAATTGTTTTAGTGGTGGCTTGCTTGAAAGCCTTAGTGACGGTGTGTTTGAATAAGGTAACCAACAACACGATGATAACGCATGAAGTGACAAATGAGGAAAGAAATGTGGAACCAGAAAAGGAAGACTTTTATGGCGACATAAATACTGAGATTAAAAGATTAAATCAAGTGATGTTGCAAATGAATACAGTAGAATTAAGATAATGGCATAACGACAATGTTATGAGTTGTGTCAATTACAATATCAGTGAACTCATATCACCACGAGTGACACACTGTTAGGAAAAAAAAAAAAAGGGAAAATAAAAAGTGGAGAGGAATTATGGTAATAATACATTATGCTTAATTTGTTGGTTTGGGAAAATTGTTGTTGGGAATTAGATATTCCCGTTTGTGATTGTAATCATATACAATTTATTTTCTTAGAGTAGTGCTAAAATACCTGCATGAGTTAATTTTTGAACTATATTAACCTGAAAGCAATTGTGGATGCTATTCTTAGTTTAGTAGTAAAATACATACCTGATTGAATATTATTTGTGTGACGCATATAAATGAATATAACTTTTTTTGTGTTAAGGAAAAAACAACAAATTGTTGAATGTGAAACTGTCGGAAGATATACATGATTATGCTGATTTCATGGTAAGATGTACCCTATCTGATTCAGTGTGTGTGGAAAGCAGATTCAGATGTGACTGAGCATAAGGATAAGACGAGATCACAACTTTATTAAGGGGGTGCTAACGGAATTGGGAAGAAGTTCGAGAAAGAAAATTTGTGGCTAAAAAATGAAGTTAAACGTGGCATACACCCTCTTTCTCAAAGAATGATGAAGACATTCTCCCGTGTAACTTGGAGATGGATGCTTACCTTCACCAAGGAAATTTATGTGACCATTTGCCTGGATCACACTGCAACATATGAAAGAAAGGCGATCACTTACTCTTGTTCGAAGGCTTGGAACATTCATCACATCAGAAGTTGCAGGACAACGACACCTTACCTGCAACCTCTGTGAAATGCGGGGACATATGTTATTACTTCACCAACTTCCGGGGAGCCAGCATGGAGCTGCAAACCAATGGCTGTGCCTTTTCACAACAGCTGTGCACGATTCTGCGGGCCACTCCTGGTATGGACCATGGATGACCTGAACACCATGGTCCCAACATCATTGTGGATGCATCCGGCATCCCTGTTCCACATCTTGCTGGCCAATCAACGTCACACCAATACTTGCTGCCCACTCACAATGAGGGAGGAGGCAAGTCGACTACAACTGGGTGAAGGCCTTGTTCAGGAATTACTATGGTTTACAGCAAAAAGTGGCAAGAATGCTACATGGAGAGCAGGGTCAGTCTCTGACTCCGCAATGTTACCACAACAGCGAAATCCTACACGAAGTAGTGCAGGTGCTATGAAGACATTAGGAGAAAATGTTTCATACCTGGATTCAAACACAAGTGATCAGCCCTTCCTTTCAAACAAAGTCAACATTTGTGTGGAGGCAAACGTTTTTGCCAGATGGTGCAGATGCTTTACAAAACTTGAAAATGAAGTGAAATTGTTGTATCTTGGTGATGGTGAAGTGTTGTTTTGAAAAGATATTTGTGATGCAAATGCAATAGATTGAACAATATGGAAGGAGTCAATGACCAACGAAATGTTTTGTGATTCTTGCAGGATGACGGTGTATGCCTAAGGGAATTTGATTACCAAAGTTATGGTTTGAATACTTGTATTGATATTTACTTGTAGATATTGATTATTTACTTATACTTGTAATGATGTTTACTTGCAGTGATTGATTATTTACTTATACTTGTATTGATGTTTACTTGCAGTGATTGATTGTTTACTTATATTGATGTTTAGATTAATGGTTAATATAAACAAAAACAAAAAGATGAGGGAATTGTGGAAATGTAACTCATTGATTGGGACTGGTAACGAAGCAGATAGACGATTTCGTAAATGAATGTCAGGAATGTGCACGAACATGGTAATCTCTTGTCCACCTGGTCACAGCCCCAGGCTGGAGCACCCCCCTATTGTTTGGTAAATGGAACTCGCAGCAGGAGGGGAGCGAGCTGGTGCCAGTGAGGCGACCGAGTAACGTTTGCGGAGAACGGATTAGGATTAGCGGAGGAAGGATTAATACTGCGGTGCCCATAAAAGAGTGAACATCTCCTTGACTCATGAGCACTCATCCTCAGAAGCCCTGCCCGACGGAATGAACGCGTACCACGAGTACGGCGCTGCAGAGAAGACATCAGCCACGAAAGAGGGACTATGCGGATAGAGTTACCTGGTCCATTGAGTTAAACGGTAGTTATTTGGTATTGGAATGAAGTGAACAACCAGTTAATAAAGTTGTGATCTTTTGTAAACCTGTGACATCATTGGAGTCTTGAGTCTCACTACACTTCCACGACACTTGCCACAAGTTTGGTTGTAGCTGTAAAACGAATCGAAAAGCCATGTAAAAAGATAATAAGCTTAATTCTACATTTCCTTTTACAAAGCATACACTGATTAAATGCAATCATTAATTAGATAAGTCAAAAGTCCTAATTATAAGCATGTTTCTGACATAAATATATATATATATATATATATATTGTTGCGGATCTCGGGTTCGTCGACGTATTGAGGGGGGGTTAAGCCCTGCTCCCCCTCGAACTCCGAGTCCACGAGGCCGCCAACTTCGACACACGCAGCTGTGAGAATGGGGACTGAACCCCGTACGAGTCACGCTGATACTGGACGCCCGAGCGGTAACTCGTGCCGTTGACACTATTGAACCCGATCAAGCGGTTTTAATTCAGGGCGATGCTAGGCCAATGTGGAAAGGACGATGACGGCCAGGTTGGAAACCAAACCACAGGACTTATTCACAATGTACAGTATTCACAGAAAAGGGACAAAGCGGAGAATCTTAGCGGCCTTACCTAGGTTCCCAGACAAGGGCCCTCATTCGTTCGGGGAAGGGAAGGAAGAGGGTAATGCGCACAAAGCGCGGCTGCTTTGTGCAGCTTGCCTGGACGGGCTCGTTGGACGGAAACCCCCAAGGTTCGCTCCACCCCAGGATGCCACAGCTGGAGATGTTCGCGGCCGGGGCGTTGATCAAGGACGTGCACGTAGCAGGAATTCGAGGAGCGTATCTCAGGGTCAGCGAGGCAGAGAGAGAGAGAGTCAGCCAGCATCTGCAAGTGAATGTCAGCCTGCCAGAGAGTCTATATGCAGGAGCCTGGCGCGGGTCAGAGAGAGAGCGGGGAGTCCGGGCCGGGTTTTATAGCCCCCCGACACCCTCACTCGAACGTTCCACGGGCCTCCATTGGCCGCCTGGGGTCACGTGTCGTGACAGCCCCTTATTGGTCATCCTCGGCCACTCCCTTCAGCTCCCATTGGCTGTTCGCTGCTCACCGGCCACGCCCTCCAGCTCCTCCCTCGGGCCTGCAAGGCCTGGCCTAGGCCCATGACGAGGCACTTTAGGCTGCAATGAGGCCTACCATTACCCTGCCTGCCTCAACGCATACCAACACCGGGAAGGAGACTATACTTCACATTTAATAAGAAATAACTAAGCGAGGCTACATGTTGTGGTGTAACTAACTATAGGGGGGTTGCCTTTATTTACAAAACCGCAACACGACCCCCCTCTCCGACCAGACTCGGCCCGAGTCGACCTCAGGCGGAGCGACCGGTAGAGACTGGTATTCAATTTTTACTTTTATCATTAGTGTGACACATAGATGTAATCCCTCTAACATTTAACTCTAATCCCTTGTGTGCGACATCATTTACACTAGATATGTCCCTCCTAATGCATTGAGCAGCTAACTAACAGACTCACACCCACAACTGTTCGCGCATTTCCGGAATTTTTAAACTAAACACATAGCCGGTGGGCAACATTCTTATATTTACATGCACAAAACTTAACCTTTATTTACAATACAACAACCCAGGATCTGGACTTGAGGGAAGAAATGGAGGAAGGAAATGGAGGCACTTGCTGCTTGTATCATCTTCTTGTGGCTTCTTCTTGTGGTGTGCGGGCTAACAAAAACCGGCTGGCCCTGACCGGCATACAGGCCATTTGAAGATCAGGGCCATCTAAATCTTCACAATTGCACACATGGATCACTTTCTTATTCACAAGCAGGGCCACTTGACACGTGGTCCAAATGCGTGGCGTCTCTGCCATTCAACAGGTGATCCATGTGTGTGTGGTGCCAGTGCCACCCAACAGATGGTCCGAAGGTTGGCCGGAATGATAAAGCAGCCAAGAGCTGCCACAGCAGAGGTGCGGGGCCACAAGGCTTGTGGTCCATAAGTGCAAGATGAAGGGATGTTTGGCAGCAAGATGCTGCAACAGGTGGGCCTCCAAATGGTCCTGGGCGGGGAGGAAGACGAGGCGCAACAAGCACATGGAAAAGCAAACAGTGCACACAAAAAACAAGGTGACCAGGCACCACCATACCTGGTGCGGTGAGAGAAACGCGGCAGAGTGAGCGGAGCAAGCTCGTCCCTAACCGTATGTACCCCCCACCGTTGACTACACTACCCTAACCCCCCTTGTATTTAGAATTCATCTCTATGTCTTGTCTCCCATGTCCCCCTCTAATGCCAAATTCATCCCCAAATCCCTCCCAGGAAGGAAGGGATGGAATAAAGCAATGTTTCACTCACGTCGTGATGCATCTTACTTCCCAAACAGCTCACAGAGCCTCTCGGTGTGAAGTTTGTCCTCCGTGGTGAATGGTTGTGGATGGTGCGAAGGGGTCTCACATTCTAACTACACTACAACATTACTCTTTAAAACTCTGCGGGGTCGTACCCTGCCAGTAGGCCTCTTTAAACTATGTGGTTCTAAGAACCCGAATTCCCATTGCCCACACTGTGGTGCCCTCCTGATTTGGGTCTCACCCCACAAATTTTCTACCTGTGCCCTCGCACAATTTCGGGGCTGGGTCATGTGGCTCTACCAGCAGGTCTACCTACCTGCGCCCCTCTGTTCACTGGAGCCGCCTCCCGAGCTTGCCTGCTCCTCACCCTAATCTACCTGGGGAAGGCCTTCCCTGGCGCTTACCCCCTCGATACCCACCTTGGCATTGGGCAACCCGGGTCCTTTCCCTGGATCCTCTGGCCCCACTCACACGCTAACCTAACTGGCTCCCAGAGCCTACCTGCGGCCTTACCTGGCCGATGAGCTCCCAGTGACGGAGTGCCCCAATAACTACAACTACCAATTAAACCACACGCCCAGCCATTCCACCGTCTCCTGCACCTCACAAAACACTACATTCTTCCATCAGCACCACAGGTGTCAATATCCATGCAATTTACCTGCACCCTCTACCTAGCTTTAAACTACCCACCCGGGCTTTCGTGAATGGGTTCCACTCCCCCATTCAATCCTTTGCACCATGCATTCCACACCAATTATTTCCACACCATGCATTCCACACCTTTTATTCCACACCATTTATTTCCACACACCATCACAATTCCATTCATTCTCAAACACAATTCCTCAAACACACAGCATCATCTATCTCGCTAATTCCCCCGATAACTCGTGCTTCCCTCGTCGTCCCTTTAAACTATGCACACCATTTTCGTTAACAACCACTAAACTCTCTACGTCCCCACTACAGTTCATGTCACGACTGAAATCTTGTCCCTAAGGTCTCTCTAAATCCCTATCATTATCCTAGCCCTCCCTCGGCTAGTTTCGGTGCCCCATGGAGGAAACCATTGCTGGCTCCTCCATGGGCCTAACACTGCCATCCCCCTAAACTAATGCTCATGGGCCCCCCGTGGGAGGGATGGTCACACTACCATTCCCCCACATGGGGTACAATACTCGCCCCAGTCTTCTTCACTATGAGCCCCCGTCAGTGGAGGTACTGGGTCGTGCCTCGGCCTCTAAGGCCAAGGTAATCCATGAGGGCACCTGCTCGCCCGTGTAGGGTCTTAACCGGTCGGCATAGACGATCCGAGGGAGAGCTCGTGGTCCCATTTTGATCTTTATGACGTCACAAATTTGCGCCAGGACGACCCCCGGGCCTTGCCAAGGCGATGTGAGCTTAGGGCATCTGCCCTTCCGTCTCCGGGGATTGAAGAACCAAATCTTCATCCCCGGAGAATATGGGATCACCTGGCTCCGGTGGTCATATCTGCACTTCATTTTAGCACCCGCCAGCTAAAGCTGGCGACGTGCGAGGGCATGGACCCTCTCCATGCCTTCCTCCAAGTGACGGACATAGCCCTCCCCTAGCGGTTTATCAGGGCGCTCGGGCACGGGCCTGCATAGCAGATCGGCGGGAGCCCACAACTCCCGCCCGTTCATGAGCAGCGCTGGGCTACATGCGGTGGCCCCGTGCTGACTTCTGCGGTAGGCCATTAACAAATACGGGAGATGTTCGTCCTAATCGTCCTGACGGGTGGTGGTGAACAGGGCCAATTGCTGGATCAGGGTTCGATTGAACCTTTCCACCATCCCGTCAGATTGTGCTCTTAAGGGCCTTGTCCAATTTACAGGAGCCTGCACACATCTTTTAACAATTGACTTTCAAAATTTCGACCCTGGTCGGTGTGCAGCTCCTCTTGAATCCCGTGCCGACATACAAATCCTTCCATGAAGGCCTGTGCCACTACCCCGGCTTCTTGGTTAGGGAGGGCATAGGCCTTCGGCCACTTGGTGAAATAGTCCATAACCACGAGGATGTACTTATTACCTTGGGGGTTGCGGGGTAGCGGTCCTAATATATCCATAGCCACCCGCTCAAGGGGGGCCCCCACCTGATGTAATTGAAGGGGGGCCCTCATCCTCCGTGCTGGTCCCTTTTTAGCAGTACAGGTGTCGCATCTCCGACACCAGTCCTGTATATCGCGCCCCATATTCACCCAATAGAACCTCCGGCGGACCCGAGATGTTGTCTTTGTCCTGCCCAAATGGCCACCGGGGCGGGTACCATGCACCTGCTGTAAAATGGTGGTCTTAAACTGTTCTGGGACTATCACCAGCCAGGAAGTTTTCTCAGAGGGAATCTCTACCCACTTGCTGTACAAGATGTTATCTTTCAATTCCAGGGTTTTCCATTGGGCCCAGTATGCCTTTGTTGGTGCCGCGAGGGGGGTGACCTCTTCCCCACTAGGTCTCTTCCCCAATCAAACCCATTCGTACACCGGTCCCAGTACGGGATCCTCCCGCTGGGCCGTGCTCCAAGCCAAAGTTCCGAATTCCTCATCAGCGGTTAGTGGCAAGATTGGCCCTCTCACCCGGGTTGCACGGACTACGAGGGCAGGGGTGGGGTCTGCCAATTGTTCCCTGTCCTCGTGTCTCGTGCAGAATTTACAGTTTTCTCTCAGACAGGGACGTCGAGAGAGTGCATCGGCATTCCCATGGGCCTTCCCGGCCCTAAGGGTCACACTAAAATCGTACTGCTGCAACTTTTCCAACCACCTTGCAATTTGGCCCTCAGGTTCCTTGAACCGGAAGAGCCATTGCAAGGAGGAATGGTCAGTTCGAACCAGAAATTTCCGCCCGTACAGGTACGGGTGGAAATGGCTCATGGCAGCCAGCATAGCCAATAACTCTTTACGAGTGACACAATAATTTCGCTCGGGCCTACTCATGGTCTGACTGTAATATGCGATCACCCTCTCCACGCCCCCCTGTGTCTGGTACAAGACCGCACCCAATCCCTCCTGGCTTGCATCCGTGTCCAGGGTAAACGTCCCATCATTGGTGCGGAAAGCTAGAATGGATGCGGATGTCAAACACCCCTTCAATGCTCGGAAGGCCTCATTGCACTCGCTTGTCCAATTAAACCTTCTCCACTTCTCCGGAAGCTGGTGAAGGGGCCTGGCTATCTCTGCAAATTTTGCCACAAAGCGCCTGTAATAGGAGCAGAGTCTCAAAAATCCCCGCACCTCTTTGATGTTACGAGGTGCGGGCCACTCCTCTACTGCTGTTATTTTTCCTGGGTCTGTTTTAACCCCCATGCGACTGATGACGTGACCTAGATAGGCCACTTCCTTGGCAAACAAAGTGCAGTTGCTCAGACTCAATTTCAACCCTGCCTGTCTGAGGCACCCAAACACCTGGTCCAAATTAGCTATGGCCTGGGGAAATGTTTTAGCATGTACCAGGACGCCATCCAAGTACACCAGGCATGACTGCCATGGCATGCCGCCCAGCACATGCTCCATCAATCGTTCAAAGGTGGCGGGGGGCGTTACACAAACCAAACGGCATCACAGTGAACTGATACAGCCCCTTACCTGTGGAAAATGCCGTTTTCTCCTTCCCTGCCCTATCCATCTCCACCTGCCAATACCCACTCTTAAGGTCCAAAGTTGAGAACCAATTTGAGCCCGCAACGGCATCAAGGGTATCGTCAATTCTAGGCAGGGGATGCGAGTCCTTGAGTGTCACTTTGTTTAGTTGGCGATAGTCCACGCAAAACCGCGTGGTTCCATCTTTCTTTTTAACCAACACAACCGGTGACATCCAAGGACTTCCTGAGGACTCAATGATACCTGCACTGAGCATTTCTTCTACCTGCTCATCAGCTTCCTCCCTCTTGCTCCAAGGGAGCCGTCAGGCGGGCTGGTGAATAGGCCGGGCCTCACCGGTGTGGATCTGATGTTTCACCAGGCCCGTACATCCAATATCCTCGGAGGACAAGGAGAAGATGTCCAAATGGGTTTCTATTAATTTGTGTAAGGCCTCCCGCTGGGTCTCCTCCAACTCTACACTACTCCGGTTTACCATCTCGCAAATGGGATCGGACCAATTCCTACTGGTTGCTGGAGACTCCCTCTGGGACCGGCTCGGCTGGATATTCTCGTCCCTCACCTCCGCGACTTTGTTAACTGGGGTGCAGCCGGCTATCTTCGTGCCCCATCCTATAGTGCGTGGTTCTGCACTAACATTAATTACCCGGACGGCCACTACTGGCCCGTCCGATTTTACGAGAGTACGGCCCACGACTAAGCCCGGGACGGACTGCTCTGCGACCGGTTCGACCCGGCCGCAGGACCCCTGCCAGGTTGGGCGAGCCGGTCATCGGGCCGACACTATTGCCTCGGCCCTCGGGGGAATGGTCACGGCCTCAGAAGTCTCCAGCTCCGTCCCTTCGGCCGTGCTCATCTACTCCCACCTACAGGATCCCCCGGCACAAATCGATATTACAACCGCTGGCAGTCAACAAGTCCAGTCCAATTAGGCATGGGTCACGCACCTCCGTCACCCAAACCTCTATCCTCTTTTTAACCGTCCCGAACTTGAGGGTCACAAAACCACGCCCTATGATGGGCGCCGTTACCCCGGTAGCCAACTGCAAACTATGATTTTCCAGACGCCGGATGTGATCCCAACCGTCTGCACTCGAATCAAGGACCACAGGGCTGATGATTGTGGCGCTTGCTCCTGTGTCCACAACGGCGTCTACCCCCAAGCCAGCAATTTTGCATTGAATTGTCAAACTACCAATGCCAATTTGGCCACAATAAATGACCTGTCGCGTCAATGAGGGCTCTTTACCATCCTCCGTTGCCGAACACGGCCCTGAATGCTTGGCACCTATTAGTTTTCCGGGCCCTGGCGGGGGGGGGGGGGGGGGGGGTGTCTGGGGTCGGCTAGTCCGATCCGTACGGGGCGACGTTGAGGGTCCCGGCTGCCGGGGTCCATCCCTGCGCGGGGCTCTGCAGTCCCGCGCACGGTGACCCATCCGGCTGCAATGATAACACCTCACCTGGTAAGGTGCGTGCCTCCGAAATTCCAAATTACCCCCCCCCCCGACCCCCCTGTAGTCTCGAGTTGGGGTATTTGATAGTGTCCCACAGCTAGACACCGCCGGAGCCACCTGCCATGGTCCAGATCCCGCTAACCGCTGGTCCACCAGCCTTCGGACCATGTCGTCCAGGTCCGGACCCTCTCAGGGGCCTGCCACTAGCTATGGGCCCTACCTGTCTCACTGCCACCGCGTGGCGCTCGCCCCCCCGGGCCAAGGGTCTCGCTGCCTCCCAACGGGCTGCAGCGTCGGCCGCCTGGCTCAGGGTCTGCGGGCGCCACATGGCGAGCTGCTGCCGAATATCGGGGTCCAAAAAGGCCTGTATGAAGTGGTCCAGCGCCAAGCTTTCTTGGGAGGTCACAGCCATGCGCCGCCATTTTTCCCTCCTCCTGCTGCACCCTCATCAACTCCCCCTTCCAATTGTTCCTGCGGTCCTGGGTCATTAATTCATCCACATTTTCTATACCCACCGGCACCTGGTCATCTTGGCCTGCCATCGCATGAATTCCAAAAAAAATTGTTTTTAAACTAGATTTCCACTCGCTCGTAATTTTGAGCACGTGAAGCGCACTCCAGGTCCAAATATCCCACTCCCGGACACCAATTTTGTTGCGGATCTCCGGTTCGTTGACGTACTAAAGGGGGGTTAAGCCCTGCTCCCCCTCGAACTCCGAGTCCACGAGGCCGCCAACCACACTACACTCGTGGTGGACGGATTGCTAAGCAATTCCAGCCGCCGAGCCCGCAGCTATGCGCGGAAGGGTTAACGGTCACGACCCAAGTACCTTCGACACACGCAGCTGTGAGAACGGGGACTGAACCCCGCACGGGTCACGCTGATACTGGACACCTGAGCGGTTGTGCGGCGCGTAACTCATGCCGTTAACACTATTGAACCCGATCGAGCGGTTTTAATTCGGGGCGATGCTAGGCCAATGTGGAAAGGACGATGACGGCCAGGTTGGAAACCAAACCACAGGATTTATTCACAATGTACAGTATTCACAGAAAAGGGACAAAGCAGAGAATCTTAGCGGCCTTACCTAGGTTCCCAGACAAGGGCCCTCATTCGTTCGGGGAAGGGAAGGAAGAGGGTAATGCGCACAAAGCGCGGCCGCTTCGTGCAGCTTGCCTGGACGGGCTCGTTGGACGGAAACCCCCAAGGATCGCTCCACCCCAGGACACCACAGCCGGAGATGTTCGCGGCCGGGGCGTTGATCAAGGACGTGCACGTAGCAGGAATCCGAGGAGCGTATCTCAGGGTCAGCGAGGCAGAGAGAGAGAGAGTCAGCCAGCATCTGCAAGAGAACGTCAGCCTGCCAGAGAGTCTATATGCAGGAGCCTGGCGTGAGTCAGAGAGAGAGGGGAGTCCGGGCCGGGTTTTATAGCCCCCCGACACTCCCACTCGAACGTTCCATGGGCCTCCATTGGCCGCCTGGGTTCACAGTACGTGACAGCCCCTTATTGGTCACCCTCGGCCACTCCCTTCAGCTCCCATTGGCTGTTTGCTGCTCACCGGCCATGCCCTCCAGCTCCTCCCTCGGGCCTGCAAGGCCTGGCCTAGGCCCATGAAGAGGCACTTTAGGCTGCAATGTGGACTACCATTACCCTGCCTGCCTCAACGCATACTAACACCGGGAAGGAGACTATGCTTCACATTTAATAAGAAATAACTATGCGAGGCTACATGTTGTGGTGTAACTAACGATGGGGGGGGGGGGGGGGGGAGGGTTGCCCCTATTTACAAAACCGCAACAATATATATACGGATTGTGTTTTTTTATTGTGTTGTATTGTATAGTAAATTGTTGTGAAATATTGCTTTATTCTGGACCCTCCTTACTCCAGTTATGTATAAAGGTCAAAGGGCGTCCCATAATTAGGTCATAAACAATCACATCAGCCAATCATAGATTTCCCCCTGGTTGATAGTTATATCTTTATTATGTGTATTAGGGTAAGGCCTTGTCTTCCATTAAGATGACACTCCATTGCACCAAGTGAAATAGAGTAGATTCCTTTCATTCCCCATTCCCACTCCCAAAAACTTTCATTGCCAAGCCTCGATTGCCAATTACATCCCCTCCAAGCCTCCATTGCCAACTGCACGGGGCACAGGTTTGTTACAGCGGTGGGTTGCTGATTTCACCCCAATAGCCGCCATTAAGCATGTGCTCAGCTCGGGGTCAGAGGGCCTGTGCCCACCAATCAGGGCCGAGGCGAGCTGACCGATGGGCGTGTCCTAAAGGCCGGTGGCTTAATCGCCGGAGGCGCTATAAAAGCGCGCGCGCAAGGTACTGCCGAAGAATATCCAGGGAAGCACAAAGCCTGCTATTCGTCGCCTTGCTCGCCAAAGTTGGACCAAAAAAAGGAGTTAACAGCAAGAAGCCTGGAGAAAGCACGCGACGTCCACGCAGCAACACAGCAGCTTCAACAACAGCAGCTTCAGTAACCGCAGCTTGGGGCCTGGACGGCAGTTTTGAGAGGGGCCGCGAAGGAACGGCGGCTGCCAAACGCGCCGATCGTGCTGCAGCATCCTTGGACCTTCCTTTCCCTCCAGCCATCCACCTCCTGCCTTTCCATCCTTCTTGTGTACGTGAGTTTGTTTTGTGTGTCTTGTACCTGGGTATTAATTAAGTTTGTATAAGCTAGCATTGCACTGTGTCCCTAATATCTTCTGTAAATTATTTTATTATCTTTCCTTCTTCCTTGGTTACTTTGAGCGTGTATATAATAGGAATAAATTTAGTAGTATTGCCAACCTTTTTGTCTTCTTCTTCTTCTTCACATCCGTGTCGCCTTTGTCTTTTCCCTATTGAATATCTGTGGCGCGATCCGGCCAACGTTTGGGAATTGGGTTAGTCGGGGTAACTGTACGGCCGCGGTGCCATCCGCTTGGCAAACCAACATCCTTATCCGCGGTCCGTAACAATTGGTGTCAGGAGTGGGATTCGGACCTGGGACTAAATTTATTTAGCCCAAATTTTGGAACACCAATTGTACTATTGGCCGTAACAATTGGTGTCAGGAGCGGGGTCGGACCCGAAGCGCGCTTAACGCGCTCAAAATTACAAGCTGCTGAAATTTGATTTGTTTTAAAGAAAAACCCGAATTTTGAAATCGCGCATGGCTAGTCAAGGCGATCGGATGCCGGTGGGTGAACTAGAAGAGGGGTTAGGCGTAACCCAGGATCGGAGGGAAGAAATAGAGGAGAGCAATGAGGTGGTTGAGGAGGGATCAGGCACACAAAATGGCGTCCTCGCGCACATGGTTGTTGCGGCACCAAATTTAGCCGCGCCCTTGGTCGCGGCAGCCGAGCCCGAGATGCCAGGGTACATGCGAGCCTTCATGGCCCAATTCATGGTGGAAATACAGAAAGAGAACGACAGTATGGACAGGCTAGAAGCCAAAATGGGAGAAATGGGGGGCCAAATGGAAGCAATAACGAACGAAATGAGGGCCGATAATGAGGGAATGGCGAGGGACAGAGTCGCATATGAAGTAAGGGAAGCGGAGAGGGACAGAGACCGCGGGTTGGGCGAGCAGGTCCCAGGGGTGCACGAGGAGGTAACGCGGGTCGAGAAGCGCTGGTTGAGCGAAGCGGAGGAAAGCGCGGGTAAAATGACGGGGGTAGAAATCGCGACACGTGGTTTGGGGCAGCCGGCGACCGCTGAGGTAAAGGGGATTTTATTAAAGCCAGCGGTCGTCGAGGTGAACAAAGAAATTATGGGTATAGTTGAAATTGGAGAGACCGGGGACTTAAAAGAGCAACAATCGGAGGAAGGAATGGAAATTGCTCAAAGTCTAAATGCACATCCTGATGCCGTACTTGCTAATCCTTATAAAGATTTGCAGGTTTTGGTGCAGGGAGGAAGAAGAACCCCGAAGGTGAGACGGGCTGCATGTTGGTGCCGGGAGATTTTGTAAGAGGGGGTTTGGCGCGAAGAGAATTGTCGCGCGATTGGGATCGATATGGCACCCGGGCGTTGGTGAAGGGTCCCGTGTGAGTGGCAATGGCACGCGTGTGAAAAAAAAGTGTGCGTCAAGGGGTGAGTGTGTTACGAAGCGCGAGTGTGATACCGAGTGCGAGCGAGAATGCACGTCGGGGTGTACGGAGTGTGACACAGGGAGTGAGAGCAATACGGAGTGTACGTGCGAGGGGGAGTGTGACACGGACAGTAAGGTGGTGGTGGAACGTGTGCGAGGAAGCACACCTGAGTTGGTCGTGGCGTGGGTGTGGGAGAGCCCATCTGAGCGCGTTAGTGGGTGGATGCAAGAGAGCACGCCCATGGTGAGTGGTACGGAGTACGTACCGAGTGGGGAGAGTGCGCAAGACGGTGCGCGAGGTGTGTTAAGGGAGTGTGCGAACGGCAAGTGTGCACGAGAGGTGTGGTGTGTAACAGGGAGTGCGGTGGTGGAATGGACGGAGTGTGTGGGATGCACTGGAGGCGTTGGAACGCCAGGTTTTGTGAGTGTGAAACGGGTCGCGTGTGCAAGTGAAGCATCGACATTGAACGGGTTAGCGTTTAGGGCGACGGATAGCCGATGCGAGCACTCGCCAGGCCCGGCGCGGATCGATGCTGCGTCACTTCTCTTCGAAGCGTCGTTGCCGATTCGGGCCTGGCCCCGCCCCGCACGGTCGAGTCCGGGCCTTGTCGGGCGAGGCGACCGGTCCGGTTCAAGGGCGAGAGGGAGGAAGCGGAACGGTGCCCCCTCGTGGGGACGGGGTTCCGACCAGGCGAGCCTCAGCCATCGGGCCCGGGACCGCAAGGTACCGAGCCGCGATGATGCGTGGAACCTCGGCCCGAGCATGCCTCCTCCCCAGAGTCGTGAATGCCGGACGGATCCAACCAAGGCGACCAAACCACCCGAATTCATTGCTCGGCTTTGCGAAGCCGAGTTTTAATGATGTGACGACGCACCGAGGCTCAGATAAAGCGGACTGTGATGATGATGATACTGATAGTGTTTTGGACCCGAAATTAGAAAAACAAAATTTGATGATTGGCAAAGGATTGGCAGAGTGATGATTGGTAATGGTAGAGTGATTGGCAGATGATTGGCAAATTTTTGATTGGCTGGAATTTGATGTGCAAAATTGGTAGTTTGAGATACCCGATGTGATGGGATGGCAACTCTGCCATCTCTCACAGCGGGGGCAAAGGAGCACTAGATTTATGGGGTTTGGCAGTGAAAACTAGCCCGGGAGGGTTAGGATATAATGGTAGGGATCTAGAGAAGATGACATTAGGTAACGGTAAGGTTAGTTAGTGACAATGATACCGGTAGTGGGGACGCAGGTAGATTAGTTTGGATGATAATGACGAGGGAGCGCAATAGTTTAAAGGGACGACTGGGAAGCGCAAGCTCCAGAGGGGAGTAGTTAGATGAGATGATGCCGTGTGTTTGAGGATTGGAAGTGTATTGTGAAAAGTGTGGTTAAAAGGTGTGATTGCACAGGTGTGCAACTGAACAGGTGTATGGAGCAGTGTATGAGGGAGTGATGGTGATGTGTGTTGTGTTGACCAAATGGTCCAGGAAGGAAGGAGGGTGCAGGTGGCACCAGGTGTGATTGCACAGGTGTGCAACGATAGGTGTATGGGGAATGGTTGTGTGGAATAAATGGTATGGAGTATATGGAGTATTGGAATGGATGGTCGTGGAGTGAGTATGGTGGAAACTATGGAGTGGAGTGGATGGTGCGAAGGTGTGAATGGGGGAAGGATGGACCCCCATCACGAATACCCGGGGAGGGTAGTGTAAGTGTTAGGTAGAGGGTATAGGTAAATTGTGGTTGGATATTGGCATCTGTGGTGCGGGTGAAAGAATGGTATTTGGATGGGTGCATTAGTGTTGTGGAAATGGCTGGGCGTGTAGCCTGTTAGTGTGTGTAGTTGGTTTGGGCACTCCACCACTGTGAGGATGTCGGCCAGGTGAGGCCGCAGGTGGGCTTTGGGAGCCGGTAGAGTTTTTGTGGATGGGGCCCAAGGATCCGGAGGACGGACCCGGGTAGCCCAGTGCCAGAGGGCACCAAGGGGTGACAGAGCCAGGAGGGGCCTTCCCCAGTTAGATAGGTTAGGTAAGGAGCAGGTAAGCTCGGAGGCAACTACAGTGGTGGAGGTGTGCAGGTGGGTAGACCTGCTGGGAGAGCTGCACGTCCCAGCCCAGAAATTGTGCAAGGGCACAGGGAGATGAATCGGGGGAGTGAGACCCCAAATTGAGAAGCACCACAGTTTGGTCAATGGGAATTGGTTTTTAAAACCACATAGAGTAAGATTGCCAATGGTTTGGCAGGGAAAGACCCCGGGTAGTGTAAAGTGTGTTAATGTCATTTAGAAAGTAGTTAGGATGAAAATCTCCTTGCACCATCTACATCCACTCACCTGAGGTAATGATGGTACTCCACACCATGCCAGGTTGTTTTTATTATTTTTATTGATGCAAATATTTGGATTGTGAGACGCATCATGACGTGGGTGTGACATTGTGCTTGATGTTCCATCTCTTCCTCCTTATGAGGATTGATGATAAATTGGGTGATGGCAAATTTTGGATAGAGGGAGTGAAGACGAATTTGGTATAGGGGGAAGATGTGACGGTAGCGACGAATTTGTAAAGGTGTAGATTGTTGTACATATGGGGTAAGGGCAAGGGTAGTGTAGGTGACAGGGGGGGTGACGTACGGTAGGGACGAGCTTTCTCACTTCGCTCTCCGTACGCACTTCACCTTGCATTGCCTTATTGATGTGTACCCTTGAGACCTTACCCCTCGCTCATCTGTCTTCCCCCCCCCGCTTTGTCTCCCACATGAGGACCTGGGTGCCGAGGGGAGCGTGCGTGAGTCCGCCATTGTGCGCCCGGAACTCCCAGAACCAGCTGTCTGCATCGATGCACCACATTATGGACCACATGTCTGTGGCTGAGCACCACTGATGGACCCCATGGGTTGGGGCATGGCCCCTCTGCTGGAACCGGCCACGAAGGCCCGAAATCGTGCTGGCGGACCTTGGCCACAGGGCACCGATGCCCCACAGGTGAACCACACGTAGTCGGCCCTGTGGGCCATAAATAAAGAAAATAAAAACGGACACGTTGGGTGCATTTTAATAGTGCAAATAGGCCGCCAGCAAAGAAGATGACAACATCAGGAAAATAATAATAGCCAGCAGAGGGAGCCGAAGAGCAAGAGACCACCTGCAGGGTTAAGGGTTGTTGTTTTTATTGATGACAGTGATGACTGTGCACCGATTGGTGCTTGAGGGTGTGTTGGTGCATTTTGGGTGCTTTCATGGTGCGTCGATGCAGAGCAGACTGTCTCCCCCCAGAAAGAACAATCACAGGTCCTGGGTTACGTTTTGTAAATAAAGTAAAGCCATTGTAAATAATGATCCCCACCGTAAATGTATAGTTTGAAGACCATTCCGCAATTCGGTTAGCTGTGGGCGTGAGTCTGTTAGGTAGGGTGCAATGGAGCAGCGGGACATATTTATTTATGTTTTAAAACTGTCGCACTCAGGGTCAGGTTAAAAGTAGAGGGAACTACACCTACGTGTCACACTAAATTAAAGTTATAGGCCCGGGACGTGCCTAAGAGGAGGAGGGTGCAGTGTTGTGGATATGAGCATTGTGTTTTTTTATTGTGTTGTATTGTATTGTAAATTGTTGTGAAATATTGCTTTATTCTGGACCCTCCTTACTCCAGTTATGTATAAAGGTCAAAGGGCGTCCCATAATTAGGTCATAAACAATCACGTCAGCCAATCATAGATTTCCCCCTGGTTGATAGTTATATCTTTATTATGTGTATTAGGGTAAGGCCTTGTCTTCCATTAAGATGACACTCCATTGCACCAAGTGAAATAGAGTAGATTCCTTTCATTCCCCATTCCGACTCCCAAAAACTTTCATTGCCAAGCCTCGATTGCCAATTACATCCCCTCCAAGCCTCCATTGCCAACTGCACGGGGCACAGGTTTGTTACAGCGGTGGGTTGCTGATTTCACCCCAATAGCCGCCATTAAGCATGTGCTCAGCTCGGGGTCAGAGGGCCTGTGCCCACCAATCAGGGCCCAGGCGAGCTGACCGATGGGCGTGTCCTAAAGGCCGGCGGCTTGATCGCCGGAGGCGCTATAAAAGCGCGCGCGCAAGGTACTGCCGAAGGATATCCAGGGAAGCACAAAGCCTGCTATTCGTCGCCTTGCTCGCCAAAGTTGGACCAAAAAAAGGAGTTAACAGCAAGAAGCCTGGAGAAAGCACGCGACGTCCACGCAGCAACACAGCAGCTTCAACAACAGCAGCTTCAGTAACCGCAGCTTGGGGCCTGGACGGCAGTTTTGAGCAGGGCCGCGAAAGAACGGCGGCTGCCAAACGCGCCGATCGTGCTGCAGCATCCTTGGACCTTCCTTTCCCTCCAGCCATCCACCTCCTGCCTTTCCATCCTTCTTGTGTACGTGAGTTTGTTTTGTGTGTCTTGTCCCTGGGTTAATTAAGTTTGTATAAGCTAGCGTTGCACTGTGTCCCTAATATCTTCTGTAAATTATTTTATTATCTTTCCTTCTTCCTTGGTTACTTTGAGCGTGTATATAATAGGAATAAATTTAGTAGTATTGCCAACCTTTTTGTCTTCTTCTTCTTCTTCACATCCGTGTCGCCTTTGTCTTTTCCCTATTGAATATCTGTGGCGCGATCCGGCCAACGTTCGGGAATCGGGTTAGTCAGGGTAACTGTACGGCTGCGGTGCCATCCGCTCGGCAAACCAACATCCTTATCCGCGGTCCGTAACAATATATATATATATATATACAGTGGAACCTTGACTTACGAGTGCCCCAACTTACGAGTTTTTCGAGATACGAGCCGTCGCTCGGGCGGTTTATTGCTTTGAGATGCGAGCCGAGATCCGAGTTACGAGCTTTCGCCACCCGGTCACGTGGTTATCTTGCCGTGCACGTACAGTACGTATCTCTGTCGTATAGCGCTGCATTTTTTTTTTCGCATTTTGGTTATTTCGAGTTCACGCCGCCAGGTGGGTTCTGGTCACGTGGTTATCTTGCCGTGCACGTACAGTACGTATCTCTGTCGTATAGCGCTGCATTTTTTTTTTCGCATTTTGGTTATTTCGAGTTCACGCCGCCAGGTGGGTTCTGGTCACGTGGTTATCTTGCCGTGCACGTACAGTACGTATCTCTGTCGTATAGCGCTGCATTTTTTTTTCGCATTTTGGTTATTTCGAGTTCACGCCGCCAGGTGGGTTCTGGTCACGTGGTTATCTTGCCGTGCACGTACAGTACGTATCTCTGTCGTATAGCGCTGCATTATTTTTTCACATTTTGGTTATTTCGAGTTCACGCCGCCAGGTGGGTTCTGGTCACGTGGTTATCTTGCCGTGCACGTACAGTACGTATCTCTGTCGTATAGCGCTGCATTTTTTTTTTCGCATTTTGGTTATTTCGAGTTCACGCCGCCAGGTGGGTTCTGGTCACGTGGTTATCTTGCCGTGCACGTACAGTACGTATCTCTGTCGTACAGCGCTGCATTTTTTTTTTCGCATTTTGGTTATTTCGGAAAATTTCTTAGTTTTAACCATGGGGCCTAAGAAAGTGAGTGGCAAGTGCAGTGCTGAGAAGAAGAAGAGGATGATGTGCTTGGATATAAAACACGCAATCGTCGAAAAACATGAGCGAGGTGTCGAGGAGGACGTATATAACGGCAGAGGAGAAGAGCATGCCAGGCCACAACTTGTTCAGAATGCCGGCGATAGCTCGCCTTCTCTTTGTGGAAAACACGGTGAGATCCTTAACATCCAACAACTAATGGGACGCAAACGGGGCGCCCAGTTTAGCGGTACACACATTGATGAATCACCCTGCCTGTGATTCACCCATGACAGGTTATAGCTGGGTCGGGATTCAAACCCAGGCTGGACAGTTTAGACTTTAGAGTCAAGTGTGCGTACCTCCAGTCCAGGCCATCCTGCCAACTTGTATGCTGCATACAGGTGAAATATAAAGCGCGAGATATTTTTATATATACTGTATATTTTTTTAAAAATTGGTGTGGTTTTTGGCGGGCTGGAACGGATTAATAGCATTTCAATGCATTTCAATGGGGAAATTTGATTTGAGATACGAGCAATTTGAGTTATGAGCTCGGTCACGGAACGAATTAAACTCGTAAGTCAAGGTTCCACTGTATATATATATACAGTGGTACCTCGGCTTACGAGTTTAATCCGTTCCGTGACGGAGCTCGTAAGCCAAATCGCTCGTAAGTCAAAGCAAATTTTCCCATTCAAATGCATTGAAATGCTATTAATCCGTTCCAGCCTCAAAAAAAAAACCAATTTTTTTTGTTAGGTGCTTTTAAATAACAAAAATGTACTTTATAAATAACAAATAATGTATAAACAAGCACGACCTCGTATATACTGTACATAATACAAGAGAATGTAAAGAAATAAACTGGTTTTATTAAGCAGAGGAGAAGAGCATGCCAGGTGAGGTGTGCGTGTTGTCGACTTGGCGAGGCAGTACGATCGTACTCCTTCTACGATATGTACGATTTTGAAGCAGAAGGAGTCCATAAAGGCTATAACGCCAGCCAAGGGCGTTACGATTATTTCAAAGCTCCGGACCTCTATCCATGAAGATATGGAGAAGTTGTTGTTTGTGTGGTTGAAGGAGAAGCAGCTCGCAGGAGATACCGTGACCGAGAGCATCATGTGTTTGAAAAGATTGAAACTCGGATATCGAGCACGGACCACGAGGTGTTTTTCTTTTTTCTTAATCTCGGTTTCAGTGAACTTTTGCTCTGTGCTCACGTGTACTGTACCTGTACCTGTAATGGTACGTCAGAGGATGGCACCTGTTGTCATCATATTAAGTGCAAGATGTTCTGCATCGTAAGTTGGTACACCGTGGTCTTTCGGCGGTGTTTAAGCCGGCCGTCTTGGCTTCTGTCACCATTGGCATTGAGTCTTTCGATGTAGGTAGGTCGTTGTGTGCCGGTGCCTTGGCCGAATTCCTTCATTGCTGCATTGTTAGCTCACCTGGTTTTTTATACCACATCTTTGGTTATCGGACCAGCGAATGACGTCATCTCCTCCAAAGTATGGCTTATTCTCACTTGTCTTGGACGATCTTCTACTTCTAGCCTTCCACCGTGCATTTGGTGTCCACTGTACTTACTGTACAGTGCCTGGTAAAATTGATGTAATGGGTTTTTGACCGTCAACGCCATGAACCGTCATGAACCGTCAACCGCCATGAACCGCCATGAACCGTCAACGCCATGAACCGCTAACACTCAAAAGCCCATTTATCGCGCCTTATAAAGCAAAACGCAAACCGAAAGCCATGCCTCTCAAGCGAGGCGTGCTTCCGTGGTCACGTGATCCACAGGTGTAGCTCATTATACCCGCACGCGCGACACGCTTTGGCGGTCACGTGACCAGCCACTCTGGAGGCGGGGATCCCCGCCAATGACGTCACCGGCTGGAGCAAGGAGATTCCTCGCTCATGTATTTCGACGATTGCGTGTTTTATATCCAAGCAGAGATGCTTTCACGGCAAGATAACCGCGTGACCAGAACCGGAAGCCACAACCGGAAAATTCAAAAAAATAAATTTTTTGAGCTCGTACATCGGATCTCGGCTCGTATCCCAAAGCAACAAACCGCCCGAGCGACGGCTCGTATCCCGAAAAACTCGTACGTTGGGGCACTCGTAAGCCGAGGTACCACTGTATATATATATATATATATATATATATATACATACATACATACATACATATATACAGTATATATATATAATCGTTAGATTAAATAAGACGCGGACGTAGCTTCAGGACGTTGATCTTTAATTAAAGATCGACGTCCTGAGGCTACGTCCGCGTCTTATTTAATCTAACGATTATTTATTCAATACAAATGAGACGCCCTGCTCGTACTTTGGAGTTTCTACTATTTCTTACAGTTATATATATATATATATATATATATATATATATATATATATATATATATATATATATATATATATATATATATATATATATACAGTGAAACCTTGACTTACAAGTTTAATTCGTTCTGTGACCGAGCTCGTAACTCAATTTGCTCGTTTCTCAAATTAAATTTCCCCATTAAAATGCATTGAAATGTTATTAATCCGTTCCAGCCCGCCAAAAACCACACCAATTTTTTTTTAAATATACAGTATATATAAAAATATCTCGTGCTTTATATTTCACCTGTATGCAGCATACAAGTTGGCAGGATGGCCTGGACTGGAGGTACGCACACTTGACTCTAAACTGTCCAGCCTGGGTTTGAATCCCGACCCAGCTATAACCTGTCATGGGTGAATCACAGGCAGGGTGATTCATCAATGTGTGTACCGCTAAACTGGGCGCCCCGTTTGCGTCCCATTAGTTGTTGGATGTTAAGGATCTCACCGTGTTTTCCACAAAGAGAAGGCGAGCTATCGCCGGCACTCTGAACAAGTTGTGGCCTGGCATGCTCTTCTCCTCTGCCGTTATATACGTCCTCCTCGGCATCTTTTTCCAGAAGAGCCCTGTCTCGTCACAGTTGAAGATTTGCTGGGGGATGTATCGTTCGGCTTCTATCAGTTCGGCAAAAGTTATAATAAAATCTTCAGCTGCCTTCACATCCGAGCTTGCTGCCTCACCATGCCCGATGACGGAGTGAATGCCGGTCCTCTTCTTAAAATTATCAAACCATCCCCGACTGGCTTTGAATGACTCTTCCGATGCCTCGTCCATTGATGTTCCCGCCGTCTGCTGCACCAAATCCCCGTAAATGTCTCGGGCCTTCTCACACATGATGTTCTCGGTCACGGTATCTCCTGCGAGCTGCTTCTCCGTCAACCACACAAACAACAACTTCTCCATCTCTTCATGGATAGAGGTCCGGAGCTTTGAAATAATCGTAACGCCCTTGGCTGGCGTTATAGCCTTTATCGACTCCTTCTGCTTCAAAATCGAACATATCGTAGAAGTACTACGATCGTACTGCCTCACCAAGTCGACAACACCCACACCTCGCTCATGTTTTTCGACGATTGCGTGTTTTATATCCAAGCACATCATCCTCTTCTTCTTCTCAGTACTGCCCTTGGTACTCAATTTCTTAGGACCCATGGTTAAAACTAAGAAATTTTCCAAAATAACCAAAATGCGAAAACAAAGCAGCAGCGATATACGGCAGAGATGCTTGCACGGCAAGATAACCACGTGACCGGAACCCACCTGGTGGCGGGTGGCGTAAGCTCCAAAATAACCAAAATGCGAAAACAAAGCAGCAGCGATATACGGCAGAGATGCTTGCACGGCAAGATATCCACGTGACCGGAACCCACTTGGTGGCGGGTGGCGTAAGCTCGTAACTCAGATCTCGGCTCGCATCTCAAAGCAATAAACCGCCCGAGCGACGGCTCGTATCTCGGAAAACTCGTAAGTTGGTGCACTCTTAAGTCAAGGTTTCACTGTATATATATATATATATATATATATATATATATATATATATATATATATTGTTGCGGATATGGCATTTGGCCTCCATATCCGCTTGTAAATATTCCCCTATTTCCCCAATACTCCCCAACTATCCCCAATCCCCCATTCCCTAGTCCCATTGCCTGTAAATAACACTCTGTAGAACCGACCTTCCCCTTTTTCCCCCATTAAATGTCGTGCCCAGGTCCACCGCATCTCACGTAGACAACTTTCGGACATCTTGCTAGTTATTCTTAGTCTATGTCAGTTAAGGACTCGTTTCCATTAATTCTGACTCTTCGTTGCACCAGAATGTGATCGTATGGCACCAGTAGTGAGTTTAGGACCTCCCCATACCTCCTCCCATCTTCCCCATGAAACAACAACAACAACAACAACAACAACAACTACAACAACGGCGTGCGGGGAGTGTGCGTCCTCACACCGGCTTGGTTAGCCGCCATTGACCATGCGCTCCGACGGGGTTACCACGAAGGGGCTCACTGTCAGCTCCTCGTCAAGGGCGGAGCCCGGTAACCCCCCCGCACCCAATAAGAAGGGCGGACCGATTCCATCTGGGGCGGAGCTAACTAGCCGAGGGCGTGTCACACCCCGCCGGATATACGCAGCGACTGACCGGACGTGACGTCAGATGCGCCCCGAGCTTGAAGAAGAGACAAGTCGCGACCTCCGAGCGCTGAGCGACCTCCCCGCATCTACTGGACCGGACCGGGTCGATTCTGTCCCTGAGCCAAGGTGCACCTTGAGCCATCGACTACCCGCTTTCCTTGCCATCAATCCCCGTGTGAGTCAGTTTTGTCCTGTTTATCTGTCGTCTGTCGGGGCTATTATAAGACCGTAATTAAGTGCCTATCTTACTATGCTGTACCTCTCATCCCTGTAATCTAAACGTTCCGAACTAATATAACCTCCTCCGGAGGTCTTGAGAACTGAACCCTTGGTGTCGTGTCATTTTAACCCAGCCGTTGTGTCCTTTCCTCAATTGATTTAGCGTAGTGCGACTCGGCCAACGTTCGAGTATAATCGGGTAAACGTGCAGACGCGGTCATACCAAACCGCTCGGTAAACCAACATCCACAACCGCGTCTGTAACAATTGGTGTCAGGAGTGTCGGATTCGGACCTGGGACTAAATTCATTTAGCCCAAATTTTGGAACACCAATTGTACCACTAGGGTAACAATTGGTGTTGGGAGGTAGAATTCGATCTGGAGCGCGTTTCCCGCGCTCGAAATTATAACGGCGAAATTTGATTTTGTTTTACGAAAATAAAAACCCGAATTTTTAAAGTCGCGCTATGGCAGACCAAGTCGGCTGGGTTCCGGTAGAGGAGAGTGAGGCAGGGTCGGTCCAGGACCAAATTGAGGGACGTGAGGAGAGCGAAGCAGCGAGGGTAGCAGACGCACAAAATGGCGCCTCGCTGGTCACGGCGACCGCGCCCGCGACCGTGGCAGCGCCCCTGGTGGATTCGAACCTTTTTATGTTGCAAATGAGGGCCCTTATGGAACGAATGGGAGACCAAATTGTGGGAATGAGGGCTGATAGTGAGCGGTTGGGGAACCGGATGGATGCTCAGAGTGAGCAATTGGGGGTAATGGGAAACCAAATGGGGGTAATGAGGGACGAAGCGAGGGGTACTGGTGAGGGATTAGACAATAATTTTAAGGGATTAGACAATAATTTTAAGGGATTAGACAAGAAATTTGGGAAATTAGACGATAGATTAGGGGAAATACAGGAGGGGTTAATGGGGGTAGAAAACAGAATGGCCGCTCAAGAGAATCAAATGGAAGGGATGCAAAAGGGGTTAGAGGGGTTAGAAAACAGTATGGAAGGCAAATTGAGGGACATGAGGGACCAAGCGGAAAGGGAAGTTAAACAAATGGGGCAGCAGATAGAGGGGGTCAGAATGGGGGTAGAAACCAAACTGGATGCTCACAGGGAGGAAATGGAGCAGATGAGGGTGGCATCTGGGCAGGAGATGCAAGTGATGGGAGAGGAGATCAGAAGAGGGGTGAGTGAGGAGGTCGGAGGAGTGCGCGAGGAGGTGAGGCACTGTAAGGAGCGCATGGAGAAGGAGGTGAGAAAGGGGACTGTAAAATTGCAAGGGGGTATAGAGGAGTTGACGCTGGGAGTAGAACAACTGACAGTGGGACAAAAGGAGTTGGGGGACCAGGTAAAGAAGAACACAGCGGTAATAGAGGGTTTAAAATCGACACAGAAGGAGATGAAAAAGGACGTAGGGGTAATTAAAAAAGAGTGTCAGACGGTACATGAGGACCTGACGAGGAAAATGGACAAGGTGGTAGAGGTGATGGAGGTTAAAGAGCGGGAGGTGCGGGAGCACATATAAAAAAATAAAGTGGAGTTAGAGGAAGAACTTAAAGGGGCGCACGAAGAGATGAAGGAGGTGAAGCAGAAATTAGAAGAAGTGGAAGAAGGGGTGAGCGAAATTAAGAAGCGACGGAGAGAGGATAAGAAAGAGATAAAGGAGGAAGTAAAAGAATTGGTCCAAAGTCTGTGTTCGGATCGTGATGATGTGCTCATTAACCGGATGAGGGATTCGCAGGTGATGGAGGAGAAGCGAAGAGAAAGAGGACCCGGTGTAAGTGGTGACCAATATGGTCGTGCGTATGATGCGCCAGGTGATTTAATAAGCTTGGGGGTCGAGATAGACCCGGATGTTCGTGAGAGGCCACGAGTGAGGTGTATGGCTGGTCCGGAGGGTATGGAACGAGAGGTGCGAGGTGTGGGTGAGCAAGGTTGTGGTGGTATGGAATGGGTAGCGGGTTGCGGAAGTGTGACCCATGCATCGACACCAACAGGGGTAGTTGTTGGAGGGACCGGGGAGGCACGAGAGCCCCTTGGGGGTAATGTACTGTGGGGGCCCGGCCGGTTCGGCCCCGCGCTGACCCCGCAAGGGGCGACGCACGGGGTCCGGCAGGCGGGCAACGACTCGCATACGAGGTGGTCCCACAAGGTCCCACTCGCGCCGTATGACGGCAAGAGTGATCTACGCGCGTACCTGGCGCAGTTCGACTGTGTGTGTAAGGGCAACGGTTGGGGTGAGGACGAAGGTGGAGTACACCTGGTGGCCGCATTGCGCGGCGCGGCGGCGGAGGTGCTGACGGCATTACCAGCGGGTGCTCTCACCCTGCCAGCCCTCCGCGACGCCCTAATTAATCGATTCGGCATTGAACAGCAGAGCGAGCTTGTTAAAGCTCAGCTCGCGCTGCGAAAGCGCAAGCCCCAGGAAGCCATCGGGGAACTTGCCCACGACATTCGCCGCGCAGTGGGGATCGCACATGCTAGCATGGCAGCGGATTCCCGGGAAAGCCTGGCGCTGGACCATTTTATCCAGGCCCTCCCGGATATTGAGCTCCGGCAACAGCTCGCCATGTGGCGCCCGCAGACTCTGAGCCAGGCGGCTGACGCTGCGGCCCGTTGGGAAGCAGCGAGGCCCCTGGCCCGGGGGGGCGAGCGTCTCGCAATGGCGGTCCGCCAGGTGGGACCCCCGATGGAGGGCGGACCCCTTAGGGGGCCCGCCCCCGACGTGGGTCCTGACCTGGCGGGCATGGTCCGGAGGCTGGTGGACCAGCGCCTGGCGGGACCTGGACCATGGCAGGCGGCCCCGGAGGTGGCCCGCGGTGGACCACGAGCGGGTAATCCAATTCGGACCTACAGGGGGGGGAATTTGGAATTCCGGAGGCAAGCACCTTATCAGGTGAGGTGCTATACCTGCAACCGTCTGGGTCACCTGGCGCGGCACTGTCGAGCCGCGCGCCGGGATGATCCCCGGCGGTTGAGGTCCTCAACTCCGCCCAGGGGGGAGCGGGTTAGCCGACCCCAGACACCCCCCCGCCAGACCCCGGGAAACTAGAAGGTGTCGGGCACGTAGGGCGGTGTTCGGCAGCAGAGGATGGAGGAGAGCCCTCATTGACGCGACAGGTCATTTATTGTGGCCAAATTGGAACCGGTAGCCTGACAATTAGATGCAAAATTGCCGGCGTGGGGGTAGACGCCGTAGTGGACACAGGAGCTAGCGCCACGATCATCAGCCCTGTGGTCCTTGATTCGAGCGCAGGTGGCTGGGATAAGATCCAGCGCCTGCAAAATTATAGTTTGCAGCTTGCTACCGGGGTAACGGCCCCGATCATAGGGCGTGGTTCTGTGACCCTCAAGTTAGGGTCGGTAAGGAAGGAGATAGATGTTTGGGTGGCGGAGGTGTGCGACCCATGTTTAATAGGGTTGGACCTGTTGACTGCCAGCGGCTGTAAAATCGACTTGTGCCGGGGGATCCTGCAGGTGGGAGTAGAAGAGCTGCCGTTAGGGGGAGTGAGCACGGCCGAGAGAGCGGAGCTGGAGGCTTCCGAGGCCGTGACCATCCCCCCAAGGGCCGAGGCGATAGTGCCGGCCCGGTGGGCAGCTCGCCCAACGTGGCAGGAGTCCTGCGGCCTGGTCGAACCGGTGGCAGCGCAGTCCATACCGGGTTTAATCGTGGGCCGCACCCTTGTAAAAACGGACGGACCGGTAGTGGCCGTCCGAGTAATAAATATGAGTACAGAACCACGCACTATAGTAAGGGGCACGAGGGTAGCTGGCTGCACCCCAGTTGAGGAAGTCGCGACAGTGAGGGGCGAGAACGTCCAGCCGAGCCGACCCCGGGGGGAGCCTTCAATAAGAAGTAGGAATTGGCCCGATCCCATTTGCGAGATGGTAAATCGTAGTAGCGTAGAGTTGGGAGGTACCCAGAGGGAGGCCTTACACAAACTGGTTGGGTCCCATTTGGACCTCTTCTCCCTGTCCACCGAGGATATTGGACGTACGGGCCTGGTGAAACATCAGATCCACACCGGTGAGGCCCGGCCTATTCGTCAGGCCGCCCGACGGCTCCCTTGGAGCAAGAGGGCAGAAGCTGACGAGCAGGTTGAAAAAATGCTCGACGCAGGTGTGATCGAGCCCTCGGGAAGTCCTTGGATGTCACCTGTTGTGCTGGTCAAAAAGAAGGATGGGACCACGCGGTTCTGCGTGGACTATCGCCAGCTAAACAACGTGACACTCAAGGACTCATATCCCCTGCCAAGGATTGATGACACCCTCGATGCCGTTGCGGGCTCAAATTGGTTCACAACTTTGGACCTCAAGAGTGGGTATTGGCAGGTGGAGATGGATAGGGCAGGGAAGGAGAAAACGGCATTTTCCACAGGTAAGGGACTGTATCAGTTTACTGTGATGCCGTTTGGTTTGTGTAACGCCCCCGCCACCTTTGAAAGATTGATGGAGCATGTACTAGGTGGCATGCCATGGCAATCATGCCTGGTGTACCTGGATGACGTCCTGGTACATGCCCAAACGTTCCCCCAGGCAGTAGCTAATTTGGACCAGGTGTTCGGGTGCCTCAGACAGGCAGGGTTGAAGCTGAACCCGAGTAAGTGCACTTTGTTTGCAAGAGAGGTGGCCTATCTAGGTCACGTGATCGGCCGCGAGGGGGTAAAAACGGACCCAGACAAAATTAAAGCGGTAGAGGAGTGGCCCGCACCACGTACCATCAAAGAGGTGCGGGGATTTTTGGGACTCTGCTCCTACTACCGGCGCTTTGTGGCGAAATTTGCGGAGTTGGCCCGTCCCCTCCACCGGCTTACGGAGAAGGGGACGCGATTTAATTGGACACGGGAGTGCCACGAGGCCTTCCAAAAATTGAAGGGGTGTCTGACATCCGCACCCCTTCTAGCGTACCCCACTAGCAACGGGGCATTTACCCTGGACACGGATGCGAGCCAGGAAGGATTGGGCGCAGTTTTGTCTCAGACACAGGAGGGCGTGGAGAGAGTGATTGGTTATTATAGTCGGGCCTTAAGTAGGCCCGAGAGAAATTATTGCGTCACTCGCAAAGAGTTATTGGCTATGCTGGCTGCCATGAACCATTTCCACCCGTACTTGTACGGGCGGAAATTTTTGGTTAGAACTGACCATTCCTCCTTGCAATGGCTCCTTCGGTTCAAGGAACCAGAGGGCCAAATTGCAAGGTGGTTGGAAAAGTTGCAGCAGTACGATTTTGATGTGGCCCATAGGGCCGGGAAGGCCCATGGTAATGCGGACGCACTCTCTCGGCGTCCTTGTCTGGGGGAAAACTGCAAATTTTGTGCGAGACACGAGGAGAGGGAACAATTGGGCGATTCGGACCCGACCCTCGTTGTCCGGGCAACCCGGGTGAGAGGGCCAATTTTGCCACTAACCGCAGATGAGGAATTCGGAACTTTGGCATGGAGCACGGCCCAGCAGGAGGATCCTGTCCTGGGGCCAGTGTTCAATTGGGTCAAATTGGGGCAAAGACCAAAGGGGGAAGAGGTCACCCCCCTCGGGGCACAAACAAAGGCATATTGGGCTCAGTGGCAGACCCTGGAATTGAAGGATAACATCTTGTATCGCAAGTGGGTGGAGGTTCCCTCTGATAGAACTTCCTGGCTGGTGATAGTCCCTGACAAATTCAAGAACGTCATATTGCAACAGGTGCATGGTACCCGCTCCGGCGGCCATTTGGGCAGGACAAAGACAATATCGCGGGTACGCCGGAGGTTTTATTGGGTGAATATGGGGCGCGACATACAGGACTAGTGTCGGAGATGCGACGCCTGTACTGCCAAAAAGGGACCAGCACGGAGGATGAGGGCCCCCCTTCAATTACACCAGGTGGGGGCCCCCCTAGAGCGGGTGGCCATGGATATCCTAGGCCCACTACCCCGCACCCGCCTAGGTAATAAGTACATCCTCGTTGTGATGGACTACTTCACCAAGTGGCCGGAGGCCTACGCCCTCCCCAACCAAGAAGCAGGGGTGGTAGCGCAGGCCTTCGTGGAAGGATTTGTGTGCCGGCATGGGATTCCACAGGAGTTGCACACCGACCAGGGACGAAATTTTGAGAGCAAATTGCTAAAAGATGTGTGCAGTCTCCTGTCAATTCGGAAAACCAGAACAACGCCTTTAAGACCTCAATCTGACGGGATGGTGGAAAGATTCAACCGAACTTTAATCCAACAACTGGCACTGTTCACCGCCACCCGTCAGGATGACTGGGACGAACATCTCCCTTATTTGCTCATGGCCTACCGAACCAGCCAGCACGGGGCCACCGCATGCAGTCCAGCGTTGCTTATGTATGGGCGGGAGTTACGGGCTCCCGCCGATTTGCTATGCGGTCCCGTGCCAGACACAGTGGTTAACCCGCCGAGGGAGGGGTACGCACGTCACCTAGAGGAAGGCATGGAGCTAGTCCATGCCTTCGCCCGCCGCCAACTCCATCTGGCGGGGGAAAAGATGAAGCGCAGGTACGACGACCGGAGCCAGGGGAGTCAATACGCTCCGGGGATGAAGATTTGATTCTTTAATCCCCGGAGGCGGAAGGGAAGGTGCCCAAAGCTCACCTCCCCCTGGCAAGGCCCAGGAGTCGTCCTGTCGCAAATCTGTGACGTGGTCATTAAGATCAAAATGGGGCCACGAGCCCTCCCTCGGATCGTCCACGCCGACCGGATAAGACCTTACACCGGCGAGCAGGCGCCCCCGTGGATTGCCTCGGCTTTAGATGCCGAGGCGGGACCCAGTACCTCTGAATAAGGGGGGCTTATTAGTGCCAGAGGACTGGGGGATTGAGGAGCGATAGGCCCGGTGGGTAAGGGTGGCATCCCTGCCACCCTTCCCATGTGGGGCAAAGGAGCAATAGCTTATGGGGTGTATGGCAGTGAAAACTAGCCCGGGTGGGTTAGGATATTGATAGGGATCTAGCGAAGATGACATTCGGTAACGTTAAGTTTAGTTAGTGACTGATACCTGTAGTGGGGATGCAGGTAGATTAGTGTGGATGATAATGACGTGGGAGCGCAATAGTTTAAAGGGACGACTGGGAAGCGCAAGTTTCAGAAGGGAGTAGTTAGCTGAAATGATGCCGTGTGTGTGAGAATTGAACAGGTGTGATTGCACAGGTGTGCAACTGGACAGGTGTGTGGAACAGTGTGTGAGTAATGAGTGTTGTGGATCAGCGCGAATGCGCTTGGGGAGAGAAGGGTGCAGGTGGCACCAGGTGTGAGAGCACAGGTGTGCAGGTACAGGTGTGTGGAGAGAGTTGGAGTAAGTGGTACGGAGTGGTGTGCATGGTGCGAAGGTGTGGATGGGGGAAGAGTGGACCCCTTTCACGAGTACCCGGGGCGGGTAGTGTAAGTGTTAGGTAGAGGGTATAGGTAAATTGTGGTTGGATATTGGCATTTGTGGTGCGGTTGCAGAATGGTGTTGTGGATGGGTGCATTAGTGTTGTGGAAATGGCTGGGCGTGTAGCCTGTTAGTGTGTGTAGTTGGTTGGGCACTCCACCACTGTGAGGATGTCGGCCAGGTAAGGCCGCAGGTGGGCTCTGGGAGCCGTTAGTGTCAGTGGGTGCCTGAGGATCCCGGGTGTGGATCGGGTAGCCCAGTGCCAGAGAGGGCACCGAGTGGGGAGAGCGCCAGAGGGCCTTCCCCAGGTAGTTAGGTTAGGGTAAGGAGCAGGTAAGCTCGGAGGCAACTGCAGTGGTGGAGGTGTGCAGGTGGGTAGACCCGCTGGGAGAGGTACACGTCGCAGCCCAGAAATTGTGCGAGGGCACCGGGAGATGAATCGGGGGAGTGAGACCCCAAATTGAAAAGCACCACAGGTTGGTCAATGGGAATTGGTTTTTAGAACCCATAGTGTAAGAGGGCCAATGGTTTGGCAGGAGAAAGACCCCGGGTAGTGTAAAGTTGTTAAAGTCATTTAGGAAATAGTTAGGATTGATGAACCTGTCGCACCATACGCAGCCACTTACCTGTGGTGATGATGATGACTCCACACCTGTGTTTTCTTTGTTCTGTTGCAGGAAATGAGAATTGCTGTGAGGATTTGTGAGACGCATCACGACGTGGATGAGACATTGGGGTGATTCCATCTCTCCCTCCCTAGGAGGGACTGATGATGAATTGGTGACGGCAAATTTTGATGTTCAGTTGGAGATGGCAAATTTTGATGAGAGTTGAAAATGGCAAATTTGATTGGTTAGGAGGGAGAGAAGACGAATTTGGTTTATGGGAGGAACGGGGAAGACAGTAGGGACGTTTGTTGATTTGTAAAGTAGATGTTTATGGGTAGTGTTGTGTTTTGTGGATACAGTAAGGGGTAAGGGAGGGGCCATGTAGGTTACCTGGTGGGGTGGGGGGGGGGGGGCGTACGGTAGGAACGTACCTGTCTCACCTGGTTCCCATGTGCCCCCAGTGTGCATTACCTTACATTGCGTGCACTTTTGCGCCCTTACCACCTTACTCACTTGTCTTCTTCTTTTGTCTCCCACCTCCGAGGATCTGGCTTTGGGGCAGAGAGAGAGGAGAGAGAGGTGCTGGCTCCGCAGTTGTGGGCCTGCACTTTCGCTGCTTGCTGCCTGGATCGATACACCATATGGACCGCAATGTTGGTGGCCACCCACAATGGACCGCAGTCTTTTGCGGCCAAGCACCACCCATTGATGGACCTCTGGGTCAACGTGGCACCTATGTCAAACAGGTGAACCACTAATAGTTGGCCCCCTGACGGCCACAATAAAGAAATGGACGCGGTTGGCGCCTTTCTTTATTTTTGAAAGCAGTAAGAAGGCCAAGTGCACCACACGAAGGCAAGACCAGCGGCAGACCATCGGCCGGCTGCGACACCACACCGTGATTTATAGACACTTTATTGGTGCACCGGATGGTGCTGACTGTACATGATGGGGTGGTGCTTTTGGTGCTTGGATGGGGTGCTCTGCACATTATTAAAGGCCGTAAGGCCACAGAGCACTCGTGGGTTGGTGTATCGATGCTGGCATGCGTGCTCTCTCTATGCATAACATCTGCATGTGTTCCTCCAAAAACAGGTCCTGGATCGTAGTGTAAATATCAGCGTAGTCTTGTAAATAATGCTCCCTACCGGCTGTATGTTTAGTTTGCGAATTCTTTCCGCAATTCGGTTATCCTGTGGGTGTGTTTCTGTGAGGAGAAGGGTGCAACGTCGCAGGGGGACATATTTACTCATTTGTGAATATCCGTAAAACTGTCGCACTCAGGGTAGAGTTAATAGTAGAGGGAACTACATCTGAGTGCCACACTAAAATAGGTAAAAATTTATCGGGTCGGGACGCCCCGAGGGTAGAGGAGGGTGCAATGTTGCGGATATGGCATTTGGCCTCCATATCCGCTTGTAAATATTCCCCTATTTCCCCAATACTCCCCAACTATCCCCAATCCCCCATTCCCTAGTCCCATTGCCTGTAAATAACACTCTGTAGAACCGACCTTCCCCTTTTTCCCCCATTAAATGTCGTGCCCAGGTCCACCGCATCTCACGTAGACAACTTTCGGACATCTTGCTAGTTATTCTTAGTCTATGTCAGTTAAGGACTCGTTTCCATTAATTCTGACTCTTCGTTGCACCAGAATGTGATCGTATGGCACCAGTAGTGAGTTTAGGACCTCCCCATACCTCCTCCCATCTTCCCCATGAAACAACAACAACAACAACAACAACAACTACAACAACGGCGTGCGGGGAGTGTGCGTCCTCACACCGGCTTGGTTAGCCGCCATTGACCATGCGCTCCGACGGGGTTACCACGAAGGGGCTCACTGTCAGCTCCTCGTCAAGGGCGGAGCCCGGTAACCCCCCCGCACCCAATAAGAAGGGCGGTCCGATTCCATCTGGGGAGGAGCTAACTAGCCGAGGGCGTGTCACTCCCCGCCGGATATACGCAGCGACTGACCGGACGTGACGTCAGATGCGCCCCGAGCTTGAAGAAGAGACAAGTCGCGACCTCCGAGCGCTGAGCGACCTCCCCGCATCTACTGGACCGGACCGGGTCGATTCTGTCCCTGAGCCAAGGTGCACCTTGAGCCATCGACTACCCGCTTTCCTTGCCATCAATCCCCGTGTGAGTCAGTTTTGTCCTGTTTATCTGTCGTCTGTCGGGGCTATTATAAGACCGTAATTAAGTGCCTATCTTACTATGCTGTACCTCTCATCCCTGTAATCTAAACGTTCCGAACTAATATAACCTCCTCCGGAGGTCTTGAGAACTGAACCCTTGGTGTCGTGTCATTTTAACCCAGCCGTTGTGTCCTTTCCTCAATTGATTTAGCGTAGCGCGACTCGGCCAACGTTCGAGTATAATCGGGTAAACGTGCAGACGCGGTCATACCAAACCGCTCGGTAAACCAACATCCACAACCGCGTCTGTAACAATATATATATATATATATATATATATACTGTATATATTGTGCCTGTATAGTAACTGTTTACACTCTGTTTACATTTCATTGTTTACACTCAATGACCTTTTGCACAGTATTTTGGGAGCTTGCAAGCTCACTTTTCGTTGTACCTTGTACTTGTGCGCTGTACAATGACAATAAAGTTGAATTGAATTGAATGACTCGACTCCGTGCAAGATGGTTTCACACTTTCCGGCAGGCTGGAGCAGCATCCTTCTCCACTGATCTCGAGAAAATAATCCGTGTGCCTAGGGCATGTACTTTAGTGGAAGAAATACCCCTACTCTCACTTTGTTCCTCCATGAGGACCGGCAGGTATATCGCTCAATTTATTTGTATGGTCAGTCTCTTGGAGAGGTACAGTCTCTGGAGGTCCTGTGCCTCACTATCAACTACAACCTGTTTTCCCCAATGTGGACTGGTGCTGCTGCTTCCCATCTTGCCCCACTTGAGGTCCTGTAATCAAAGTCCCTCTGTGTCATGGAATTTTATTTTGGGAAGGTGATCTCAAGGTGTGCTTCTTGCTCATTGTGTGCAAGTTGGTGACCTTGCATTGGCTCATTTCCGGTGTTGCTGCTCCTGTCTTCTCACCTTTCCACGTAGCTCCTACCCAACCAGGTCACATGCATTAATCAGAAACCTTTCCCTCGTTTCCTTTCTAAAGTTTAAACTCGAAGCTATCTTTCATTCGCTCTTTTCTCATCTGCATAACTACTCCAGAGCTCTTCAATACAGGATTTCAAGCCTGCTTCGCACCACCACAACATCATGGTGTCTCCCCTTTCCACTAGTAAGGTTTGCTACAATCACTGAAACTCTATTTTCCACCCTTGTCCTGCAATCTCCTCCTCTTGTGTTGTGGTGCATCCGTTTGTCGTCGTCACACTGTCTTCTCATTCCCCCATTTTGCCCGTTGATCCATTGCCCCATTGCCCTACTGTTTTTTCTAATAGTACACCCACAGACTCCGGGAGGGGCAGGAAGGGTCATTCCTCTTTGGGGTATATAGATAACAGTCGATCTATGGATGGGTCTCAAGAACATTGGGTGTGTGTTCATTTACCAAGTTTCTTGTGAAGAGATCGCTTGTTTCAGTGTGGAAAAAACTGATTCACAGACGTAAGTTGATCCAAACATTGACATTACCTTGAGTGCAGCCTGTTTGACACTGGGGTATCTGTCTGTGGGCACAATTTTCCAAAACTCTGTGCCTGTGGTTCCTTCTCTCAAGACACATTTAAGTCTGTCATCCTCAGAAAGTTCAATCATCTCCAACTGGGATGCTGCTTCATCTGCCACTAAAGGGGCTTTTAAACAATCCGATTCAGCAGTGAAAGGGTTGATGAGGAATGTGATCTGTGGCCGTTGTTTCTTCAGGTTGCAGAATCTGTCCTCAAAACTCTGCTGCAGATTTTCAACCAGTGTTGCATAGCATGCAATGCTCCTTTTTGTGACCTCAGCTGCTTCTCCATTTGCCTTCAACAAGGAGGGAAAATGTGTGAGCTCTCTCTTTTGAAGATGGGTCTGGAAGAGCTTGAGTTTGTTCACAAATGTGAAAACACTTTGCACCGGGTCAGGCAGCATTTTTAACTTCCCTTGCAGATCTAGATTCAGTTTGTTCAGATGATGCAGCATGTCGACCAGAAACCCCAAATCTGACATCCACTGGGGGTCATGTAGCTCAGGATAGTCCTTATGTTTCTCTGCCAGAAACAGCTTCACTGGGTCCAAAAGTTCAAAAAAACGGGAAAGCATGTTACCTCTTGAAAGCCATCTCATTGCAGTGGAGAAGCAGATCATTGGGAAGGTCTTCGTCCAGTTCAGCTATGAGGTTTTTGAACTGTCTGTGCTTGAGAGCATGAGTGCGACTAAAATTCACAATTTCTAGCACAGGTTTAATGACATGGTCCAATTTCAGCTTCTTAGACACCAGGTTCTCTTGATGGATGATGCAATGAAATGTCCAAAAATCAGGGAAACGGTCGTCCGCTTTACACAGCCCGACAAGGCCATTTGCAGATCCCAACATAGCTGGTGCACCATCTGTGGCTATTGCTGTTAGTTTTGGTAATTGCAAATTTGCCTTCTCAACAACAGTCATGAGTGTCTCTTTCAGGTCGATGCCGCGGGTCCTATCTTTTAACGGCACAATGTCAAGCAGCTCTTCCTTAAATGTGCAGTCTTTTGACACAGACCGTACAAATATTGCCAACTGTGGCTTATCTTGAATGTTGCAAGGCTCATCCAAAGCAATGCTGAAATACCGACATTTTTCAAGATCTGTATGCAACTGTGTTTCAATGGAGTTGTTAATATCTGATATTCTCTGTTCAACGGTGTGCCGTGACAGCTGCAGGTCTGACACAGAACGCTTCAAACTGTCATTTTCAGGAGTGAGGATGGCAACAACATCTCTGAGACACATTTTCACGAATTCCCTTCCACTGTATGGCTTTTTAGCTCAAACAATGTTCCATGCCAACTGATATGATGCTAATGTGACCGTCTCTGAGTGCTTCGTTAATTTCCGAAAAAATGGAGTCTGCTTCTCTGACTGACGTTTCAATGCATTTACCTTGTGCTTGAGAAGTTCACTGCCTTTGGGAAAATCCCGGGCCACGTTATCATGGAGTGAGGTGAAATGGCGCTCCAGGTTTGAAGCTTTAAAATGCGACAGTGCAGTCTGGAAAATCAAGCACAAGGGTTTCCCATTTCGCTCCGTAAAAAAAATACAATTCCTCCCATTCAGGCAAAAATGCCCTATGCTTCTCTTCATATTTGCACTTAGCTTTACGTTTTCCTGACTCTGCCATGGTGATTCTGTCACTGCCGCTGTTGGCCTAGCTAACAAACTTCCGGGTCTGCGTGCGCAAGTGTGTTTCTACGCGCAAAAGTGTTTCATGTTTGGGCTTATGCATGACTAGTGGGAGATTTCTGTCAAACACATAACCACAAAATTATCTTTTATTTTAAAAAATATTGGCAAATTTATTGGCAGTATCATCAAATATTCAAATGCATTTTGATTTTATAATAGAAATACATTTTAAAATGTAAAAACATGCACCGATAGAGCAGCCCCTCGCAAGCCGCACAAGAGCTGGCTAAGAGCCGCGGGTTCGCCACCCCTGGTGTAGACGTAGTGCTGCGCACAGACAGACGAACGGACAGACAAACAGACAAACCAACCAATCAACATACTTGCTGGAATCTTTTCCGGCAAGTAACAAACAAACACCCCAACAAACAAACACCACATCCATTCTACACATGACCTAACAAAAATCCAAAGCAGATTGTTGGATTTTGTTGAGGCTGCACATGTGACGTTGCTACAGGCATGTTTTAGAATTGATCTTGTGATGGTAGTCTGGATCGATGGGACTCCATTACATCACAGGGTCTCAAGATGGTACTGCCCATGGAAAATGTACAAATATATTTTGGGTCAAAAAGCCACTGAAGAAAACACCAAAGGGAAAATGTGTAGTTGTTTTAGACTTCTCTAACATCTTTTGATACGTGGGGAAAAAGTCTTTAAGGTTTGCTATCCTTTAATGTGCACCGGTATAGGCAAAATTTTACCATGGTCTATTTTACCATGGGTCTTATTGTAATGGTGACAACAATAAGACCCATGACATAAAAGAGAGCCATCCAGCCCTGCTTCTTGTTGTATGCCTGTGTTGTGGATTGTTAAAAATTAATTTAGCCTTCAATGATTTGACAAGACTCATTAATCAAGGTCTAAACTCGTTCAGAAGACAATAAACTGATTTAATGACACATGGGAGTACTTGATTCACTGGTACCAAAGGTATTTACAGAATACACTTCAATTTCAAGTTACATGAATAAAATGAAATCACCATGCTACATTCTACACACATTCAGACAATAAATGAGCCAAGTTCTCCCAGATCTTCAGCAGCATGGCTATATATGGTCAGAAGATGAAAAGACAGTTCAAATGAGGTTTAAAGAGATAACAAGCATTGCGTGATTCTTCAACTCCTTGGGTCAACTTTTTCCTTGTTATCTTCACCTCTCTCGGCCACATATGTCAAGTCATGAAGAGAAACAGATTTCTAACTATTTTACAGAGCCTACTGTTCTTACAGATCGTGCATGAAGATATCGGTTCTGTTTCTCAATCTCCCTGCTGCAGAAAAATAGGGTTGCAAAAGTTCAGCACACATCATTGTTACAAATTCTATATATTAAATATTTTTAAAATATATATGTGTATATAGGTATCATATGAAAAGTCGTATCATATTTTTTTAAAGTATACTATTTATACAATATCAGGCTAACAAAGAACTATAGCATCATAGTTCAAGCTGAATGCCTGCCTCCAATGCGAGCCGAAAGAATTGTTATGTATTTCATAGAATGCAGTAATATATGTATTCATTAAGTTTACGTGTTTGCAATGGCAAGGTCGAGGCTCAGGGAAATCCACTTCATTTACACAAATTACGTACGCAAATTAATTTTGCTTTCACAGTCCCCCATCTGGTCATATAATGACCACAAATATAGGAGCCAAATTAATTGTTTGAGTCACAGGTTGACTCCATTTTTGAGGAACAATCGTTCAGTTTTTTTTTTTTTAACCCGCTTCCACAAATAATTTACTTCTACCTATGGCATGCATACACCATCCTTATGGAAAAGTTTGTTTGTTTAGGCATCGTCTTGCATGTTGAATCCCTTCATCATTGACAGTTCAGTCTGTTGCGGAGCTCTTTCATTCAAGTGATCCACTTCCTTTAACATTTGGCAATTATTCATGTGTGATTCTCTGCAGCAGGATGAACGCTGGAACTCTGTGCTCCTGTCATCTTCTCTGTGCTTGCAATGCACAATCTGCCACGTTTCAGCAGCACACAAGCCATTGCATGTTGAATCACCAATATGGTTTGTAGATGGGCAAGATCACAAACGACCCTGCACAGCAAGCAGTATCATTGCCATTCTTACAACAACGTCCAGTTTCATCTGACCTGCCCTCTCAAGCAGAGAGTGTGAGGAACTGCACAAATCCCACTAAATCAGCAGAATTGTGTGAGGTGAGGACCACAGCTGGAGGTGCATCGATGAAGGCTCCAGGATCATGATGTCCAATTGATCCATGATGCACACCAGCAGAGCCATGAAGGCCCATTGTCCAGCAGTCCCATCCAGGACTCACACTCCTTTGGCAATCAGCAGAGTCGTGATGTCATGTTGGAATATCAGGCAGGAGCTGTAGTTTGACATGCCAATGGAAGAAAAACTTTGGCAGTTGATGTGAGCTCCAAAAACAGGTGTGTACTGAAGCAGTTATATATATATAAATAACCACCTTTAGAGGCCATTTTTCCCCGCAAAGCGGGGGTTGGCCTTTTTCGGGGACCGTGGTTGTTGTTGTTTTTCGGTCCCCTTTTTGAAGCAATGTTTTACGGCCGGATGCCCTTCCTGACGCCAACCCATTTTGCCGCCTTTTACGACAAGCAGGGAATTACCAGTGAACTGGTACTCAATTAGCCGACCTCGGAAGGATGATCAGGCTGAGTCAACCCCCCTGGCGTTAATTCAGCGATTGACCGGGATTACGAACCCAGGATCCTAGGTATCCTAAGCCGGCACCCTAGCCGCTAGCCCAACACCAGGGTTTGTTATATATATATATATTAACTGAAGCAGGTGGTCACTTTCAGCCCACATATAACAATGTGGTTCAGGCAAATGGTCGTCTTGAAACTCCTGCGAGGGTAGGTGAACCACAATTTTTCCATTTTCCAAAGGAAGGTGTCTTTCCATGTTTCGGAGGTGTATGCCATAATTTCATCTTGATCCAGCCAAATTCACTGATCATAATCTCCAGTAACTCTTCCAAAAGCCTCTTTTTGATTGCTGTTCTCCTCTTTCATTTAATCACACCGGAGCCTGTTTTCCAACACACTGGATCAAGCAAAATCATTTTAAAACATGGAATTAACACATTATAATTGACAATGTGATCAATATCCCGATTATGTCCTACCTTATAACAATTTACATTGGTTCACAGGTTCTCCTAGAACATTTGAAAGATTATATTTCATGTGTAACACCCAAACAAAACATTAAATCAGGGGTGTACATGTTTTGAGCATAACCAAAGTACATATGAATGTATTCAATAAATCTTCAAAAGTGTTTTTCTCTCTTTTTTTTACAAAACAAAATACCCAAAATTCTATCACCCCGAAATCTCAAATCTTATCATGTATTCAATCAACATTTGCATAATCATGTGGTCCTCTCACCGGTAGAATAACCACCTTTAGAGGCCATTTTTCCCCACAAGCGGGGGTTGGCCTTTTTCGGGAACCGTGGTTGTTGTTGTTTTTTGGTCCCCTTTTTGAAGCAATGTTTTACAGCCGGATGCCCTTCCTGACGCCAACCCTTTTTGCCGCATTTAACGACAAACAGGGAATTACCAGTGAACTGGTACTCAATTAGCTGACCTCGGAAGGATGACAGGCTGAGTCAACCCCCCTGGCGTTAATTCAGCGATCGACCGGGATTCGAACCCAGGATCCTGGGCATCCTAAGCTGGCACCCTAACCGCTAAGCCAACACCAGGCCTAATGTTTTCCAACTACTACACGATGTAAAATTCTCGTCACCATGAACCCCACATTGTCTTTCACTCTGCTCACTGTTACGGAAAGGGGGGCACAATCACACTTATATGCTGATAGTATAAAACTGCAACATAAAAAACTGATATGGGATGTTGTGAAATCAACATCATTTACAGCAATCCTCTAAATTATTGATATTTAAGTTTAGGAACAACCAATACTGTACAATTAATTAAATGCATTTTTAAAGAAGAATTGAAAATCATGAGATCGAATTGTGAGAAAAAAAACCCAAAAAAAACAAGGTGTGTGTGTGTGTGTATATATATATGAGCCCAGGCTTCAATATTTCAAAATTGCATTTAATTTCTAATTACGTTTTCTTAAAATCACATGGCAGTGATTTCTTGCCATAATATAATGGGACAGGTGAAAGGCACACGTCCCCTGTGCCTCCACACCAACTCCCATAAATATCTACACCGATAAAACTAGCACGTCGTGGACAAAGTTAGCCGATACAATACAAGTACATAATGATTAATTTGTTGTTTTCATGTAAGTACAGCTTTTGTTTTCTCTCATAATTCAAGTCACATGAAGCATTATATTAAGCGGTGTGGTAGGCGACAATATATATATACTGTATACAGTACTGTACATATTAAATTTTTGTTATTTTCACACAGGTTATAAAATCTTCGTCACGAAGCTGAATTATTTTATAAAATGTTGGTAGTCGTACGGAGGAATTTGTTTTTTGTCGAACGAATGAAGTTTCTGGTAAATTCGTTTCTCTTTCTCTATCACAGTATCACTCTTCTGTCGCCTCCACTCATGAAGGCCTCGGCCGCGCGATGCATGAGCATTTTCTTTCCTGATCGAGCCTTTGCTGAGTGGCGCACGACCTGCCATCGGCGTTGATAGTCTTCATTACCTTACGGTTCAACTCCAAGGCCTTGGCTGCACCTTTACCCTGACTTTTTTCGGTACCGTACTGCCTTCTAACATTGATGGCTGAGGAAATGTATCCCACCACCACCAGGGTGCTTCTGTGTATGAATCTTTATGCGTTTATTTCTACTAATCTAAGAAAGCCACTCATATTTAATTTCGTTTGCAGGGGATGTCTCAACCCATCACACTGCCTGGTTCCAGGTTTTCAACGTCTGCTACACCGCATCGTTCTAGGTTTGAAACGTCTGCTACACCGCCTCGTTCCAGGTTTGCAACGTCTGCTACACCACCTCGTTCCAGGTTTGCAACGTCTGCTACACCGCCTCGTTCCAGGTTTGCAACGTCTGCTACACCGCCTCGTTCCAGGTTTGCAACGTCTGCTACATCGCCATAGGTGTTGACTGCTACACCGCATCGTTCCAGGTTTGAAACGTCTGCTACACTGCCTCGTTCCAGGTTTGCAACATCTGCTACACCGCCTCGTTCCAGGTTGGCAACGTCTGCTACACTGCGTCGTTCCAGGTTTGCAACGTCTGCTACACCGCCATAGGTGTTGACTGGTACTGGTAGGGACACAAATTTGGTTGGATTATATTATTCGAAACTAAACGTCTCGTTCATGAAGCACGTTTGATGTCCAATACCGAGTTGAGTTTTCAAATGGGGGGGGGGGGGTTATTGCTTGCCTATCTGAACTCTACTCTTTAATTATATTCTCAGCTGAATCGGATCCGAAATCATGTATCAGCAGGGGGTGCTGCATCGCAGATCACGTCATCATTCAAAGATCGTGTCGGAATTTTGAAACAGTCCACTCACCAAATCTGAATTATCTGTGTCAAACTTGATTTTAACCATATACATTTCCCTAAAACTCTTTTATCTTTGCCATAAATCATTTAGTTCTTTATTTGGAACCCTTCATTCCATCAGTATGATTAATGTGGTTAATATAAAGCTCGTGAACAGGGTTAAACGTTGCATTTAATTAATTATCCAGGCCTTTATTTCTTAATGGAAATACAGGCAATGTATACGTTTTTTTCTGCAGGCATTTCTGAAAATGGACTCGGGAAAGAGGTGTGCCTAACCGACATTCATTAAAGATCTGCGATGGTTCTTGAAGATCGTCAGCTGCTCTTCACCACCACATTTTTTACATTGATGGGGATACAGATCCTTCATGGTCTTTATGAATCTCCGAAAGATGTATTTGAGTTGGGAGAGACCCAGCCGGCCCATTGTCCTCCTGGAACATTCCGCCTACGGGGAATGGGCCGTTGTGAGCCTTGGTTGGGTTGTAGTGCGCTGCGCCGCATTATCCCCCGGAGAATGATTGGACAAGGAGCTGTGAAGCAGGTTGGTTGTCCCGTAAGCGACACAATATCAGCTCAAATTCTACATTCTAATTTGTACAAAGATAAGATGTTCAACTCTAATGACTGGATTGGCATGTTTAGTGTTCCCATAGCCCAGGTTCAAATCCCATGTACCATATATGTTTGTCCATCACCTACTGTGCTTGTAATTGCCTCCGCCATGGAAGGTGGACAGAGGTTATGTATTCACCCCTGTTTGTCTGTCTGTGAACTGGATATCTCAAAAAGAATTGTGGATGCTTTCAGATGAAACATGGTGGACAGGTTGCTTATGTGATGAGGGATGGATTCGATTTTGGTGAAGATCCGGATACTATAATTTTTAAAGTTATTCGTCGCCATTGAGAGATGAGGCCAAAAAGCAAATTGAGGATCTTAACATTTTCCAGAGCTGCCGTTGGCACTTTGCAATTTATATGAACACCTCTGCCTGCTCCATTTCAATTTGTTATCAATCATTGTACTCAGATAGATACTAGTGCTCAGGAACTTGTTTGATACTATGGTCATGAATGATCAAAGGGTCATGGTCATCTGCTAAGTGTGAGAAACGTGCAGATCATTGGTCATACCAAATATTCCTTCTACCTGGGATTATTTATTTGTCCACAGAGTCGAGGCTCGTGGAAGAGCTAGAAAACTGAGCGGATCAGGATGCAACAGAACAAAAAGGAAGTGTAGGGAGAGGGTGAGGTGGGGTGGGTGGGGGGACATCAACAGTAGAGTTTAAGGACAAAATAGAGCCAGGCCTGGACAATGGGTATGGGGAGGAGATTAGATGGCAGGACAGTGTTACGTGCTCCTCCCCAAACCCCGGTCACGGTGTATCTCCGAGCCCTGAAAGGAGTCACGGCAGAAAGATGTGCTATTAAGTGTGCCAATGACCAATGGTGACACCACACCAATCCGTTGTTACCAAAAACCAAGTATTGTATTAGTATCGCACAATAATAACAGCACAAGTACAATATACTTCAATTGCACAACCAAAATACCATATAATTCCGATGATGGTACCACCAACTTCTTAACTCGATAACTCACTGTGCTCCACCTGAGCGAAATGTTACATTCCCAAAGTCACTGTCCCGGCACCAGGCCAAAGTCGATCCACACTCCGGTGATCACAAGAAACAGGTCATATCGAGACCAGAACCCAGGTCGGCTGACAGTCGACACTGCCGAAGCCGCTGGGTGGGTGTCGGGCCGACGTCGGTCAGGCAAAGGTGCACCCAAAACGCGACTGGGAATTCACACCTTCGGTTCACCAGACAATGACGCTGGTATGAACGTTCAGCGGCTCCCCAAACGGAGAGCCGCGAATTCCCAATCGAAATCCACGTTACACACGCGAACCAGGCTAACGGCTGGGGCGCGGTGAAATGGCTGGAGCGAGGTGAAAAGGCTGGAGCGAGGCGAAATGGCGGACGGGCCCGTAATGGAGGCATACCTGCTCTCCAACAACAATTCACTCCGGAATAAACCGCAAAACCCGTCACGCAGGTTTATCTGTCCCAGCGATAACGACTCTGTCACAGGAATCCCTTTCCCGGGAAAACCAATATTCGCTCGACCAACGTTCGCCAGCGTCCGCTCGAGACCTCAAAGCAGCTCGGCCTTTCAATCCCGATCTCACTTGCTCCGCTTTCGCTTCCTCCGGTTTCTCCCGATCCATTTCGTTTTTCTTTTAAAACACTAATTTTTCCTTTTGAAGACGGTTATCTCCATTTCACTCAAACTAGAACCATAATAGTACATGGAACTAAAAATGCTTCCAGTGGATGAAAACTACAAAGACGGAAGTGACGAATCCGTAACAACAGGACCCATGGGGTGGACAAGATGGATACAGAAGGAAACTCTCAGGAAGGAAAAACATGGTAGGGGAGGAGGCAGAAAGGGGTTAACGGGTATAAAAGATCACCATTTTGGATGGGGGACAATCTGTGATGGTGAACAGCTGTCTTGAAGCCATGGAGGGAGAAATAAGATTGAAGAGAATGTGGAAGTTGGTTCCATAGGTAGGGGGAAAAAGAGGAACAAATGGGTGGAGGTGAGCAGTGATTCTGGATTTTAAATCCAGAATCACTGTGAAGTGCAGCATCTTTGTGGGATATTCAATTTATTTGTTAGCCCACCTCTCCCCACACAGTGGGACGAGACGGTGTTTTGCAATCATTACTATCTAGGCCATAACCTTTTTACCAATTTAGCTTTTATCCTCAAATGTTCAACAAACCTTATGAGAATATGGAGAAAAAAAATTGAAAAATTGGGTCAAAATGTGAAAGCGCAAAGTCGTAGTGATTATAAATAGCTCTTATTAGCCCCGTCGCAGCAGCACGTCAAGCCCAAGACGCCCGGTTTTCTTTGTTTTTACAGCGTAAGCCCGTAGGGCAATGCCGTCTAGAACATCGTTTGTCCATATGACCCACAAAAGCACACCAATCATAGCTGAGGATGTGGTCACATGACAGGGAGACACGTTTAGTAATCATTATAGTTGCATATTTTACTAAAAGGAAATATAATAACCTTCTGTGGAACGTTTTGGGGTCCCAGCGGGTGTCCTAAGGTAGGTAGGAGGTTTCAGAAATTCCTCAATACAATTACGATTTTGAAATGTGATTGACATGGACCTTGCTCCCGAATCTGGAAGTGAACAGATGATGACGGTTTGCTGGTTTGATGATATGTCAATACAATCGGGATTCAACATTATATTTTGATATATTAACAATATGGTATTAATTTGTGATCGGAATGATGAACGATGCTGTTTGGAATGAAAATATAGGGAACGTGCTGTCAATACCTGATGTTTGATTGAAGGTGGCACAGGAATGTGGAATTTATTGGTTCATCATTTGCCATTCGCCGGTTTTTTACCCAAGTCATTCAGGAACCGGCTGTCCATGCCTGAAGTCAAAAAAATTTAACTTACATTATTTGCAAACTGGTAACTGGTATCCACATCCAGGTCATACTATCCTGTTCCATTATAGTATCAAACAAGCCCGGCTACGCCGTTCTTAGACTATCGGTCTTGTTTTAAATCGCTTCCGTGATTATTTATTTACCATTGAACTTCAGTGTGTCTGTCCAGGCCATAACAGTTTTACCATTTGAGCTTTTGTCAACAAATCTTCAACAAACCCTTATTATGATAATATGGAGAACACAAATGAATAAAATGTACTATTTTTATCTGTCGTTTTCATCAAGTATCGTTTGAGGTCAAACCGGCGGCTTTGCATTGAGATGTTTTCCCGTTAATTATTCTTAAGTAGCTTTTACACAACATGATGGGCAGGGACATCTTCCTTCCAAACCCTGCGTGTCCGCATGTACTCGTAATCTTTGTTCCTAACATGCTACACTTCACTTTGAAAATGAGGTGAGGTTGGGTGGGGTAATACTGGAGCTTGATGCCCGTTTGCTAACTTCTCATAGCACACCGACTCTCGTTTTACAGCCGAGAGGTGTTGATGTGTCCTTTGCCGACATGAATCGTGTACACACTGTGTGTCTGAAGGAAGAAACAATATCATTCTGAGCAGCCAAAGGCACATCCACAACTTCATTGATGGTCATTGGATTTTAAAAAACCATCATTTCCTCTTTAAGGATTTCTAATGTTCCCACGAACTAAGTGCTTTAAATATTTGATGATCACTCCCATTAGCAAGAAACACGAAGCATTACATTTTCACTTAATTGGATTTCCCGGATGGGGTTCTGTGACACATTTTGATCAAAAGTCGGATATTATTAATGCTAAGTGTGCTTCAAGAACGCATTCTGATTTGTTCTCTTCTATCTGAATCCTGCCTTGTGATGTTAGGAACTCGTCTTTAAATCCCATATACCAAATGTTTGTCCATTGCCTGCTAAGGTCCCTGCAATTCATGTTTAAGTACATTAATCATGTCGTTGTCCTGAATTCAAGTTGTGTACAATCTTGGATCAATATACATATAATATATATATATATTTTTTAATCTAAATTTTTATATACAGAGATGGAAGTTCATTGAAGAGCTGAACGCAGTCCTATTGTGATGTGGTTGCCCTCAAAAGGCCTGGTGGCGAGTGGAGGAAAATCAATTGGCATCATGACAGATACAAGAAGATTGCCTTGTGGAGGCATCACTTCCTTGATACCAATGCTTTAGGAAACTAGATAATATACACAGAATACTTACCCTGCACATTCAACTTGGTGTGAGCCAACTCTTCTGTTTTTGAACGTTTTTTTTTTTTTGATCCAATATGGTTGCCAGACCACGTGAGCGATGACATCATAAATTTATATTCTCTAAATAATTGCTGCATAGATCATGCTCAATAAATTTCAAACTGATCAGACTAAGCGTTGTCCCTGTCGAATGACGTCATAATTATGGCACCAATGACGTCATCGTTAACACCTATTCCCCATATGGAGTTATTTACAATGAGCCATGTTTCAAATTTTTCCATAGCCGTTTTGGAGATAGAGGTGCAACGTTTTTCGGTTTTTCCAAGATGGCGCCTGTAACACGACCTATGACGTCATGATTATCATTAAAATATTCTAAAGGAGGAGGTGCTCCTTTGGTGAAAATTTCGTGTCCATCAGACTAACAGTTGCTGAAATTAAAATAATGATCGAATGGATAAGTTATATTTGTCGAATTATGACGTCATAACGAAGGCACCGATGACATCATTAACATATCTTATTCCCCATGGGGAGTCGGTGACAATGAGCCAGGTCTCAATTTTTTCCATGGTGGTTTCAGAGATATAGAGGTGCGAAGTTTTTCCAAGATGCCGCCTGTACACGTGACTTCTGACGTCATAATAATCATTAAAATATTATACAGGAGGAGGCCCTCCTATGGTGAAAAATTCATGTCAATCAGACCAACGGTTGCCGAGAAAATGAATTTTTAAAATGCAGACACGGCACGCACACGTACGTACGTAACTGAATGCTTAACCCCGCTTTTCGCTTCGCCAGCGCAGGGTAATAACATGTTCCCTTCTCTGTTTTTATGCTGTAGGTTGAAAAAGGTTGCAATATTCCGCATATAGAAAAGTTTATGGCAGGAAGTACAGTATATTTTAGAATATAAGCCACTGATCGGTTTAGTGGGGGTGTGGCGATTGCCAAAGGTGTGAATGCTGGATAGTCTGGCGGTGATGTGATGTGATTGGCTGAGTGGGCAGCTTGGATTTGAAAATCTCCATTTTTTTTTTCACACATCTTGATTGACCACTTAATCTTACAAAGTACATGCAGTAGTCCACATAAAATGGCATTCTCTTTTCATATATGTATTGACAAGTCTGTTATCTATCTATAATTCCAGTAATCTCTGTCTGTACGTCTGTACGTCTGTACGTTTGTTTGTCTGTGACCGCTGTTTCTCGACAACCACGGGTCCGATATACTTTTAACTTGCCAGGTATATTGCTGGGGACCCGAGGATGTGCCTTTTCAAGGTTTCATATTAATCGGACAATTACTTACCGAGCTATGTCCAAAAAACGATTCAACCAATCAGAGAGCAGCGAACGATCGCGTGTGCCGAACGTGGAGGACACACTCTGCCTCGGATGGCACATTTGACAGCGTATTCATTTATTTCACGTTTGCAAACTATGTTGGCGTTAAACTATGTTTTAAAACTAATAAAACCGAATTTGCGATTCATTCGCTTTCCTGCGCGTTTGTGCACGCGATGGCGATTTCTTTACCAAACTCCGGAAGCCGTTCGCTTTGGACCAAACCATTGCATGTAAATAGAGGGGGGGGATTGTCACCGTACTCGCAAGCCGTTCGCTTTGGACCAAACCATTTCATGTAAATAGAGGGGGGGGGGGGATATAATTTTAGATATAGATATAGTACGGGCAATGCCCTAGTATGTTTAAATTGAGAGATATTTGCCTTTACTCTCTTTTGATACCTTTTTTGTTAGGGCTGAAGGTCTAGATTTTTATTTTCCAAAATTGAGGCTGATGGAAGAGCAGGGGTGTGTTCAGTTACCAAGTTTCTTGTAGAGCACTCGGCAAGTTGCTTAAGCCATCGAGGAAGCACTCCATTCAAAACCGTTTATAAGGAACAGCTAGCTAGCTGCTTGGTAACTAAACACCCCCCAGGTTGACAGGGCATAAGGTAACATTGATATGATACTGCACTGAAATGTTAACATGTGTAATGGTTTATTTTTGTTGGGTTACTCAAATAAAATTAGTAACTACAAAGCATCCAAAATGCAATGCACCACTCAGTTTTGTACTCTAAACCAGACGAAAACAAGAGACAAAAAAGGTAAATTTTCTTATTTGGTGTTCGCCATACTGTCATAATAAAGGTTTGTTGAAAATTTGATGACATAAGCTCAAATAGTACAAAAAAGTTATTGCCTCGACAGACATGAAAGCTCAAATAGTACAAAAAAGTTATTGCCTCGACAGACATGAAAGCTCAAATAGTACAAAAAAGTTATTGCCTGGACAGACATGAAAGCTCAAATAGTACAAAAAAGTTATTGCCTCGACAGACATGGGAGCTCAAATAGTACAAAAAAGTTATTGCCTCGACAGACATGAAAGCTCAAATAGTACAAAAAAGTTATTGCCTCGACAGACATGAAAGCTCAAATAGTACAAAAAAGTTATTGCCTGGACAGACATGAAAGCTCAAATAGTACAAAAAAGTTATTGCCTCGACAGACATGAAAGCTCAAATAGTACAAAAAAGTTATTGCCTCGACAGACATGAAAGCTCAAATAGTACAAAAAAGTTATTGCCTCGACAGATATGGGAGCTGAAATAATAAATAAATACGAGTTATTTATAGAAATAAAGAAGCGGATGGCCTTGTGCTGCGCAGGGGCGGATGGGTCTAATAAGGCCTATTTGTACTTACTGCGACTTTGCCCTTTAACATGTTGACCCAATTATTCATTCCTCCTTCATTTTCTCATAATAAAAGGTTGTAGATTTGATGACAAAAGTTAAAGGTTTTGGCATGGAACACACCTGTGTGTGCTATTGTAAAACCCCATCCTCCATGCCAACTACTTAGAGTTAGACAATCCTACTAGAACATTTAACTGGAGGCGTTTTGGAAATAAATCGCTGAAAATGTATTTATTTACTTTTTTATTTGAACACTAACTGCAGACTTGGCTGGCCAAGCCTTCTCTACTTGTTTGAAATCTCAAAATTGTGTCGGTGATAACAGAGGGTATAGTATAACATCCAACCAGCTGATATACATGTGATAAACTCTTATCTGTTTTGTTAGGACTTTGCTGTTGGACATGATGTCTTGGTGGTAAGATTACTAGATTTGGCATCCGATATCTTGGGTTCAAATTTTGATAACGGCAGGATTTTGGATTCTGTCCTTGTGGGAAATCTGTTTATTAAAAATTAAAGCGAAAGTTATCTAATGATTGATGGAGGAAGCAATACATCTCCCCTACCTGGTGTGGTTTGCAGGTGGTGCTTCACATTTTTATTCTATACTCTTCTGCTTCTCTCCCCCACCGTGCCCCCCTCCCCCCGACTGGAAAGCCTATGATGTCTCTCTGCTGGCGTAGGCCGAGCCGATGCCCCATGAAGTGTTGGCTTTCAATTTCATCATGCAGAAGACCCTTCTGCAGATGGAATTGGCTCGTCATTGAAAAGATCCCTTTGGATTTTAAATTGATAATTTTCTCATTCCAGCCTTGCCAGTCAATCAAAGGCTGGTGGTGCCCTCGACCGTATCAAACGGAAACAATGACCTTAAATTCTGATGATAAAGTGAGTATCCCTTTCCCCACCTCCTTCCCGGACGCGTTTGCCAGGTGTATCTAGCCCAATGGAGGGGGTTTCGCACAGCATTGTCTCGGCTCCGCGTGCCAGCACTTCGGGCTGACTTTCGCCATGGTGTCCGCATGCTGCGTGGACTGCAGAGTGAGGCCGTGGTACAGCTCGTGGGTTTCTGTAATCAAGATGACCTCCTGCTCACAGAGTTCCATCCACTGGGCACACTTGCCAACGTGGAGCGAGTGCTGGAGTCCTGGGGTCGCAGAGACGATTCCCGTATGCGTCTCGCCATTGCCACCTCATATGTTTCTGTGCTTGCCTTCTTGCATTCCAGTCCACTGGGCACCCGTGTCATGTGCGACTCCAACGACCTTCCCAAGACCCTGTCACAGTTTCTACTCTTAGAGCATCTAGGCGTTGTTGCCAATGACCTTGACGCACTGCCAAATACACGGTCCCATTTTAATAGTACCCAGGCAAAGGGGGTACACTGTGGCTTTCGGTCAATCACTGGGGACTTTGCAGCTCCAGAACAACGCTGGGCACCGAGCTCCCATCATCCTCCTCCAGCGTACGATGAGAAAACGGATATTTGGAAAATACCGGCTGTGACAGATTTTGTAATGGGGAATGGCCCAGGCAGTGATATCGTCCGGTTGCACCTTTTTGAGGTGCATCGGCACTGCAAACTGTTAAAGCCAGAGATGCGTCCTTCTGCTGCTGTAGTGCTTCGCCATTATACGACTGCATATCGGGAGCTTTTGCGAGATGAGCTCTAGGCTTCACAGTTAGAGAATTCAGTTGCAGGTCGGTTTGAATCTATCATTGCAAAGACACTCATTGAGTGAATGCTCAACACCCATGGAGAAGCTCAAGTAACGAGTTTTGCAGATTACCTGTTTACATTTTGTCTCCAGTCATTGAAATGGCTGGTTTGCTCAATTGGAGAAATTTTAACCATGTTTAGTGCTACTAGTTTCATGGTAATCTCCTTTTCCAGAACTTTGGTGCTGCTGAAGCAGTCTCGTGGCAAGGAATACACTGTGATGGTTTGCCAATGCTTTCCAAGGAGTATTCGGGTAGGAATTTGGCAGGTACACAACGGCCTACTCTTTGTGGAAAAACAACTTTCATGCACCTTCTCTCTCTCTCTGATGAACCATACTCACAGAATGTTGGTGTCACCAAAGCAGCTTCCTAAGCAAGGGTTATACTGGGTGGTTTGCCACTGCCTTCCCAGCAGTTGATGGGGCAGGAATTTGTGATTTGTTCAGAGTGCCGGCATTGGCTCGCATACTCTTTTGTGAAGGACACAGTGGCGCATGATATGCCTACATCCACATTCTTACATCATCATACATACTTGTACCAAGTTTGATTAAAATCCCTTCAGCTGTTCTCAAGTATCACATTTTTACCTGACATGAACTTTGACCCCAAAATCAAAGTTTGGTCAAAATCGCATCGCTGGTTCACAAGTTATTGCGGCAACAAGTTTATTACCGAACATGACCTCTGACCTTTGACCTCATGACACCCAGAATCTAATCAGTTCATATTTACCTCATTCATCCTCATCCATCCTCATCCTCATCCTCATTTACCTCCTCATCCATGCCTTCATCACCTCCCGTCTGGACTACTGCAATAGCCTCCTCTATGGTTCACCCTCAAAACTCACCAATAAACTCCAATACATTCAGAACTCCGCTGCCCGTCTACTCACCCATTCCCGGACCCGTGACCACATCACCCCCGTCCTTTACAAGCTTCTCTGGCTCCCCATCCCCCAGAGAATCCAGTACAAAATCCTCCTCTTGACATACAAAGCCCTCCATAACCTGGCCCCATCCTACCTGGCTGACCTCCTCTCCAGACACACTCCCACCCGCAACCTCCGCTCTGCTGGTACCAACCTCCTGACCCCCTCCATCCGGACCAAATTCAGATCCTGGGGGGACAGGGCCTTCTCCATCGCTGCTCCCACCCTCTGGAACTCACTACCTCACACCATCAGAGACTCCTCCTCACTCACCACATTCAAAACATCACTAAAGACCCACCTGTTCAACACTGCATTCAACATTCAACCCACAGCATCTAACCCCTGACTATCTCTTCTCCTTCTCCCTCCTTTTGCTTTAAATATTTCCCTATTGATTCTTGTCTTTTTGCAATTGTTGTTTTCATGTATTGTTATGCATTATGTTTTCCACTCTGTCAAAGCGCCTTTGGGCTTCTGGAAAAGCGCTATACAAAATAAATGAATTATTATTATTATTATTATACATACCTGCACCAAGTTTGATTTAGATCCGTTCAGCTGTTCTCAAATTATTGTGGGAACAAAAACCCATCACAGACGGACAACTTGAAAACACTAACACCGGAGCATAAATCACAACACAAATGATAATAACATAATATTAATGTTGTTACAAAACAACACAAATAATGAATATCCCCCCCTCCCCAAAGGGTTTTTTCCCCTCCTTGGACAAATGTAGTGTTAACGTCTTATAAATAGCTTATCGTGGTGTTTCATGGGGCAAGTCTACCAGAAGTAAAAAAATTTTTTATAAACCACAAGCATACATGTTTACCTTTTCAAACAGTCGCTAACTGCTGTTTAACACTAAACTGAAAGGGAGGAAGCCCGACGTTCTTTTGAGGCCTGAGCCTAGATCTACTGTAATCTATATATACCCCAGAGATGGAGGATAACATGACCCCACCTGCCGCTCCTGTAAGGAGTGGGTGTACTAGTAGTGAAAGAAGGCAATTATATTTATGAATGCGTGTACGTAGGTCTGATAATTATAAAATAGAGAATGACTGGGCGAATCTCCACCAACTTTTGCATACAAGCTCGGGGTACCCACGGGCAGGTCGTTGGCACAAAATAATTCCACTGAGCCGACCCTCCCTGCGGTGAGAATGGTGAGACGACTTGTGATTTTCACCAGTATATGGAGAATAGTGCAAGTCGTTTAACTACTGACCCCTGCCGAAGGGAGCGTGCATCGACACCTTTTTCCGCTCCCGGAGAGAAAGCGTATTCCTATTACTAAAATGAGAGGTGTCTGTCACGTGAAGAAGAAGCAGGACCTCAAGCAGGGAGGGGAACAGCATATTTCACACCCGATGGAAATAGTTATTACTTGTGCTGAAAACCAACCGATGGGAAGGGTAAAAGTTTATATACATGGAAGGCAATAACAATATATTTGCCACAAGAGCTATTTTATTAGGATGACATCACAACATTGGTCGAACACAATGTTCACAACATTGATCGAACCCAATGCAAACGAATCCTTCGCTTGTGAATGCAGCACACTCGTGTTACGTGGCATCGTTCGTAAATCAGCCGTATTGATATTTTACAAACAACCAAGAGGAAAACTGTTTAGCTTACAGGACGACGCAAAGTGATCACTTGAGCCAGACGAGTTTATCGTCGTCGTTGAACCCCTTGGCAAATTTTCTTCCTGGGAGCTGCAAAGAGACCGCGTGCTCACGTCAGTCCAGAATTTAAGGGTTTTTTTGTACACACACAGCAAATATGAATGCACAATGGTCATAAATCCCATTAAAGCAACAAAAGACCGATGGTCGACAACAATTGAATTATGCTCGATTATGAAGAGTGTCCGATTTCGGTTCGAAACAAAATTGTGCACTCAATGTGGCTGCAACATCATTCGGTGTTAACCAAACATACTATTGTAACTTAGTATAAAATGTGATCAAGTTGTTTAGTTAGTTTCATGTTCTCTTACATTAAAGTAATCAAAGTAGTCACTTTGAGTCTGTAACGCTCCAATGGTCACTTCAGGAATGAACAGTGGCACTGCGAGTAGATTTGCCACTTGGAACTTGTTCTGCACACTGCAAATGAAAGACAGTTTAAAGATACTTCCTGCCACCACCCTTGTCCCTAAAAAAAAGTTTTTAATCACTTCATTGAACAGCAATTTTATTGACAATTAATACGTAGGTATAAATTTCCTAAATGTACTGTAATTGTATTTTAATCCGTAGTACTGAATGTTCCATTCCCACTGAACACATATGTGCTACCTCAGTGCAATAGGGGCTGGCAGGATGGCCTTGAGGTACGCACACTCGCATCCAAGCCGTTTATCCTGGTTCCAAATCTAGGCCTAGCTACAAACTGTCATCCTGGTACCTCGCAGGATGGCCAAGGCATTGATGTGTGTGCCGTCCCTCAGAGGGACGTTAAACTGGATGCGGAGGGACGCATTATTACTTGGTCGATGTTAAATATCCCACTGTCATTCGTGAAGAGTAGGTGAGCTATCGCCAGCACCCTCGCCAAATTATAAAATTCCTGCCCTAACCGATAGGGGCAAGTAGCAGGATTGTGCTACATACGGAAGAAGAAGAAGACTCGGTACAATTTTTTAATGACATGCAGCTAACGGAAACCACAATTATGGAAATTCATAGAGTGAGAACTTGGCCGTACTCAGCTCAGATACAATTTAGAGACGTCGGTACAGTCTATTGTAATGATGGGTAAGATTTTGGGGAGGATGGCTCTGAATGTCTGCATATATAAAATGTTGGCTATATGTAAATCTGCATATCAAACAATAACAATATTGTTGTACTTAACGTCTGGGCCTTAACGGTATGCCGGTTTGAACGACCTTTAAATTCCAGCAAATGAAAGGATTACGCACAACATTCGCAGGTGGTGCAAAGATGTGTCATTCTGCGACGCCCAAGGTTCTTTATCCCACTTAAGGTACTCGATATCCTCTTCGATCTGGGGATCAAGAACACGGTGCAAAGGCAGAAGTTTATAAGAATGAAAACATCATGAAACATATGGCCGACATGATGCGTCATCAACATTCAGTGGATGCCTGGTACTTTGGCCCAAATGTAGGACAACAACGTTAGACAACGACATTAGGAAACGGTGCCATTTTGACAAATTACCAAAGATGAATCAACAACGTACAAGTTATATGAGATTTGAACTTGGGATCCTTGCGTTATAAGGCATGGACATCATGTCTTTTGTTTGGATTGATCCAAGGCTCTTAGTGGGGCTTGGACAGAAATCACATGCAGGACAGACATTAGTAGACTTCGGCGGACTTTCATGTGAATTACAAATACTTTCGGAGAAAATGTACAACTATATAATAAATGGCATATAAACCTGGGTTGCAAGCATCGTGAGCCATCGGTTCAGATGAGAACACAAAACAGTTTTTTAACCCTGACAATTTATTTGCCCGACAGGGTTTTTGAACAATTTGCAAAATATTGGGACAAAGGTTGTGCCATTGTACATGGAAGAATACCTTCAGGTACGCTTTATCCTGGAGCAAGACATAAAAGTACCCGATTAGAAATGTCACTGGATTTGGAATTTTTTGAACCATTTGCTTGGCCAATATGGCTATAAACCATTAACTGTGTGTACAACCAAACACATTATTACCTTCTCGATATCTTCGATTTGTTTCAAATTGTATTCCAGTAATTCACAATGTTCACTGCAAAGAGAAAAGAAGACTGTGAATAAGACATTCTGATTTGAAATTTAACTTTGCATTAGTCTTGTTGTTTGAGCATTTGCCTCAACATTGTGAAATCCCAGGTTCAGAACCTTGTACCTCATCATGGCACATCTTGTCATTATCAAATTATCCGTTATCAGACGTCAATTTTAAAAATACTTATTATACATGATCGAAGTTCATGGACGAGGTGTCAAGAAGGTAAGAAAGACAACAAACCGATGTTGGGCGCAGTAGAACAACAGACGGATGCAACAAGCAAGATAATGTTTCATATGCAGCCTGTGGCTGCTGGTTGCATCATTTGCTGGAAGCGCGGCTATGCCGCTGATGCTGTGCTCCTGTATCCGTTAAGCTGGTACTCATTTTGCCGATCTCGAAAGGATGACAGGCTGAGTCGACCCACCTGGTGTTATTTCAACAGCACTCAAACTCAAGACCCTGAGATCTTAAACCAGCCACTTTAACCGTTAGGCCAATACCAGGCTGTAGCAAGGCAATGAACAAACAGAAAAAGAGGAGTGGAGGAAACAGGAACCTACAAGTAAGAGGATTGCAGACCTTTAGTCCCCTACTGGTTTCACCAGAGGGGACAATAGGTTTGCTCTCCGTCTGTCTGTCCATTCCACCTGTGGTTTTCCAGACTTCCCACCCTTACCCTTTAACATATTCAACTGAAACTTGGTACAAGGCTTTATTATGATAAGTTACGGAATAAGTACGAGTTTTGGGGCGTTTCCCCAATTTTCCATGGAGTTTTGCCCTTTTTGGACTTAGAAAATATCACATATTATACATGGGTCAGTTTTCAGCTGCCCTGACTCCACCCCACTGCTTTGCACCCATTGGCTGGACAGATTGCCTGGCTCCACCCTAATGAAGCAGCACAGATCTGCAGGCCCCAGGCCTGGTGTTAGTCCATGGCCCAGTGAAATTGGAATGATCCCAGGTATATAACCAGTATTATATATCCACATAAGCGGTACACGTTTTTGCTTCATGTATGTACATCGGGTTATTTTTTTAATCAATTTCTGCACTAGACACGGCATTATACACTGCCTAAATAAAGGGATGTGTTTACCGATATTGAACTGAAACTTGGGAGGGGACATGTATTGCAAAGCAATTCTCCCTCTTCTTGTTTTGGATAAGAATGTACAGGATGCCTGCTTTAGATTTTTTGTCTTTTGATTCCACAGAATCTAGGAGAGAGAGACAGATGTGAGTGATTCTTCAAGATTGAAAGAGAGGGCCAAACATGATATATAGCACGATATCTCAAAAGGTTATGAACGGATTCAGATGAAACTTGGTGGACAGGTTGGGTGTTTGACAAGGACGAATTGATTTTAATTTGGTAAAGATCCGAATCCGGATGCGATTTTTTTAAATTTTTCAGTACTTCTTCACCATTGAGGGATGGAGTCAAAACTGATGTACAAAGAATGATATTTCAAAAAGTTGTGGACGAGTTGTGACAAATCTTGGTAGATGAGTTGGGTAGGTGACAAGAACAAGCTGATTAGATTTTGATTTAGATCCAGATGCAGATCTGGCCTATCAGTGAGATACAAAACATCAACAGTTCAGTCTGGCAGAGGTATGTGCCCTACCGAGTGACGTTCTAGTTTCTTCAAGCACCAATTTGTTTGTTTTTCTTGCAGTCCATTGAATTTTACATCTCCAGCAACATTAGTTTCCAACACCACATGACCATCTTCTTGAATTAGCTGCATCCCTATTGCTCCCGTCATTCAACTCCAGGTGGAACAACACACAATTTGGTGAATTCTGCAATTTTGGTGCTTAATGGCAATCTCCTGTTGTTAAAAATGTAACTAAATGAAAAAACATGTTTTGGGGCTACACACTTTTTGTTTTTAAGTTTTAAACATTTTAAAAAATTTTTATTAAATTTTGATAGATGAAAATGTACCAGAAAAGAGGACCGTGGGCCAAATTTCAGCTCTCTCTGACGTATGGTACCACGAAAATGAATGGCTCAAAGATTTGAAACGGGACAAACAAACAAAGTTCAGATGAAGTTAAATAAAAGTGTGTAAAAAAAACAAAAACAAAAAAACGATAGTTTACCTCATTTTTGGAAGAAACTGCTGCTTATAGGCTTGCTCGATGTCTTCCAAGTAACTGCTCGAGATATTCTGTTCATGAGGCTGGAATTAAGATTGCAGTATAAAAATCAATGCACAGTTAATTAAATAAATAAACTTATCAGAATTGACATATACATAATGCTTAATGCACACAGTCCACCCTTCTAGTGAAACTCCCAAAATAAAGAGTCACTGCTCACCTCCACTCATTTGTTGCTCTTTTTTTTTCTTCTCCTGTCTGTGGAACAAACTTCCACATTCCCTTCAATCTCACCCTTCCTTCCAGGTCTTCAAGACAGGTGTTCATCACCATCTCAGTCTCCAATCCAAAACCATGACCTTTTCTACACCCGTTAAGCCACCCTCTATCCCCTCTAAAATTTGCTTCTGCATCCACGTTGTCCACCCCTTGCGTTCTCCCCTACTTGTCTGGTTGGTCGATGGACTCCCTGTGTACCCCCCGGAGAAACTCCCTGTGTACCTAGTTCAAAAGGTATGGAAATCCTTAGCTTTAGCCATTGCACATGACAAAATCTTTGTTGTCCGGCTCAATCTATATTTTCTCTCAGCCATACTGTCGTCATTTCTCCCTTCTCTTTCTGCTGTTCCTTTTCTTATGCATGTCCTTATCCATTCTATGTTCTAGCTGGTAAAGCTTGCACTACTATTATGTGGAGGACACAGGCAATGGGAGACATCAGTATACAACAAACACAACATGCATTTTAAGACCATTTTCCCTGCTCGAGCGGGGGTTAGCCTCCCAATGGGAGACATCAGTATACTTAACGAATTAGAAGGACTTGAGTAGAGATGGCCAAATCAACACAGCAGGAGATATATATCGGGCTTCCCAGCAGAATGAGCTATATGTTCAATGAGGAGATCAAACAAGCTAACCAGACATCGAAAATTATGAAAATAAAAATATTCAGAAACAAAATACATGAGAAACCAAGGACCTCAAAGACCATCGTGCCTAACCTTCCCATGCTGCTTCAGACGATTTTGCAATTCTGGCACTGGCACGTCAATGTAGATGACTAGGTGTGGAGGCAAAAACTCGTCGATGCTGATCCGTTTGATCTCCGTGTAGTAAGCCACACCTACAGAAAAGTTCAGGTCGAGGGATTACAAGTGTTGTTGAAAGGTCAGAAAACATTTTTCACACATCTGCATTCACAACACACCAAACGTAGGAAAACAACTCGTTAGTCGATTTCTGTACATTTCACGTTAGTCGGCTGTGCTCAGCAACATGAAAACAGCAAAATTAACCGTTAGCTAACACGACGTTACCAAATTAATGCCTCACCTGCAGAGGTATGAAAACCATCACAACAAATAGTTGTCACTAAACAAAGAAGTTCTGTCACTCAAGCTTTTGGGTCTCACTATCTTCCCACACACATTGACAAAGCATTTTTATCAACTCCATATCATATCATCATGGTCTCACTATCTGCCATGATCTTTCCTGGGAAAACCACATTTCCAAGCTGGCCTCCAAAGCCAGTTGCCGACTGGGCATCCTCCGTTCAGCGAAATCCTTTCTGGGCACTTCTGAGCTCCTCACCACATAAAGCTTTCATCCGCAGCTCAATGGAATAATAAGGGGAGGGGGAGACAAGATGGAGAGAGAGAGGGAAGCACACAAGCACAACAGTAGAGAACAGGGACATCGTGAGATCTGTTCAAAGGGAGAGGGCTGTGGGTGGGGTGGAGGTGGTGAACAGCTGTTTTAAAGACCTGGAGGGAGGAATGGGATTGAAGAGAGTGTGGGAGTTTGTTCCAGAGGTGGGAAAAAAGAGGAATGAAAGAGTGAAGGTGAGCAGAGAGTCTTGATTTTGGCAGTTTTACCAGAAGAGGGTTGCTGGCAGATCTTGTGCATCCTGCAGGAATATTTCGGGAACACAGCACAGACAGAGCTGGAGGAGCTAGGCCAGAGAGGAGTCAGTTGAAGATAGAAAGACCACCTACCGGCCTGCAGTGAAAGAGTGAAAGGCCCTCAGAATCAGCTTCATCGTGGGAGATACCAATGATCCTGAAAGCGTTTCCACAGCGTGAAGCCATGCTTGGTGTGAAGCAGGAGCACCAGCCCAGAGTGGAGAGCAGTATTCCATTGAGCTAAGGATGAAAGCCTTGAATGTGGTTTGGAGCTCAGGTGTGCCAAGGAAGGACTTCGCACGATGCCCAGTCGGCGACTGGCTTTGGAGGACAGCTTGGAAATGTGGTTTTCCCAGGAGAGATCATGGCAGATAGTGAGACCCAAAAGCTTGAGTGACAGAACTTCTTGGAGAGGATTGTTGAGAAAGTAGATGGGACGGTTTTCCAGACGGTCTTTTCGGAGAGACATAGTGAGAGTGTGATATTTTTCAAGATTGAAAGACATGTTCCACTTGTTTTTTCATTTTTTTTTTGTATACAAGGTCGAGGCTCGTGTGAGAGCTAACATTGATCACAAAAAAGACAAACTGACACATAAAACATTATAAAAGGGAGCGGGAGAACAAGATGGAAAGCAGGGACATCAGGAGATCTGTGGGAGAGAGAGGGCTTGGGGGGGAGGAGGCATGGCATGGGAAGGGGGGAGGGGAAGAGTTTGTGACAAGACTTGTTTTACCAGTTTGTGATTTTGTCCAGAGAAAGTGAAGAGGCTGCTGCCTGCCAATCTGAGGGTTGAGATAAGGAGCGGCAGAGAGTGGAGTCATCAGCAAAGAGATAGAGCGGATTTTCCAGAGAGTCGGAAAGATCATTGATGAAGACCAGAAAAAGCACAGGGCCCAGAACACTGTCTTGAGAAACTCCAGCCTGAACAGGAAGGGGAGATGAGAGAAATCCATTCAGGGCCACATGTTGACTGCGACCGGAAAAGAGGTCCGCAAGCTATGTGTAGAGATTTCCATGGATACTATAGGATGAGAGTTTGATGAGCAGAGCAGGAGCGGAGTGCCAGACCGTATTGAAGGCACGAGATATGTCAAGGGAGACAGCTCTGATTTCCTGTTTGGCGTTGAGGGCCTCCATCCATTGTTGAGACAGCAGAAGCAGCATGTCCAGAGTAGAATGACCTGGTCTGAATCCAAATTGATGATCCTGAAATAAAGCCATTGGAGAAGAGGAAGGATTTAATATGAGAAGCGATGATGGATTCCATGACCTTGCTGAAGATTGGGAGCAGGCTGATTGGTCTGTAGTTGCAAGGATCTGTTTTTGCACATTTCTTACGTAAAGCGGTAATGTTGGCTGATTTCCAAGCAGATGGTAGATGACCTTGAGCAAAAGAGAAGGTGAAGAGATCAGAGAGAGGGTGTGAAAGAGCTACAGAGCAGGATTTTAGGACTCGTGGGCTGATGCCGTACAGTTGCAGAATCAGAATAGAGGTTTGACAGAAACTTCTCCATCTTGTCAGGAGAGAAGGACACAGAGTCCAAGAGCAGCTGAGTATGGGTGGGTACAGAGAGAGATGGTTTGGGACACAATATTTTGAGGCAAACACAGAGTTGAGGCATTCAGCTTTTTCATGTGTGGTGTCAACTGTGTAGACGTTTGAGGTAAGGGAGGGGATGGAAGGGGAACAAACACCAGAAACAGATTTGACCAAACACCACCAGGATTTGGAAGAGGTTAACGTCTATCCAAGGGACAGCACACTTATTGATGAGACACTGGGATGACAGAGAGCTGCGCCGAGATTCAAACCCAGGATAGCCAGCTTTGAGGTGAGTGTGTGTACCTCCAAGCATTCCTTTCAACACTACTATGTAACGTAATGTAATTCACATTACATGGCATAGTTGTACGACCTAAATGCATCGTCTGTTGCTGCAATCTGCAGACTTGGAGTATTTTGGGGGTAGAGGAGGAAAAAACAAAAACATTTTACAAGTACCGTACTTGAAAATACCACCAAGCCATTCTCCTTTTTTCCATAAAGCTGTTCTTCACAATAATTGTAGTCGTTTGTTGAATGGGAACAGCTAATCATAATGTTTAATAACATTTAAAGGCTTTCGTCAATGATACAAATTCTACAACTTCCCCTGCTTAACTTCATTTTAATCACACACCTCAAAATAGTTATATGCCTGAAGTAATAACTTTAATAATATGTAAGCGATTGACCAATTTCACGACTATCCAGATCATTAGTCGGGCTGAGTTCTTCATCAAGGTTTTGACTCTTGTTTTCCAGAACCTATCCAAATAGTGGGTCCACAACCTCAGCCATGCCTCCACTTCAGTAAATCCATGACGCATGAGCAAAACCTATATATACAGGGTCCGGCTGGGAGGTGTGACGATTTTCAGAAAACTCGTACACAGTTATTTTTAGTCGAATTTCAATTTTTTTTTTTTTAAAGACTACATATATAATGCCATTTAATACACTGTAACAAAGACATTTAAAAAAATGTAATTCATGTTTGAATTGGGTATAACAATGCAAGTGGGGGGTCCAGCGCATGCGTGATGGCTGTTGGTTAATCGTTGTTAGGCGCCATTTCAGTAGCCATGGAGCTGTAGACGATTGAACATCGCGTCTTTGTTGTTGAGACGTTTATTCAAACGGGTAGTTCGGTGGTGCTTACACATCGCAGATTTCGTACTCACTTCAATGTTGGTCGACGTGGCGCCGTTCCGTCTCGAAACACAATATTGAAGTGGGTAAAAAACTTCAGGACAACTGGATCTGTGAGGCCGGGAGCAGCTCGGGGAGGTGATCGAACCGTTAGGACCCCGGAAAACATCGAAAGGGTTCGACAAGCTGTGGAGGCCAGCCCGCGTCGGTCAGCGGTACGGCACGCTCGCGCTCTACGGATGTCAGACAGATCAGTTCGTCGAATTTTGCACTTGGACCTTCATTATCACGCGTACAAAATTATGGTGGTTCAAGAACTGCAGCAGAATGATTTCGTACGGCGGTTTACGTTCGCAGAAAGAATGCTGGAACTGCTGAGGGATGCTGCTGTGCTGAGAAATGCTGGAACTTTTCCACGCATCTGCAAGAATGCTTGGACAAGAACGGCCGCCATTTAGATGATGTCATTTTTCAAACATGAATTACATTTTTAAAAATGTCTTTGTTACAGTGTATTACATGGCATTATATATGTCGTCTTTAAAAAAAATAAAAATTGAATTTCGACTAAAAATAACTGTGTACGAGTTTTCTGAAAATCGTCACACCTCCCTGACGGACCCTGTACATGCACAAGCAGCAATTTGCATTCAGCAGAATGACCTGCAATGAAGTTAACCTTTTTCTTCTCTGTCGTTTACAATTTGTTCCTACTCTGCAAATTAAAGTTTTGATAAAACCCGCAATATCGTTATATTAAGGTTGGCAGTCACATTAAGAAAGAGCTTGAATAGACTCCAAATGTCTCGCAAGCTTCCTTCCTTTGCCATCAGAGGCAATTACAAAAAGAAAATCGCAAAAATGTTGAATCGGCATGAAAAATACCGGGTAAGCTATTGTACGCACATTCTTTCCCGATGTATCTTTGCTTGTACATCGCCTCCAAGAACACAAAGTCGCTGAAAGGAGAACGTTCAAGAACAACTCCCTGACCTTCGTAGGAATGAAGAATGCATAAAGGTTAGAAACAAGTCATTAATACCATCAATATACTGTGGCAATCAGTGTAATCCACCCCAAAAAATTAAAACATTGGCATGAGAGAAAGGAACCAAATTAAGTCGATTTATTGTTTTGGGAGGAACAGCAACAACACCAACAAAGTAGAGCAATGAGACTGTTGCCAATATGTCTACGCATAGTCCCACAATGGGTAGATGCCCTCGTTCACTGTCCTAAAAATAAACACGTTTGATTTAAATCTCTTCAGCTGTTTTCAAGTATCACATATTCACCAGCCATGACAGGTTTCACATTGATCGGTGAAACGGTTTCAGAGAAGGTTTTTTTTAAAATATCGGCTTTCAAGCTAATATGGCTGGCACACCACATGACATCTGACCTTAAACTAGAGTAACAAAATGTACACTCTGCATATGTATGGGTAGGGGATCACATTTGTGAAGATTTGTGTTGATCGGATAAGGTTAGTTTTTCTATCCAAGATGGCTGCCAAACCACGTGACCTATGATGTCATCGTTTTCAAACTATATGCAATAGTGGTGTTAGATGATATTTGTTAAATTTTGCATCGATAGGGTAAGCGGTTTCAGAGATATAATTATTTAAAAATTTTCTTCAATCCAATATGGCTGCCACACCATGTGACCAATGATGTTTCCGTGATCATCTTTTAATCTCCATGCCTAGTCAATGACACATGTAAAGTTTAGAGTCCATCGATTTGGTGGTTTGGGAGAAGATGTTTTTTTCAGGTTTTAGGTTAAATCCAATATGGCTGCCAAACCATGTGACCTATGATGTCATAAATTTAATATTCAATACAAATGCGTCAGATCATGTGCATGGAATTTCAGATTTTTAGGATAAGGAATTTGATTAAAACATTTTTGGCTGGTACACCACTTCACCTATGATGTCATCATTATCATGCTTTTGTTCCCCATTGGGAGTACTTGACTGTGCCAAGTTTCAAATTGTTCCATTCAGCGGTTTCCGAGAAATTATTTTTTTAATTAGTTGTTTATTCTAAGATGGCTGCCATACCACGTGACCGATTACATCACAATTATGATAAAAACTTTTAAGGACCTGTCTTCTACCGACTCCTCTCCGGCCTTGCACCCCCAGCTCTCTCTGTGCTCTGTCCCCCAAATATTCCTACAGGTCGCACAAGATCTGCCAGCAACCCTCTGATGGTTAAACTGCCGAAATCTCGGCTCTCTGCTCACCTTCACTCTTTCATTCCTCTTTTCTCCCGCCTCTGGAACAAACTCCCTCACTCCCTTCAATCCCACTCCTCCCTCCAGGTCTTTAAAACAGCTGTTCACCACCATCTCTTATCTTCCCCCATCCAAAACCTTGATCTTTTCTACCCCCGCTAATTCACCCCAGATCCACCTTGTTTGAAATTCCAACTTCTTTCCTGGAAGTCCTGGCAGTGTCCATATGTTTTATACCTCTCCCACCGCCCCCTTCCCACGCCCCCCCCCCCCCAAAGCCCTCGCCCTCTCTCAGATCTCTCGATGTCTCCATGTCTCTCGGTCCCTGCTCTCAAATGTTGTGTTTGTGTCCTTCCCCCTCTCTCCCCATCTTGTCTACCGCTCCCTATGTTATATGTTTTATGTGTCGGTTTGTCTTTCTGTGTGATTAATGTTCGCTCTTTCACGAGCCTCGACCTTGTATACAAAAAAAAAAAAAAAAAAAAAAAAAAACATTCTGCATGGGTGTCACTCCTACCCTGACAGTTTAGCCTCAATTGGACATGTGGTTGCTGAGAAAAACGAGGTTTAGCCCGTACGGACGGACAACCCAAAAACATAATGCTTCCGAACACCTTCGGGGGAGGAGGCATAAAAACTACAGAGTTCATAGAACACCTTACCCTGCATAGTCTTGAGAAAGAAAGACAAGGGTGGGGTCTGCGAGCAGCAAATTTGATTGGTCAATATGAGGTAAAATGCTGTAATGTTTTGTCCAAATACTGCTAAATGTAAGGGTTTTTAAAGTGCCAAAAGGTTGATTTGTGTTGTGCAGTGTTCAAGTAAACAATTTAATTTAAATTCAAATAAATATTTTAATGGTTGTTGAAAAAAACAAAAAACGTTTACCGCTGTTGATGCAACGTCTTTTACACCACCTTATTTGACACGTTACATTAGTTCTTCGTGCCTATTGTCTGTGTCCTTAAAAACAGCAAATTTCCTGTTTGGAATTGAATGATTTTCAATTTTGTTTGATTGCCAGACACAGTTAGGCTATGAGCCAGACCCCCCAAATTGGCCGGTCGGTACCATACAGATGGAGTAAGGCTCATTGTGATTTTTAGCAAGATATATGTCCCTAGATATGAAAAAAAAGTGATAGCAGTGTATAACTCTCGGCCATCTCTGTGTTATCACCCGAAATATTATTATACGCCCGCTTCGCTTTGCCAAAAAATGTGATATTTGCTAAAATTGGAATAAATATGTTTTTAAGGACCACAGAGTGCCAATAATTTGCATACTGGATGCCAACTAATATAGTAATAGAAATATAGAACATTTGTGGGGGTTATTTATCAAATTTTTGATATAATGACAAAAAATATGTTAAATTTAGTGAAAAAGTGGTCGAAATCGCTTCGAGTTCAGAATTCACATTGTACATTTTTGTCAATATTTCAAAAATGAAAACTCCCAGAGTAACATTTGACCCCTCAAAATCTTCGCAAGGAACCACTGCATTGGAATATATCATTACTTTGTAATATGGTGGTTGTTTGGGGCACATATTTTGGTAAAGTTCAAAATATGTTCAACCATACCCCCTAATTTTGATATTATAGGTGCTAAAGGGTTAAACATTACTGTATTTGCATCTGTATTACCCAACTAAATTGTTATTTCCTTTTGTCATTCCAGGTAATGTGGTGGTGGTGGTGGTGTTAGTGCTTGCCCAGTATTGCTAGTACAATCGCAATGGAAGAACAAACCAGAGATGAGGCCGAAGTGCCAACTGGAAGACATTGTATCATTCACAAGAAATTTAACATATTTTTTGTCATTATATCAATATTTTGATAAATAACCCCCACAAATGTTCTATTTTCTATTACTATATTAGATGGCATCCAGTATGCAAATTATTGGCACTCTGTGGTCCTTAAAAACATATATTTATTCCAATTTTAGCAAATATCACATTTTTTGGCGAAGCGAAGCAGGCGTATAATAATATTTCGGGTGATAACACAGAGATGGCCGAGAGTTATACACTGCTATCACTTTTTTTCATATCTAGGGACATATATCTTGCTAAAAATCACAATGAGCCTTACTCCATCTGTATGGTACCGAACAACCCCCTTGGCTCATAGCCTAAGTATAAAAATGATCTCACTCCTCTCTGCACATGTGCGATCGGGCCGAATTTAGAGGCATGGAACTGCTAAACTGCAGGTTATTTTTCCCAATCATGCTCCGATTCGTGTTCAAAATATAATATTCAATTGAAATTAAATTCCTCGATCATAAACTGACATATGTAGACAGAGAGACAGACAGAAAATGAACCAATTGCTTAAACCTGCTTTTCGATTCACACGCGTGGGGTAATTTATGAACCAGAATGGGACCTTACCAGTGCTGAGCAGGTGCTGCAGAGCGTCTGAGTACTGCATTATTCGCACATGGTACATCCACATCTGCAGACGAAAAGAATTTCCATCCGGACTCTTGGGATCTGCGTGGAACTTCTCAAGGCTGCAAGATCCATTGAATCGTGGGTCCAGCAGTGAGCCATCACCGGTTTTGTAATCCCAATAATGCACATCTGGTTCTGGTAGATACAGCATACCTGCCAAAAACATGGAACACAGTTGCCACTACCATCCATTTTACAATCAGAGATGTGAGTGCTAAAAGAGTAGAGTAGAGTGCTCAAACGGAAAAATCCAAAATGATCACAGCTCAAAACCATACCCGTCTCATTCACATATTTCCCATTACAAACTTGTGATAAAGGGTAGCTCTTGTGATAAAGGGTAGCTCTTGTGATAAAGGGTAGCTCTTGTGTTTTTCCACATGGCAGTTGCTTTATGAAAATAAAACATAATCCCCACAAATTCACCAAAGAGGAAGTTCAACAAAATTATCTTGCATGACGTGATCAGTGATTAAAGCCAAATTATTTATTTGGCTTCCATTGAGATTCCTACTGGAAGGTTATATTGTTCTTGCAAGGATTATTATTCTCACACGTTTTGTGGAGACTATTCCGAGAAAACTGTTATAGCTAGCTCTACGAAACTTTAACACGTTATAGACGCCAATGTAACTTAGTGCATCATGAATTTTGTTTTTGCAATTTTGACTTGCATTGGCTGCCATTGCCTGTAACATCATAAACTTCAAACATCTTCTGCTCCAGAACCGCTGAACGGATAAACACAAAATTTTACAAATATGACCGCCTAGCCATGGGGGTAAAAGTTTGTGGAAAAAAAACAAAAAACGACATCTGCAACGTGGTTTGGTGGCCATATTGGATTTAAAAATAAACGTATAAAATCTACTCCAAAAATAAATAATAAAATCTAAATCTACTTCTTAAACTTAGAAATAAAATCTACTTCTCCAAAACCGCTTATTGGATCGATACGAAACTTGAAACACGTTTACATTCCGGTGGGGGAAAATAATTGCAAACTATGACGTCATCAGTCATGTGGTTTGGCCGCCATCGTGAATTTAAGCAAAAAATATATATCAATAAATATATATCAATAAAAATATATATCAATAAATAAACCAAGGCTAACCCCTGCTCCAGCGGGGAAAATGGCCTTAAAACGATCATTCATTCATATTCAATAAACCCATCCAACGTACCTCTCTAGATCGAACAGATCAATGCAAAATGACATACATATGATCAACTCCCCATGAGGAAAAATGTTTCTGAACGATGACATCATCAGTCACGTGATATGGTGACCATCTTCGATTTAATAAAAACCTTTAAACATCTTTTTCTCCAGAACTGCTGAACGGATCAATACGAAATTTCATCTGTATGATCAACTCCCCATGAAGAAAAAATGTTTCTGAATGATGACATCATCAGTCATGTGGTATGGTAGCCATCTTGGATTTAAGGACAAAAATATTTGTATTTACAGATATGATCGACTACCGATGAGGAAAATTTATTGAAAATGATGGATGACGTCAGTCATGTGGTATGGCAGCCATTTTGCCTGGAAGCCCATCATAGTTTTTATTTGGTTTTGCTTCATCCTTATTTTCTAACCTTCACCCTTTTTTTTTTTTTTGCCCCTTACCTAGAGTGGCTTTATATACATTGTTTGGAGAGATTTACATAATAAAAAAGGAGTCATTAGGCTTGGATGTACAATGAGACCTCTATGGAGAAAATGTGGATTACTTTAGTAGTACATCGACAAATCACCTACCGAGCTGTTGTGCCAAGTTCTTCCCAAGAAGTCCTTTTCCACATTTGAGGTTCCCATCTATCGTGATGATCTTGCTCTTCTTATTGAATCGTTTGGTTGATCTTTCTCCCAAGAGGTATGCCAGCCAGCCATATTCCAGGTTTGCTCTGTTACTTGAATGCAAGTTAGCCTGGGGTGGGAAGTAAATCGCATGAGGAAATGAAATAGTGTTCTATTTTCATTCTTGAAACAAAAATTTAATAAATTGACAAAATGTATGTTTATCTATATCGTCCTCTACTTCCTAAAATGTTTAGCCTGGTGTTGGCTTAGCGGTTAGGGTGCCGGCTTGGGATCCTAGGATCCTGGGTTCGAATCCCGGTCGATCGCTGAATTAACGCCAGGGGGGTTGACTCAGCCTGTCATCCTTCTGAGGTCGGCAAATTGAGTACCAGCTTGCTGGGATGAATGATCACGGTGTGTACCCCGGTTTAGAATAGGTACACCGTATCCCTGCGCATCGTAAGAGGCGACCAAGGGTTGGCCGTTGGCGTCAGGAAGGGCATCCGGCCATAAAAAAAAAACATTGCCTCAAACAGGGAACCATGATTGTCATGTGGCCCACAAGGCCAACCCCCGCTCTAGCGGGGAAAATGGCCTTAAAACGATCATTCATTCATTCATCTATATTCTCGTGTGTACAGGTTGCCGCTGCGCATGTCACGGAGCCACGTGTGTCACTGTGCCACAGAAATATAGAGAATGGTGGACACCCAAATTAGCAGCAACCATGTATCACACTGACTAATTCGACTCAAAAAGAGAACCAAGCAGTTAAGAGCCGATTTTTATTGCAATCCGTTTAAATATCACAATCATTGATGTGATGATAAACAAAAGCAGCTTTCAGGTACTGGAGATCAAATCACAAATCTGAGATGGATCATGGAAAAAAGCAAGGGAATATCAAAGGAGGTGTATCTATTTTATAGATTATAGCTAAGCTTTCGATTGTGTTGATCAACAATCGATGTGGATTGTGCTGAGAAATGGGAATGTGCACCTGACTTCCTATGCCTTCAGAAAGTATTCACACCCTGTGACTTTTCACGTTTTGTTGCAGTACAACCTGAATTTAAAATGGATTACAACAACAACAACAACATGCATTTTAAGGCCATTTTCCCTGCGAGAGCGGGGGTTAGCCTTGCGGTCCCCATGACAATCTTCTCCATTTTGCCCTATTTTCTGCATCTCTCCTTGTTAACCCCCTTGCCCACATTTCTTCTTCCACCATCTTTAGCCAAGTCTTTCTCGGTCTTCCCCGTCCTCTACTTCCTTTTACATTCATTTCCATCACTCGTCTCAACCAGTCACTTTCATCCTTCCTCAACACATGACCAAACCATCTCAACCTGTTCCTCTTCACAGCATCAATCACAGGCTCTATTCCCATCATCTTTCGCAATTCATCATTTGTCTTCCTCTCTCTCAACGATACTCCGCACATCCACCGAACCATTCGCATTTCCACCCTTTCCAGCCTTCGTTGCTGTTCTAAGTTCATTACCCATGTCTCGCTCCCATAAATCATAACACTAACATAATTAAAAGCGCTATATAAAATAAATGTATTATTATTATTGTTATTACTTCTCACACATGCAGCATACACCTTTCCCTTCAGCTTCAACGACACTCCCCTCCTCATCAGCATGCCACTCAGTTCCCGAAACTTCTTCCATGCACATCTCACTCTAGCAACCGTTGCCGAGTCTGATCCACCTTCTCCATTCAATTGAATTTAAAATTTGAAATTGAAACACACCATTTGAATTTAAAATGGATTAAATGGAGATATTTTGTCATTGATCTATGCATAATACACCATAATGTCAAAGTGGAGTTTGTTTTTTTTATTTTGGAAATTTTAACAAAACAATTAAAAATTAAAATCTGAAATGTCAAGTCAATAAGTATTCAACCCCTTTCCTATGCCACTCCAAATTGACCTCAGGTACATCCAATTTCCTTTGATCATACTCGAGATGTCTCTACAACTTGATTTGATTCTACCAGTGGCCAAATCAATTGATTGGACATGATTTAGAAAGAAACACACCTTTTTATACAAGGTCCCACAGTTGACAGTGCATGTCAGAGCAGAAGCTCCACCATGAAGTCCAAGGAACTGTCTGTATAACTCCACGATAGAATTGTGAGGAGGCACAGATCTGTTGGAAGGGTATAAAACAATTTCTAGAGTGTTAAATGTTCCCAAGAGCACAATGAGCTCCATCATTAGAAAATGGAAAGAACATGGAACTACCCAGACTCTTCCAATTTGGCCATCTGACCAAACTGAGCAACTGGGCAAGAAGGACCTTGGTCAGGGAGGTGTCCAAGAACCCAATGACCACTCTGACAGAACTACAGAGTTCCTTGGCCGAGATTAGAAGAACCTGCCGGAACAACCTACAGAGATAACAGTCTCTGTAGCAATTCATAAATCTCGGCTTTATGGGAGAGTGGCCAGACAGCAGCCACTCCTGAGAAAAAGGCACAGGACAGCACACATGGAGTTTGCAAAAAGGCGCGTGAAAGATTGAGAACACGAGGCAAAATATTTTGTGGTTTGACGAGTCGAAAATTGAACTCTTTAGCCTGAATGCAAAGCGCTATGCCTGGCAGAAACCGAGCACAGCTCATCACCCATCTAACACCATCCTTACCATGAAGCATGGTGGTGACAGCGTCATGCTATGGGAATACTTTTCAGTGGCAGGGACTGGGAGACTTGTAAGGATAGAAGGAACAATAAATGGAGTCAAATACCTGTACAGGCAAATCCTTGAAGAGAACCTGCTTCAGAGTGCAAAAGACCTTAGACCGAGGCGAAGATTTATGTTCCAACAGGACAATGACTCCAAGCATACAACCAAAGCAACACTGGAATGGCTTCAGAACAAGAACGTCAAAGTCCTCGAGTGACCGACCCAGCCAAGGCCCAGACTTGAATCGCATTGAGAATCTGTGAAAAGACTTGAAGATTGCTATTCACCAACGCTCCCCAAGCAACTTGACAGAACTTAAACAAATCTGCAAGGAAGAATGGGAGAAACTCCCCCAAATCCAGATGTACAAAGCTGATACAGACATTCTCAAGAAGACACAAAGCCGTAATCACTGCCAAAGGTGCTTCTATGAAGTATTGACTCAGGGGGTTGAATACTTGTGCAAATTAGATATTTCTGCATTTCATTTTTAATTATTTTGTAAAGATTTCTTTAAAAAAAAATTCCACTTTGACATTATGGGGTGTTATGCGTAGATGAGTGACAAAAAAATATCTCAATTAAATCCATTTTTTAATTCAGGCTCAAACACAACAAAATGTGTGAAAGGGTGCAAATACTTTCTGAAGGCATTGTATGTTTGGCAAAACTGACCAGTTAATGTCCCTAGTTAGTGTATGCTTTATTAACTCAATGTAACATTGAATGAAGTCTATGTATTAATGCATTTTCATACTTTCGTGCTTTTCGAGGGGCGTTTTAGTCCTAAATATATTTTGTGCCCAGGGCCCCAAAAAATGTCAATTCACCTCTGTGTTACACAACAAAATGTGAAAAAGTTCAATGGATGTGAATACTTTCTTTTCCTTTTTTATGTTGAAGGCTCCAGTCACGCACTATACTACTGTGTTCAAAAAGTATCCGACCTTTATTTTTCGTGCGTAAAAAAAAAGAAGCTAGGGAGGCATTGATTGGTGCATGTATGTAGGCGATCCTAATGCGCACACGTGAATTTTTTCCCACCTGCAGAAGCTGTCATTCGACGGCAGACCGCCGATGAGTGAGGACATGTAAGTGAGCGCCGTCGGATTTTCGTTTTTGACAAAATGACGGAAAAACTTGAACAACGCTACTGCATCAAATTTTGTGTAAAGCTTGGCGATTCCCAAGTGGAAACGATCCGCAAGATTCAACACCGTTCATTCCATTATGAAGGAGGATTTGGGCTTCAGGAGAATCTCAGCGAAGTTCGTACCTAAGCTGCTAACGATTGAGCAGAAGCAACTCCGTTTGGAGATCGCACAGGACATGCTGGAGACTGTGAACAGCGATCCCAGCTTCCTCAACACAGTGATCACTGGCGATGAGTCCTGGGTTTATGGGTACGATCCAGAAACCAAGTTGCAGTCATCACAATGGAAGCATCCAACATCCCCGAGGCCAAAAAAAGCAAGGCAGGTCCACAGCAATGTCAAAGTCATGCTGACCGTCTTCTTCGACTCCAGAGAAGACATCATGCGGAATGCGACGGACCAGCTGCGCGCCATCGCAAAAGAGGCGTTCCAGCGCTGCTTCCGACAGTGGCAGAACCGTTGGGAGAAGTGTGTGGCAGCCCAAGGGGACTACTTTGAACGAGATTATTATAAAAAATATTTTATCTGGATGCGAGTATCTTTTATGAACAAAGGTCGGATACTTTTTGAACACACTACGTACAGTCCTCATCGAGACCAGGCCTTAAATAAGCACTGCATTTCTTTTATAAAAGTAATATGTCTAATAAAAATGAGCACTTCATACATCTGATAGCCTGGACACAGAAAAGAAGATACAGTAAGAACAGACTCTGGTGAGAGTCAATGGTTTAGAATTGGAAAAGGGGTCAGACAGGAAGAGGTGATCTTGGAAAACAAAAATGTGACAATACAAACCAAGTGGAAGCTGATTAATGATCTGGAATTTTGAGGTGCAATGTATGAATGAGTCATGGACAGTGAAAAGGAAAGGAAGTACATATTGTTACGTTTGTGGGGGTGGATGATGGAATACCATAGTGGAGGCAGGATCGTATAGATATAGCATGGACCGTGGATGAGTAGGAGACATCTCAATGTGTTAAGTAGAGTAGCTGGAGCTCAGGTCGTTAACATGTCTTCACACAAGGGATGAAGCTATGGTAATTAGATAAGGGTTAAGATTAGTTTTCCCCGTCTGATTGCCCTCAGTGGCTTTCCCATACGTGTTTTTTTTTTTTTACAATTACAACAAGGCCGGCCATAAAACCATCCATTAACCAACCATAACCGACATAACTGCCAACAGAACCCCAAACATTCCCAATCGACAACTAAACCCCGCCTCCAAAGGATCGTAACCAGCAGGCCACACCCCAAGATTCGTCATTGGTCGTGGAGACACGGGGTAGGGTGCATCAGAATGCAAGGCAAAATTTTAACATCAACATATCGAACTGTCTGGGGTTGCATTTCGTTTGAATGCACATAAAAATGACTTCTGCAAGGTTTTGGGAAAATACATTGATATTTAGAGGTGCAACACAGCATGTGAAATTTTTGAAAATTTGCATTTTTGGGTGTTTTCTGAACTCCAATTCCTTGACAACTTGACAAGGTTGACATAAAAATGCAAGAAATTGTTTTTGAGAACAACATGTCTGAAAATAAAAACACAAGAAATTGTATTTAAGAACAACATTGAACTTTTTTATTGTTATTCTCGAGCCTCCTAGAGTCCTAGTCCTGGTCTGTGTCCAGCTTGCGCTTGCAGCAGCGAAGATTCGGCTGCTTAGAGCGGTCATACTCAACTGCCTTCATATACGCGTAGCCAGTGACACGAGACTCGGCCGGCTGAGGATGTCAGGTGGAATGAAGGTTGTGGTGCCAGTCTTCTTGCGCTTACGGGTGCGTGGCATGTTCTCAGCCGGTGGAACAGCTGCTTCATCTGCGTCGCTATAATCATCGCTTTTGCTCTCCAACACGGCTGTGCTGGACATCGTGGTCGTCTCCTGCTGCTGAATATATATATTCATGTCGGAAGCTCCTGTTAAAACAGGAACCTCAGCGCCGAGTTAGACTCGGTAGATGGACCGAACAATCTTTTATTAGTTATTGCACTGCATTAATTTAATTAATTCAAACTTTACTATTCACCAAAGAGCTTCAATTGGGTGGAATTGATGGCGTATCATCGACACGGAAACATATGGTCATAGAGGGTTTTCAGAGCTATCCCATAATGCCATGTGGGTCACCATGTTGGTTATGCTTGCTTCCCTGGCAACGATAGCATCAATAGCTCGACAATGTAGCACGTCTATCTCGTTATTCTGACTTATGGCAATGGAAGGTTACACTAATTAATTTGCATAGTTACTTATTCGGACTTGATACCTTTGACCTTTTCCTTTTCTCACTTGTTTAGCTTTGCAACCAATATGGTGCCAGTGCAGTGCATCATGGGTACTGAAACCCCTCTATAGTTGTTTTACCGCAATTTCCAAAAGCCCGATGATCCATAAGAGGGAGAATTGCTTTGCAACATATGTCCTCTACTACCGGTCCCAATGAATGTTCTTGTTTCAAGCAAAAAGGGAATATCTCCGTGAAAAACTGGCAAACGCCCTGAAAATTGAACTTGGTTTGTAACTTATCATAATGAAGCCATTTACATTACCACGTTTCAGTTTGAATGTGTCAAAGGGTATGGAAAAAAGTTCAGACAACTACAGGTGGGACGGACGGAAGGTGGGACGGATGGCCAGAGGGTGGGATGGAAGGTGGGACGGACGGACAGAAAGTAGGATGGAAGGGGACACGGAAGGAAGGTGGGACGGAAGGAAGGTGGGACGGACGGAAGGTGGGACGGATGGAAGGTGGGACGGAAGGAAGGTGGGACGGACGGATGGATGGACAGAGAGCAAACCTATAGTTTCCTCCGGGTACAGGACTAATAATATATAATCTCAGGGTATGGAGTTAATTGTCAATTGTGCAAATGAAAATAAAAGGGTTATTTTATCGACAAATTCACTGGCAACATTACCTGTGTATTTTGTCGATTTATTACTGCAGCAACGGTTATTGTTTCTTACCTTCGCCCTTTAAGCCTGGTAACGGTTAAGGAGGATACTTTGACATATTAGGGTCTTGAGTCTGAGCCACTGTCTTGCCGTTAAATAACACCAGGTGGGTTGACTCAGCCCGTCATCCTTCCAAGATAAGCAACATGAATTCCAACTTACTGGTAACAGGGGGGCACTGCATCAGCGGCACAGCCACGCTCCCAGCAATGATGCCACCAGCAGCACAAAGAATTTCAGAATTTCTAAATGCCAACACAATGATGATCCCAACCAACAACATCTGCCGCCGAGAACGGACACCTGGGTAAAGGAGGTCGACACCTGGGTAAGGGAGGTCGAGTGCAGGTGCTTGCAACACAACAGTTCGACTTTTCCCAATGATAAAAATCGACATCGATTGACTGCACATAACAACATGACTACCTGAATAGTCTCAGCATATGAGAGGGAACCTGGACAAAAACAACAACTGGAGGAAATTTAAAAAAAATACAATAACCTTGAAATCGTCAAAAACGTTCGTCTGTTTCCACAAAGGAAAGTTACTATCTTACCGCCTGCGGCCTGCAGATCGTCCCGAATAAAGCAGACCTGGCCGCCGCCGCCGACAGGACGGGCCTCAGCAAGGGAAGGGACACCATGAATGAAAAAGATCGGTATATTCACACTGTACAATGTACATTCACATTGACCGGCGAGAAAATTCACCGGAAGTACAAAGGCAGGGGCATAAAAAAAACACCAAACAGAACCTTGTATTTTTATTATTGTTATTATTTTACAGATGTAGGACATCTACATACTTCAGATTTTATAACTTACATCATTTTATTTCTCTTTAGGCAAGTTACAAAAAAGGAGTATTATGAAAGGAGTATTAGCCATCCTCGCTTTCCAGAATTATGATGGTACATCCCTTCAAAGGCGAAGCGACCATCTATTTATTAGGTATGCATAGCGTGGTCGGAAGAGGGGCTTTCGTACATAGTGGAGGAAGAGATAAAGGAAATGTTAAGTGCGGGGATTATAGGGGCCAGACAAATATATTGTGGGCTATTGGGAGGAAATGGTGGGCAATCTTGTTCAGAGCTTGTACTGGGGGTTTTAAGTGTTCAAGAAGTCAAATAAACAAAAAGTTTATTCAAATAACAGGCTGGTCGAGCTTTTGGCCATGACCACTGATCTCGATACGAACTGGATTGGTTCCTGAACGTTAATGGGTGGGGGCGGAGTGCCATCACTTCCGCTTAGTAACGGCGTCACGTGCCCGAGAGCGATGAAAACAATCACGCCGCGCGCTTGCAGTGTGTGTGCTTTGTGTTTGCAGACTTGCGCAGGAAAGTGCTGGATTTTGTGTTTTTGCAACGGTTTAACTTACGACTTTCGTCACATACTACTGGCAACTTATATCAACATGTCTTACAACTATTTTGACAATCTTCCAAGCGTAGCTAAAGAGAGATACGAGACCAAATTATCGGCAATTGGCCTTGCAATTTGTCCGTACCGGTTACCGGCAAGTTCCTGGATCAACGACCCGACGGCCTGGCCGGATGTTCAGTTCGCGGATGTGTACATGTACCTCACGAGCACACCAGGTATGAAAGTACATCCGGGTACTTTCACCCTCTGACACCTGACAACTGAACGGCCGATGAAAGCAAACACGCGTAGCAATCAATGCGTGTGTACATGTTTATACATGCGCGATACACACAACAGTTACTTACTTATATTTTCAGTAGCTGTGATGTAATGAAAATACTAACTGAAGTTAAAAGTAATAGTTTATATTTAAACTTACCCAGCCATGCAAGTGCAGTGGGCGGGCAGCTTATAGCAACAGCTATACAACTTCTATACAGCAACAACTTATAGCTTACACTGGAGGCCCGTCCGTACTTCACTGCTGGCTTCGTGCAGACAGTACATCATGTCAAGTCTGCAATAGGGTTGATTATCTTGAAAGCTGATGTACGTCCATCACAGCGGGCTAATGACCTTTCACATCGCCCATGGCTAGCCACAAACAGTGACGGAGTAGTGCAAGCTGCCCACTGCACTTGCATGGCTGGGTAAGTTTAAATATAAACTATTACTTTTAACTTCAGTTCGTATTTTCATTACATCACAGCTACTGAAAATATAAGTAAGTAACTGTTGTGTGTATCGCGCATGTATAAACATGTACACACGCATTGCTACGCGTGTTTGCTTCCATCGGCCGTTCGGTTGTCAGGTGTCAGAGGGTGAAAGTACCCGGTTGTACTACCTGGTGTGCTCGTGACTCGTGAGGTACATGTACACATCTGCGAACTGAACATCCGGCCAGGCCGTCGGGTCGTTGATCCAGGAACTTGCCGCTAACCGGTACGGACAAATTGCAAGGCTAATTGCCGATAATTTGGTCTCGTATCTCTCTTTAGCTTCGCTTGGAAGATTGTCAAAATAGTTGTAAGACATGCTGATATAAATTGCCAGTAGTATGTGACGAAAGTCGTAAGTTAAACCGTTGCAACAACACAAAATCCAGCACTTTCCTGCGCAAGTCTGCAAACACAAAGCACACACACTGCAAGCATGCGGCGTGATTGTTTTCATCGCTCTAGGGCACGTGACGCCGTTACTAAGCAGAAGTGACGTCACTCCGCCCCCACCTATTGGATGAATGGTCGTGAAGCAACCGGAAGCGCGCCATCCGCCATTTTCCTTCACCCACAACACAGGGTCCCGGTTTGTTTGTTTTGTATACAAGATCGAGGCTCGTGTAACAGCTAACATCAATCACAAAAACAAACAAACGGACACACAAAACACAAAAAAGGGAGCGGGAGACAAGATGGGGAGAGAGGGAAGCACACAAGTACAACAGCAGAGAACAGGGACAACGGAAAATCTGTGGGAGGGAGAGGGCTTGGGGGGAGGAGGCGTGGGAAGTAGAGTCCCTGTATAGAGAGAGTTACGACAACCCGGAATTAGAAGCCATTTTGTTTCCATTGTTTGCGCCACGCACTAGTGCACTGCCCGCTCGTGTGTATACATTATCATTGTGTGTAACCCAGTACAAAATTTGAGTGCCTACATTGTGTAATTTGTGATTTGCACCGTGCCCCTCGCTTTTGATATGATTTTCTCTTAGTCCAAGATAAGAATCGGATTTTGTTTATTGCAATAATCTTTGTTCAGAAATGTAGTTTTATGTGGGGAGAGGGAGGAGAGGGAGGAGAGGCGGAAAAGGAATAAAAGGGAAAGAGGGAACAGGAAGTGCCTATCATTTTCTGGACTACTTGCTCTCTTGCGTCTTACTTTCTTGACGAGCATGCATGCACACAAAGCCGACAATGTGAACATTTTCAAATCTCTGTTAAAGACTCATTTATTTGAAAATGCCTACATCTGATTATATCTTAGGTTTTCTTCTTGTATAATTTGTATTTGTATCTTCATCTCGTTGGCTTTCTTCTCTTTTCTAAGCGCTTAGAGGCTCCTGCAATTTACGCTATATAAATTCCTATTATTATAACAAGATTGCCTTAAAACCATCTTGACAAATGGCAGAAATGTTGATTTTAAATATGAAAATAAAAAAGTAATTTAACTTTTCATGTCGGCGCACCGGGAGAAATACATATGCACAATTAAATTGTAATTATATAAAAGGCCCAGAAATTGTAATCCAGACTTGCAATGGAAGAGTATGCACGTAAAACATACCCGTTTTTCATAGCAATGTACAATTAGTTGTGTGGTGTACATCTAAACTATTCCAAATTACATACATGTACATAATAATAATAACAATAATAACAGTATTTATATAGCGCCTTAGCATGAAATGAACAAAGCGCTTCACAACATATCTTGAAGACTACAACTTACATTACACAATCTTAGAAGAATACGACTTAAAGCTACTTTAAAAAAAATACAATTAAGTTACTTTGGAAATAAATGTGTTTTGAGTTTTGATTTGTAAGTTTTTATGTTGTGTGAGGTCCGAATAGTTATAGCCCAGTAGGCACACAGACATTGGATCCACGTTGAATGAACGTCAAGATTCGACGTGGACCCGAGGTTGAATACGAGTTGGATTTGCAAATTGGATCAACGTCATTTTTCCAACGTCGAAACAACGTCGAATAAACGTTGATACAATGTCACAACAATGTCATTTATTCGACTAAAAAATCAAGCCAAGTTGCCAACGGTGAAACAACGTTGAATGACTGTCGGGTTTTGATGTAGGTATTAATGTGGTTGGGTTTTGGTTGTCCGACGTCGCGACCTCATTCCAACCGTTATTCGACGTTGAAACAACGTCGTGTGCCCGCTGGGAGGTAGTTTGTTCCAGAGGGCAGGTACTGAGTTGCAAATGGCTTTGTCCCCGTATGGAATATGAGTTATATTACAGACAAGGAGAGTCTTATCAGCGTGTGATCTGAAGTATTTGGCGTCATTAGAATGAGTGTGAGTATTAAAGACAATACTCACATTAATAAGTATTATTAAAGACAACAAACAAAGCCAGACAATAAAATAGAGCGTTCCTCGTATGTATTCAACGCAAGGCCAGAAACACGCGAAGATCGGACAGGAAACAACATGGCGTCCACAGACCACGTGACCAATTTTTTTTTCGGACTCTTCATGTCGCAACTCTCTCTATACAGGGACTCTAGTGGGAAGACGGGGGGGGGGGGGGGGGGTCGGGGTGAGAAAGTATGAAACACATAGACACTGCTGGAACTTCCAGGAAAGAAGTCCGTATTTCAAAAAAAAAAAGTGTATTTGGGGTGAATTAACCCTCTGGAGTCTACTCTGGGCGGTAATTGCGTGGTAAATTTGAATGCTGTTAGAGCCGATAAATTCGGCTTGTAGACATTTCGGCGCATGCGTAAAGCTGATAGAATCGGCTTGTAGACTCCAGGGGGTTAACGGGGGTAGAAGAAATCAAGGTTTTGGATGGGGGAAGATAAGAGATGGTGGTGAACAGCTGTTTTATATTTCAGTGGACAGTCAGGTAAGCCAATTGATGGTATTGAGATGGTGCAAGGTGTCATCGGGGTAATCAAAATGGCCATTGAAGATCCTCCTAGATTTAGTGGTTTCTCTACGAAGACTGACATCTTTATCATTCTGCTGGCTGACAGTGACGAGACACTTGCAAAACTTCAGGAGACCAGTTGAAGCAGTACAAAGGGGGTATTTCAACATCAAGATTACAGACCAGCTCAGGAAGGAGCAGAATCAGCACGCTCCCACAACATAGATGCAGAAGAAATCATGGGCATGTTTAGTGCAGCAAAGGAGCATGCTCCGAACACAACCTTTTTCTACATATCCTCACGAATCTGGGCCCAGAAAAACGAGGTTGTGGATTACCTTGAAAGCAAGAAACCTGAAAAAACGAGATAGGTTGATAATGATGGGTGTGACTTTTGGGAGAAGGCAGGGGCAGTTGAAACGGAAGCGGTGCAGTCAAATTAAAGCAGATCTTTTGAAAAGGATGGCTCTCAAATGTGAGAAAAGGCAAATGTTGGCGAGAAACAACATCAAAGAGAAACTCACGAACCCAGGTTGATCAAAAGGTAGTTTGTGACATCTTGGATGAGAAGGTAGTTGGATGCTGCATCTGCCAGTATGAAACCTATGATGATGCCATCATCCACTATGACATTTCTAAGTATACATTGGCTGCTGATCTTGTGATGGCTGAGGATTTACCTGTCGTAAGTTATGCTCATGATGATGAAATGATGGCATTGCATTATCATGGTTGAGGTCACCTGTGCCACCTGCATTGTACACGTTAGCACAGTTTATTTTCCTTCAAATATTCAACATTACTATTTGGTAAAAAATACACCCTCACCGATCTTTCTCACCTTCATCTTTTATAAGCTCTGCCACGCACATCACCAATGATGCCCTCCGTCCCTCCTCTCTCTCACTCACCATTGGCCGTCATTCAGCCCAGGGGGCAGAGCAACCCTTTGCTGACCCTCACCCTGATGGTCTTGGTGCTATGGGATCGGCGCCGAGGGCTGAGCTGGCTTTTCCCACCTAAAATATAGGAGGAAGGCCCACCTAAATGCTAAAAAGGACATTTTGGACGGAGAAGGTGGAAGTCGTCTAACTATTTACGACTAGCAGAAGTACCCGGCATTGCCGGGCGGGGGAGGGGAGGGGGAGGGGGAAGGGGAGGGGAGGGGAACGGGGGGGAGCGAGCCCCTTGGCAAAGCGAGCGATTTTTTTTTTCATAGCGTCATAGCATTCATAGCGTCATAGCGATTTTTTTTTCATAGCGTCATAGCGTCATAGCGTCATAGCGTTCATAGCGTCATAGCGTTCATAGCGTTTCATAGCGTCAAAGCGATTGTTTTTTTCATAGCGTCATAGCGTTCATAGCGTTCATAGCGTCATATCGTTCATAGCGTCATAGCGTCATAGCGTTCATAGCGTTTCATAGCGTCATAGCGATTTTTTTTTTCATAGCGTCATAGCGTTCATAGCGTTCATAGCGTCATATCGTTCATAGCGTCATAGCGTCATAGCGTTCATAGCCTTTCATAGCGTCATAGCGATTTTTATTTCATAGCGTCATAGCGTTCAAGCGTCATAGCGTTCATAGCCTCATATCGTTCATAGCGTCATAGCTTCATAGCGTCATCACGTGATCGCTCTGAGCGAATCAGCGCCCACCTGCTCTGATTCCGTTGATTCCGTGCGCTGAAATGCGCTGAGGTAAATATGAATAAAAAATATGGATCGTCAAATATTTTGAGTTCGGCCATGTTCGTCCCAGGCTCAATGGCCATGTCTATGCCAAATATCAAGCACGTAAGCCTCTCCGTTTCGGAGTCTATCGGTAACATTACACACACACACACACACACACACAGACACACACACACACACACACACACACACACACACACACACACACACACACACACACACACACACACACACACACACACACTGTGTTTTATATATATATATAGATTACATAAGTGACGCATACCTAATATCACAATTAATTACTTTACGCGTAGGCTAAACATTTACCTTAAGGAAATAACTACGCTATATTAAGCATCTTTAACCCACTAGGAGTCATTTCCACAACAATATATACAGGCACCCTGGAGTGAGGCCCCAACTAGTGATAGCCAATGCACGATACCATCCTCAACCACGCATCTTTCACAGTTGGAATGGCCTCCATTCCTCAGTCTTCATCCCAGATGAAACCCAGTTTATATCATCTGCCGCTAATGCTAAAAGTCAAGGCCTATACCTAGCCCCAAAATACAAGCTAATTCCAATCCAATGGTCACTTTTTTTCCACGTCCTCCTACTAGGCACGACCGAAGACCAGCGTTCGCAATCCATCCACACTGTTCTTGATAATGGTGCTTCCAAATAGTCATGTCAACATTTTCTCTCAACATTCCTGGTTTCTGGATAATGGATTAGACAAAGACGGGAGTAAAACTACAAAACTATAATAACCCCTTTTCAAGTTGATAAACATTCCTATGTCCTACTTATGTACCATGGAGTCAAACTCTATATGGAGTGTCAGTTCTTACCTGGCATTACAATCCTGGAAAGCTATCGCCACTCCAACACAATATATTCGACTGATTGTGTAGGAATTTGTATTTTTTTTTAAATCTTTTTTGGTGCAGGAATTTTTATTATTGGGGGAATATTTTTGGTGCAGGAATTTTTATTATTGGGGGAATATTTTTTGGTGCAGGAATTTATATTATTGGGGGAATATTTTTGGTGCAGGAATTTGTATTTTTTTAAAAATCTTTTTTAGTGCAGGAATTTGTATTATTGGGGGAATATTTTTGGTGCAGGAATTTGTATTTTTGAGTGAATATTTTTGGTGCAGGAATTTGTATTATTGGGGGAATATTTTTTGGTGCAGGAATTTGTATTATTGGGGGAATATTTTTTGGTGCAGGAATTTTTATTATTGGGGGAATATTTTTTGGTGCAGGAATTTTTATTATTGGGGGAATATTTTTGGTGCAGGAATTTGTATTTTTGAGTGAATATTTTTGGTGCAGGAATTTTTATTATTGGGGGAATATTTTTTTGGTGCAGGAATTTGTATTTTTGGGGGAATATTTTTTGGTGCAGGAATTTTTATTATTGGGGGAATATTTTTTGGTGCAGGAATTTGTATTTTTGAGGGAATATTTTTTGGTGCAGGAATTTGTATTATTGGGGGAACATTTTTTGGTGCAGGAATTTGTATTATTGGGGGAATCTTTTTTGGTGCAGGAATTTGTATTATTGGGGGAATATTTTTGATGCAGGAATTTGTATTAATGGGGGAATCTTTTTTGGTGCAGGAATTTGTATTATTGGGGGAATATTTTTTGGTGCAGGTATTTGTATTTTTGAGGGAATATTTTTTTGTGCAGGAATTTGTATTTTTGAGAGAATATTTTTTGGTGCAGGAATTTGTATTTTTGGGGGAATATTTTTGATGCAGGAATTTGTATTATTGGGGGAATATTTTTTGATGCAGGAATTTGTATTATTGGGGGAATATTTTTTGGTGCAGGAATTTGTATTATTGGGGGAATATTTTTTTGTGCAGGAATTTGTATTTTTGGGGGAATATATTTTGGTGCAGGAATTTGTATTATTGGGGGAATATTTTTTGGTGCAGGAATTTTTATTTTTGGGGGAATATTTTTTTGGTGCAGGAATTTGTATTTTTGAGGGAATATTTTTTGGTGCAGGAAATTGTATTTTTGGGGGAATATGTTTTGGTGCAGGAATTTGTATTATTGGGGGAATATTGTTTGGTGCAGGAATTTGTATTTTGGGGGAATATGCTTTTGGTGCAGGAACTTGTATTTTTGAGGGAATATTTTTGGTGCAGGAATTTGTATTGGGGGAATATTTTTTGGTGCAAGAATTTATATTTTTGGGGGAATACTTTTTGGTGCAGGAATTTGTATTTTTGAGTGAATATTTTTGGTGCAGGAATTTGTATTTTTGAGGGAATATTTTTTGGTGCAGGAATTTGTATTTTTGAGGGAATATATTTGGTGCAGGAATTTGTATTTTGGGGGAATATTTTTTGGTGCAGGAATTTGTATTATTGGGGGAATATTTTTGGTGCAGGAATTTGTATTATTGGGGGAATATTTTTTGGTGCAGGAATTTTCAGATAGCTCGCCTACTCTTCGTGAAAGACACTTTCGGATCTTTCACGTCCACACCCGAAACCTAGCAGACAGGACGCCGAGTTAACGTCTCTCGGAGGAACATCGATGAATCGCTACTCCTGCAGTTCACGATAATCTAGGATATTCTCCTACAATAATGCAGGTTCCAGCTCATAATAGTAGGCCCCTACTGATCAGTATACCATTAAAAACCTCACAAGAAGTGCAGAAAAAGACCATATACCAATTACATAGGCAAATGTGGTGTGGTATTCTGTTGCCTCACCCCCATCCACCCTCCCCCTATCTGTTTCTCAATTATATAGATTGTTTTTACACCCTCCCTCGTCTCTCCTCCTTCATAAGTAACGAATTGATGGCCCAAAGGCAATTCCCACCCTGCATCTAGCCTGTGCTGCAGATAAGAGTGTGTGTGTGTTTAGTGGAGGCCTCGAGGTGGTCGTTCGTGAATGCATTTTGCACTGGGACTCAGTTCTGAATTCAGCCGCTATTAGCATGATTACTCAGGTGTGGCAGTGCCCTGATGCAGTGCCCCTGCACATTTGGTCTGGAATTTGTAATTCGCTGAGAGTGCCTCATCTTCGCCAAAACACCGAAGAATCGTTAGGGTTGGGGTCAAAAGTCTTCCACCAAGTAATACTAGCAGAAGGGACACCCGGTTTGAATGTCCGTTGGATGGATTGTGCACAAGTCGAAACAAGAATGCAGAAACACCAGGGTGGCAGTTTGTAGCTGGGTCGAGGTTCTAACCCACGCTAGACAGTTTAGAGACGAATGTGCCTTTGGGTGAAAAATTGTCAAACAACAAAATGCCAATTATTGAATTACAATAACAGTTAACCTTATCAGACCATTAGACATACACATCTCTATAATTATATATATACATATATATATATATATATATATATATATATATATATATATATATATATATATATATATATATATGTATACAGTATATATATATATATATATATATATATATGTATATATATATATATATATATATATATATATATATATATATATATATATATATATATATATATATATATATATATATATATATATATACAGACTTGGCATTTAATATGGAATATTTTTTTTTTCTTGACTTGGGTTTACTTTCTGAACTCAGTATATCAATCTGGTGAGTTTCTTTTACCCTTCGGTGATGTCTTTGTTGAAAGAACCATGTCACTGATTGTCTTTCGCAGCAAGAAGTCAATAACAGGATTATATCACAGGTGGCGTGACAAAATGTAAGGACAGGTACATTTGACGATTGGCTTCACAATCGGGTATATAAGGGTTGTTGCGTTCTGTATTAGTGGAAAACAACTGCTGCACGTCTACAAAAGTTATTGCCGCTTCCTCTGGAGATTGTCCGTCAACTTGACAATGCTGTTTGTCATGGAGTGGTGGCTTCACGAAATTCTGGCATGAAACAGCGTGCTATTGCTCGGCAGTATGGCATCACTCAAGGTCAGGTGTCAAAGATCCTGAAACGAAATGCTCAGAGGGGTGTCCCTACTCCAATACCGAGGCCAGGACATCCACGCAGAACCACAAGGAGAGATGATCGCCAGCTGCACCGGTTAGTCTGCAATGGCCGTACCAAGTCAGCTAATCGGCTTAGGGCTGAGTGGCAGCAACTGACAAATGTGCCTGTATCCAGATGGCTAGTCAACCAACGACTGGTTCAAGCAGGCTATCATGCCAGGCGTCCCTTGAGAAAGCCACGCCTGACCAGACAACACAGCCAGCGCCGATTGCAGTGGGCCAGAGAGCACCGTCAATGGCAGCCAGGACACTGGAATCACGTGACCTTCAGTGACGAGTCTAGATTTCTGGTCTATCGTCAAGATGGCCATGTGCGAGTGCGCAGACAAGTGCATGAAGCCCACATCGAAGATTGTATAGTGCCAAGAGTCCAAGCTGGAGGTGGTGGGGTGACCGTTTGGGCTGCTTTTCATGCAGGGGGCAAAACTGACCTGGTTGTTCTGAATGGAAACCTGAACCAGTTCAAGTACAGGGCCATTCTGGAATAAACATTGCTTCCATTTGCTCGTGCAGCCTTTCGAGGAAACTTTGTCTTCCAGGATGACAATGCACAGCCTCATCGTGCTCGCATGATCCAACATTTTCTTGCTGACCGTGGTGTAGAGCATATGGAGTGGCCTGCCATCTCCCTGGATATGAATCCGATAGAGAACTTGTGGGCAGAATTAACGCGTCAAATCGACCACTTGGACCAGCAGCCGACCTCTGTGCGTGAATTGCAGCAGGCTATTGTCACTGCATGGCAAGCGATTCCTGTCCAAACCTTGGCAAATCTCGTGAACAGCATGCCTCAACATGTACGTGCTCTCCTGAATGCTCGTGGGGGTTACACGAAGTACTGAACTGTAATTTTACTGTCCGTAATCCCAGTCATAATTTAGGTTTTGTTTTTGTTGAATTTTTTTTTGGCTAATGTGCAAAATAAAGACATACTTCTGGAAAACGTACAGAAGTTTAACACAGTACTGTCCGTGAATTGAGTTCGATATCAGTTTACATCACTTTCAACGATCAATTTATTTGCTTAGAAATGTCAAATGTGGTTTTTGTTTCTTTTAAAGGTCACATTAACAAAATCTAGAATAATTAAACATAATTCCAATGAAATGTTGGTTCTAAGTCATCTTGAAAAGTAAGTTCACCCCCACAAAAAAAATAATTCCATATTAAATGCCGTCTGTATATATATATATATATATATATATATATATATATATATATATATATATATATATATATATATATATATATATATATATATATATATATATTGTTGCGGATATGGCATTTGGCCTCCATATCCGCTTGTAAATATTCCCCTATTTCCCCAATACTCCCCAACTATCCCCAATCCCCCATTCCCTAGTCCCATTGCCTGTAAATAACACTCTGTAGAACCGACCTTCCCCTTTTTCCCCCATTAAATGTCGTGCCCAGGTCCACCGCATCTCACGTAGACAACTATCGGACACCAGAATGTGATTGTATGGCACCAGTAGTGAGTTTAGGACCTCCCCTTACCTCCTCCCATCTTCCCCATGAAATAACTACAACAACAACAACAACTACAACAACAACAACAACAACAACAACAACTACAACAACAACAACAACTACAACTACAACAACAGAGGAGATTGGGGGCGGCGCGGCGCGGGGAGTGTGCGTCCTCACACCGGCTTGGTTAGCCGCCATTGCCATGTGCGCCCACGGGGTTACCATGAAGGGGCTGGCTGTCAGCCCCTCGTCAGGGGCGGAGCCCGGTAACCCCCCGCAGCCAGTAAGAAGGGCGGACTGATTCCATCTGGGGCGGAGCTAACTAGCCGAGGGCGTGTCACTCCCCGCCGGATATGCGCAGCGACTTACCGGATGTGAGGTCAGATGCGCCCCGAGCTTGAAGAAGAGACAAGTCGCGACCTCGAGCGCTGAGAGAGACCTCCCACATCTCTGGACCGGACCGGGTCGATTCTGTCCTTGAGCCAAGAGTGCACCTTGAGCCATCGACTACCCGCTTTCCTTGCCATCAATCCCCGTGTGAGTCAGCCTTTGTCCTGTTTATCTGTCGTCTGTCGGGGCTATTATAAGACCGTGTTTAAGTGCCTATCTTCCTATGCTGTCCCTCTCATTCCTGTAATCTAACCTTCCGCCATAATATAACCTCCTCCGGAGGTCTTGAGAACCGTATCCCTGGTGTCGTGTCATTTTAATCCCAGCCGTTGTGTCCTTTTCCTTCATTGATCTAGCGTAGCGCGACTCGGCCAAGGTTCGAGTATAATCGGGTAAACGTGCAGGCGCGGTCATACCAAACCGCTCGGTAAACCAACATCCACAACCGCGTCTGTAACATTTGGTGTCAGGAGTGTCGGATTCGGACCTGGGACTAAATTCATTTAGCCCAAATTTTGGAACACCAATTGTACCACTAGGGTAACAATTGGTGTTGGGGAGGTAGAATTCGATCCGGAGCGCGTTTCCAGCGCTCGAAATTATAACGGCGAAATTTGATTTTGTTTTACGGAAATAAAAACCCGAATTTTGAAAGTCGCGCTATGGCGGATCAAGACAGCTGGGTTCCGGTAGAGAAGAGTGAGGCAGGGTCGGTCCAGGACCAAATTGAGGGACGCGAGGAGAGCGAAGCAGCGAGGGTAGCAGACACACAAAATAGCGTCGTTGCGCCCGACGTTGCGGGGGCGCAAAATGGCGCCTCGCTGGTCACCGCGCCCGCGACCGTGGCAGCGCCCCTGGTGGATTCGAACCTTTTCCTCCTGCAAATGAGGGCCCTTATGGAACGAATGGGAGACCAAATTGTGGGAATGAGGGCTCAGGGTGAGCGATTAGAGGGCCAAATGGGGGTAATGGGGAACCGGATGGATGCTCAGGGTGAGCGATTGGGAAACCAAATTGTGGGAATAAGGGCTGATAGTGAGCGATTAGAAAACCAAATGGGGGTAATGAGGGACGAAGCGAGGGGTACCGGTGAGGGGTTAGACAATAATTTTAAGGGATTAGACAAGAAATTTGGGAAGTTGGACAATAATTTTGAGGAGTTAGACAATAAAATTGGGAAGTTAGACAATAATTTTGAGGGGTTAGACAACGGGATAAAAGAGGTGAGAAATGGGTTAATGGGGGTAGAAAATAGAATGGCTGCCCAGGAGAATCAGATAGAGGGAGTGAAAAATGGGTTAGAGGGGTTAGAAAACAGGATGGAAGGCAAATTGAGGGACATGAGGGACCAAGCGGAAAGGGAAGTTAACCAAATGGGGCAGCAGATAGAGGGGGTTAGAATGGGGGTAGAAACCAAACTGGATGCTCACAGGGAGGAAATGGAGCAGATGAGGGTGGCATCTGGGCAGGAGATGCAAGTGATGGGAGAGGAGATCAGAAGAGGGGTGAGTGAGGAGGTCGGAGGAGTGCGCGAGGAGGTGAGGCACTGTAAGGAGCACATGGAGAAGGAGGTGAGAAAGGGGACTGTAAAGTTACAAGGGGGCATAGAGGACCTGACGCAGGAGGTGGAGCAGCTGACGGTGGGACAGACGGAGTTAGTGGAGCAGGTTCAAAGGAACACTGCGGTATTAGGAGGGTTAAAAGCGACACAAAACGACATAAAAAACGACTTGATAGCGACAAAGAGGCAATGTCAGATGGTACGTGAGGGACTGACAACGAGGTTGGACGAGGTGATAGAGGTAATGGAGACGAAGGACCGGCAGGTGAGGACGCACATGGAAACGGTCAAGGTAGCCTTGGAGGACGAGCTTGAGGAGACGTACCGGGGAATAAAGGAGGTGAAGCAGAAATTAGAAGAAGTGGAAGAAGGGGTGAGCGAAATTAAGAAGCGACGGAGAGGGGATAAGAAAGAGATAAAAGAGGAGATAAAAGAATTGGTCCAAAGTCTGTGTTTGGATCGTGATGATGTGCTCATTAACCGGATGAGGGATTCGCAGGTGATGGAGGAGAAGCGAAGAGGAAGAGGACCTGGTGTAAGTGGTGACCAATATGGTCGTGCGTATGATGCGCCAGGGGATTTAATAAGCTTGGGGGTCGAGATAGACCCGGGTGTTCGTGAGAGGCCGTTGGTGAAGTGTGCGATAGGTCTGGTGTGCGAAAAAGGAGGTGTGCGAGAAAGTCCGACTCTGGGGTGTGTGAGGAAAAAGTGCGTGCCAAGGAGTGAGGGTGCTGGCGAGAGTGAGTCGGTCGTAGCGCGTGTGCGAGGGAGCACATGGAAGCGCGGTGTGGTAAGTGTTACAGAGGGTGTAACGGGAGAGTGTGCGCGAGAAAGGTGTGTGACGGACAGGTGCATGAGGAAAGAGTGTGCTGTCGAGAGTAAGGGTGAGTGCGCGGTCACGAATGGAGGTGAGAGTATTGAGAGTGACAAGGAGAGTGAGTTGGTTGTGACAGGTGAGCGAGGATGTACACCTGGGATGGAAGGATGCACACCTGGAATGGTAGAGCGTGAGTGGGAATGCACGCTGGAGTTGGTGGTGAGGCACGTGGTTGGGTGTGTGAATGAGAGCACACCTGTGATTGTCACAGAGGAGGTGACCGAGGAGGAGGTGCGAAGAGGTGTGTTGGTGAGGTGTGCTACCAACGAATGTGTGCCAAAGTGTTCGGTGGTCAGGTGTGTGACCAAGGCTGTGAGTGGAATGAGGGTACCTGGGTGTGTAAGGAAAGGTACGAGGAGCATGGGAACGGCTGGATGTGTGAGCAAGGAACGGGCTGCGGGGTGTAAGCGTCCAGGTGAAGCATCGACGGTAACCGGTTTAGAGGTTAGAGCGACTTTTAGCCGAATCGGGCCCTCGGTGCGTGCTGGGCCTCGCTTTGAACGGCCGCGTCCGTGCTCCACTAGGCGGAGCGGGCAGCCCGATAGAAAGGGTCGTCATGGCGACCACTTTTTGTTGAGGCAGTCCGGCAGGTCGAGATCGGGACATTGGATGGCTCCACGCCGAGATGGTGCGTGGGATCTCGGCCCGAGTAAGCCCCCGTCCCTGCACCGAGTGCCGGACGCATCCAGCCGCTGGCACAGAACAACCCGCATTCATGGCTTGGCTTTACGAAGCCGGGCTTTGGACAGGAATTGGCGCACCGAGAGGCATTAGTGAGTAGACTGGGTGATGAGGATAGTGTTTTGGCCCCAAAATTAGAGAAAAACAAAATTTGATGATTGGCAAAGGATTGGCAGAGTGATGATTGGTAATGGTACAGTGATTGGCAGATGATTGGCAAATTTTTGATTTGTTGAAATTTGATGTGCAAAATTGGTAGTGAGCGCTGGGCCCGGTGGGTAAGGCTGGCATCCCTGCCACCCTTCCCAAGTGGGGGCAAAGGAGCAATAGCTTATGGGGTGTATGGCAGTGAAAACTAGCCCGGGTGGGTTAGGTTATATTGTAGGGATCTAGCGAAGATGACATTAGGTAACGTTAAGTTTAGTTAGTGACTGATACCTGTAGTGGGGACGCAGGTAGATTAGTGTGGATGATAATGACGTGGGAGCGCAATAGTTTAAAGGGACGACTGGGAAGCGCAAGTTTCAGAGGGGAGTAGTTAGATGAGATGATGCTGTGTGAGAATTGAACAGGTGTGATTGCACAGGTGTGAGAGCTGGACAGGTGTGTGGAGCAGTGTATGAGTAGTGAGTGTGTGGATCAGCGCGAATGCGCTTGGGGAGAGAAGGGTGCAGGTGGCACCAGGTGTGAGAGCACAGGTGTGCAAGTGCAGGTGTGTGGAATATATGGAGCAGAGAATGAGTGGTGTGGAGAGAGTTGGAGTAAGTGGTACGGAGTGGTGTGCATGGTGCGAAGGTGTGGATGGGGGAAGAGTGGACCCCTTTCACGAGTACCCGGGGCGGGTAGTGTAAGTGTTAGGTAGAGGGTACAGGTAAATTGTGGTTGGATATTGGCATCTGTGGTGCGGGTGACAGAATGGTATTGTGGATGGGTGCATTAGTGTTGTGGAAATGGCTGGGCGTGTAGCCTGTTAGTGTGTGTAGTTGGTTGGGCACTCCACCACTGTGAGGATGTCGGCCAGGTGAGGCCGCAGGTGGGCTCTGGGAGCCGGTAGTTGTGAGTGGGTGCCTGAGGATCCCGGGTGCGGATCGGGCAGCCCAGTGCCAGAGAGGGCACCGAGTGGGGAGAGCGCCAGAGGGCCTTCCCCAGGTAGTTAGGTTAGGGTAAGGAGCAGGTAAGCTCGGAGGCAACTGCAGTGGTGGAGGTGTGCAGGTGGGTAGACCCGCTGGGAGAGGTACACGCCACAGCCCAGAAATTGTGCGAGGGCACCGGGAGATGAATCGGGGGAGTGAGACCCCAAATTGAAAAGCACCACAGTTTGGTCAATGGGCATTGGTTTTTAGAACCCATAGTGTAAGAGGGCCAATGGTTTGGCCGGAGAAAGACCCCGGGTAAGGTAAAGTTGTTAAAGTCATTTAGGAAATAGTTAGGATTGATGAACCTGTCGCACTATACGCAGCCACTTACCTGTGGTGATGATGATGACTCCACACCTGTGTTTTCTTTGTTTTGGTGCAGGAAATGAGAATTGCTGTTGGATTTGTGAGACGCATCACGACGTGGATGAGACATTGGGGTGATTCCATCTCTCCCTCCCTAGGAGGGACTGATGATGAATTGGTAATGGCAAATTATGATGTTGAGTTGGAGATGGCAAATTTTGATGAAAGTTGAAAATGGCAAATTTGATTGGTTAGGAGGGAGAGAAGACGAATTTGGTTTATGGGAGGAACGGGGAAGACAGTAGGGATGTTTGTTGATTTGTAAAGTAGATGTTTATGGGTAGTGTTGTGTTTTGTGGATACAGTAAGGGGTAAGGGAGGGGCCATGTAGGTTACCTGGTGGGGGGGGGGGGGCGTACGGTAGGAACGTACCTGTCTCACCTGGTTCCCATGTGCCCCCAGTGTGCATTACCTTGCATTGCGTGCACTTTTGCGCCCTTACCACCTTACTCACTTGTCTGCTTCTTTTGTCTCCCACCTCCGAGGATCTGGCTTTGGGGCAGAGAGAGAGGAGAGAGAGGTGCTGGCTACGCAGTTGTGGGCCTGCACTTTCGCTGCTTGCTGCCTGGATCGATACACCATATGGACCGCAATTTTGGTGGCCACCCACAATGGACCGCAGTTCTTTTGCGGCCAAGCACCACCCGTGGATGGACCTATGGGTCAACGTGGCACCTATGCCATACAGGTGAACCACTTTTAGTTGACACCACTGAAGGCCACAATACAGAAATGGACGCGGTTGGCGCCTTTCTTTATTTTTGAAAGAAGCCAGAAGGCCAAGTGCACCACACGAAGAGCAAGAGACACCTGCAGGGTTAGGGGTTGTTGAAGTTATTTTTATTCATTGAACAATGGTGACTGCACCGGATGGTGCTGACTGTGTGATGGGGTGGTGCTTTTGGTGCTTGGATGGGGTGCTCTGCACATTATTAAAGGCCGTAAGGCCACAGAGCACTCGTGGGTTGGTGTATCGATGCTGGCATGCGTGCTCTCTCTATGCATAACATCTGCATGTGTTCCTCCAAAAACAGGTCCTGGATCGTAGTGTAAATATCAGCGTAGTCTTGTAAATAATGCTCCCTACCGGCTGTATGTTTAGTTTGCGAATTCTTGCCGCGATTCGGTTATCCTGTGGGCGTGTTTCTGTGAGGAGAAGGGTGCAACGTCGCAGGGGGACATATTTACTCATTTGTGAATATCTGTAAAACTGTCGCACTCAGGGTAGAGTTAATAGTAGAGGGAACTACATCTGAGTGCCACACTAAAATAGGTAAAAATTTATCGGGTCGGGACGCCCCGAGGGTAGAGAAGGGTGCAATGTTGCGGATATGGCATTTGGCCTCCATATCCGCTTGTAAATATTCCCCTATTTCCCCAATACTCCCCAACTATCCCCAATCCCCCATTCCCTAGTCCCATTGCCTGTAAATAACACTCTGTAGAACCGACCTTCCCCTTTTTCCCCCATTAAATGTCGTGCCCAGGTCCACCGCATCTCACGTAGACAACTTTCGGACATCTTGCTAGTTATTCTTAGTCTATGTCAGTTAAGGACTCGTTTCCATTAATTCTGACTCTTCGTTGCACCAGAATGTGATTGTATGGCACCAGTAGTGAGTTTAGGACCTCCCCTTACCTCCTCCCATCTTCCCCATGAAACAACTACAACAACAACAACAACTACAACAACAACAACAACAACAACAACAACTACAACAACAACAACAACTACAACTACAACAACAGAGGAGATTGGGGGCGGCGCGGCGCGGGGAGTGTGCGTCCTCACACCGGCTTGGTTAGCCGCCATTGCCATGTGCGCCCACGGGGTTACCACGAAGGGGCTGGCTGTCAGCCCCTCGTCAGGGGCGGAGCCCGGTAACCCCCCGCAGCCAGTAAGAAGGGCGGACTGATTCCATCTGGGGCGGAGCTAACTAGCCGAGGGCGTGTCACTCCCCGCCGGATATGCGCAGCGACTTACCGGATGTGAGGTCAGATGCGCCCCGAGCTTGAAGAAGAGACAAGTAGCGACCTCGAGCGCTGAGAGAGACCTCCCACATCTCTGGACCGGACCGGGTCGATTCTGTCCTTGAGCCAAGAGTGCACCTTGAGCCATCGACTACCCGCTTTCCTTGCCATCAATCCCCGTGTGAGTCAGCCTTTGTCCTGTTTATCTGTCGTCTGTCGGGGCTATTATAAGACCGTGTTTAAGTGCCTATCTTCCTATGCTGTCCCTCTCATTCCTGTAATCTAACCTTCCGCCATAATATAACCTCCTCCGGAGGTCTTGAGAACCGTATCCCTGGTGTCGTGTCATTTTAATCCCAGCCGTTGTGTCCTTTTCCTTCATTGATCTAGCGTAGCGCGACTCGGCCAAGGTTCGAGTATAATCGGGTAAACGTGCAGGCGCGGTCATACCAAACCGCTCGGTAAACCAACATCCACAACCGCGTCTGTAACAATATATATATATATATATATATATATATATATATATATATATATATATATATATACATATTGTTGTGGATCCCACCGTCGGCCCTTTTTCTATTTAGAAGGAAATAACTATTTTGAAGGGTATATGGTGGCCTGCGTGCTTGTACATGGACTAACTAAAAGGACGACCTTTGACCTTTACACAATGGAAGTATTTACAAGAATCACTGGAGGGGCATATTTACAACAATTACAGGATTCTCAAATCCGCAACACTGCACCCTCATCCTCCAGGCACAGCCCGGGCCTATAAACCTTTACTTAGTGTGGCACGTAGGTGTAGTTCCCTCTACAATTAACCTGACCCTGAGTGTGACAGTTTTAAAACACAAATAAGTATGTCCCTCTGCTGCATTGCACCCTGCCTAACAGATTCACGCCCACAGGTAACCGAATTGCGGAATTAATTCTCAAACTAAACATGAACGGTGGGGAGCATTATTTACAAGTGACATTATTTCATTATTTACACAACGCAACCCAGGACCTGTGATTTTTTCTTTTGGGGGAACAAAAAGAAAATCCTGTGAGAGGGGAGGAGACAGCATGCACTGCATCGACGCACCAGCACCAATAAAGTGCACCAAAACACCAAAGCACCATAAAGCACCAGAGTGCACAGTCACCATAGTTCCATGATAAAACTAAAAAAACTGATGCTGGTCTTGCTCTTCGGCTCCCTCTGCTGGCCGTTGTCCTTCCAGATGTTGTCTTTCTTGTTCTCCTTGCTGGCGGCCAACTTGGTGGATATAAAAAGCATAGAACGTGTCCATTTTTTATTTATGGCCCACAGGGGCCGACTATGAGTTGTTCACCTGTGGGCTTGGTGCCACCTCACCGGGTCCGCAAGCAAGATCTTGGGCCATCGTGGCCGGTCCCAGCAGAGGGGCCATGCCCCAACCCGTGGGGTCCATGAGTGGTGCTCAGCCACAGACATGTGGTCCATAAGTGGTGGTTGGATGCAGGCAGCTGGTTGCAAGGATTCGGGCACACCGACGCGGCCCCCCCGCACGCTCCCCTCAGTGCTCGGAGAGCACGATCCATGGGTCGGGGAAGGAAGACAGAGAAGACAGGTGAGCGAGGGGTAAGGGCGCAAGGGTACACATCAAACAAGGCAATGCAGAATGAGGGGCGCATGGGAGCGAGCTGAGAAAGGTTCGTCCCTACGTACGCCCCCCACATGTGACCTATACTGCCTCCTTGCCCCTCCCCGTATTTACAAAAGCCTACACATTTACAAATCCGTCACTATGTCTCGTCCTCCCTATATTTCCCCTATACCAAATTCATCCACAATCCCAATTTCTAACCAAATTTGCCATCACCAATTCATCATCAATCCTCATAAGGAGGGAGAGATGGTACATCAGCACAATGTCACACCCACGTCATGATGCGTCTCACATTCCAAACATTTGCACAGTAAATAATAAAAACATGGCATGGTGTGGAGTTCTGTCACCTCAGGTGAGTGGATGTAGATGGTGCGAGGAGATTCCTAATCCTAACTATCCTGTAAATGACTTTAACACACTTTACACTACCCGGGGTCTTTCCCTGTGTTACGTGGTCCCCTCGGTGAATACCTGGTTTCGGTGACCCCCGGACCGTGAGAGGAACTTCGCCAGAAAGCTGTATTATATATGCGCTTTCGCCACGCAATCCACATGAATTTCACCCAAGAGACAACTGATGTTCAAGGATATATTTCAATGGTAATGATACCATACAATTTCAACGATACAACCACGGAGATTTTCCCCAAGCAATCAACAATACACAACCATCAACAATTCCCAACCCACAATCAATTCCCTATGATTAAGATGGCCATCTTATATACGTGTGTCCCGGTGAGTACTCACGACCCCCTTTTGGTCTCGGTCCCGCACAATGTCTCTGGGCCCCTCCTGACCAAGATGATGGTCGGCGTCGCCGCACTCGGGCGGTTGAACGAACCCCGGGTGGACGTGTTTCCACCGGGCAGGTATCGTACCCGGCACCCCGGCTACAGCCCCTCGCGGCCTCGCGAAGCGGGGACGGGAAAGCAAGCCAAAAGCCCCACGCCGCTTGCCAGGCGTGTTAGGCCCCAACGGGCGACCCGTACGCGTCTTTTTAGATGGTGTCGCGCACGGCGCCAAACGCTGGGTCGGTGCACGGCCACACGACAGTTTGCCGTCCACCGGGCAGGTATCCGTCCCGGTAACTCCTCTCGCCAGACGGGCTCGGGAACGCCGCTTTTCCACACGGCTCAATCAATCCCACCTTTCGTCGGTGCGGGGCGAGGAAGAAGAATCCTCGTCCTTTTTTCCTCGTGTCTTTTCCCTTCCGTTTCCGGTCACTTCCGTTTCCGGCCACTTTTCCAGAAGGGCTCCTGACCCTCCAACCACAACAACTACACAACAACTTAATATACTACACACGGATAAGCAAAGACCTGAATGGTAATTCACATACATTCACATAAATATGTAACACCTGCCAATCCATTGGCCATCTTACCCGATGCGGTTTTAAGAACCAAATTCCCATTGACCCAACTGTGGTGCTTCATCAATTTGGGGTCTCACTCCCCCGATTCAACTCCCTGTGCCTTTGCACAATTTCAGGACTGGGTTGTGTGGCTCTCCCAGCTGGTCTACCCACCTGCACACCTCCACCACTGCAGTTGCCTCCGAGCTTACCTGCTCTTTACCCTAACCTATCTGCCTGGGGAAGGCCCTCCATGGCGCTTACCCCACTCGGTGCCCTCTCTGGCACTGGGCTACCCGTGTCCGTCCTCCGGATCCTCGGGCCCCATCCACAACAACTCTACCGGCTCCCAGAGCCCACCTGCGGCCTCACCTGGCCGACATCCTAACAGTGGTGGAGTGCCCATTTAACTACACACACTAACAGGCCACATGCCCAGCCATTTCCACGACACTAATGCACCCATCCAAATACCATTCTTCCACACGCACCACAGATGGCAATATCCAACCACAATTTACCTACTCCCTCTACCTAACTCTTAAACTACCCTCCCCGGGTATTTGTGATAGGGGTCCACTTTTCCCCCATTCACACCTTCGCACCATCCACTCCACTCCACAGTTTCCACCATACTCACCCCACGCCATCCATTCCATACTCCATATATTCCATACTCCATGTATTCCACACAACCATTCTCCATACACCTGTATTTGCACACCTGTGCCATCACACCTGGTGCTTCCTGCACCCTCCTTCCTTCAGGACTATTTGCTCAACACAACACTCAATCACCATTACTCACTCATACACTGCTCCATACACCTGTTCACTTGCACACCTGTGCAATCACACCTGGTGCCTCCTGCACCCTCCTTCCTCCAAAGCTTCTTCATTCAATACAATACACTCACCCACACTTTTCACAATACGCTACTGAATACACTTTTACACACACACACAGCATCATCTGATCTAACTACTCCCCTCTGAAACTCGTGCTTCCCAGTCGCCCCTTATACTATTGCGCTCCCTCGTCGTTATAATCCAACTACCCTACTCTCTACGTCCCCACTACAGGTATAATGTCACTACTTAAATCTCCAGTTACCTATGGTCAATCTTCTCTAGATCCCTATCATTGTATCCTAACCCTCCCGGTCTAGTTTTCACTGCCAAACCCCATAGCTAGCACTCATGTGCCCCGATGTGTGAGGGATGGCAGAGTTGCCATCCCACCACATCGGGCATGTCCCCCTATCACTTTTGCCATCAAATTCCTGCAAATCAAAATTTGCCAATCTCTGCCAATCAGTTTACCAATGATCAATTTGCCAATCATTTCTGCCAATCCTATTCACTACTCTCAATTTCGGATCCAAAACATTATTACCATCACAGTCCACTATATCTGAGCCTCGGTGCGTCGTTACATCATTAAAACTCGGCTAAGCCGAGCAATGAATTCGGGTGATTTGGTCGCCTGCAGGTTGAGTCCGTCCGGCATTCGGTTCAGGGGAGGCGGTTTGGTCGGGCCGAGATTCCACGCACCATCTCGGCGCGGATCCTTGTGGCCTCCGGCCCAATGGCTCAATCTCGCCCGGTCGGAACCCCGTCCCCGCCACAAGGGGGTACCGGTCCACTTCCTCCTACCCGCCCTTGAACCGGACTGATCGCCTTGCCCGGCTAGGCCCGGACTCGACAGTGCGGGGCGGGGCCAGGCCCGAATCGGCAACGACGCTTCGAAGAGAAGCGACGCGGCACCGATCCGCGCCGGGCCTCGCATCCAACAAAGCGCACCGCGCCCCGAGTGCTCGCCTCAGCTATCCGTCGCCCTAAACGGTGCTCCGGTCCACGTCAATGCTTTACTTGCATGCTCACACCACTCGTTCCGTTTGTTGCTCATACATCCCATGCACTTTGTCAATTCTACCACCGCACTCCCTGTTACACACCACACCTCTTGCGCACACTCGTCGTTCGCACATTTCGTTCCACACCTCTCCTCCATCACTTCCTCCGTAACACTCACCATGGGCGTGCACTCTTTCATCCACCCACTCACGTCTCAATGGGCTCTCCCACACCCGTGCCACAACCAACTCAGGTGTGCTTTCTCGCACACTCTCGCCATTCATCCCAGATGTGCATTCTCATGCCCGCCCCTCCACCAACTCACTCTCACCCTCGCACGTACACTCCGTGTCGCTCTCACTCTCTGTGTCACACTCCGTACACTCCGACGTGCATTCCCGCTCGCACTCGGTTTTACTCCCACACTTTATAACACACCCACTCGCCGACGCACACTTTTTCCTCACAAGCATGCCATTTCCACTCGCACCACTCCCCACGGACCTTCCACAAACGCCCGGGTGCCATATCGACCCCAATCGCGCGACAATTCTCTTCGCGCCAAACACTTTGCCGAAAAACCTCTTAGCACCATATACAGCCCGTCTCACCTTTGGGGTTCTTCTTCCTCCCTGCACCAATACCTGCAAATCTTTATAAGGATTAAGCACGGCATCAAGGTGTGAGCACGGACTTTGTACAGTTTCCATTCCTTCCTCCAACTGCTGGGCTACCTCCGTCGTCTTTTCAATTTCAATTATACACACTACTGCTTTTTCTTTATTCACCTCGACGACTGCTGGCTTTATTAAAATTCCCTCTTCCACCTCAGCGGTCGCCGGCTTCCCCACACCCCGGGTCGCGATCTCTATACCCGTCCAGTTACCTGTGCCTTGCTCCGACTCACTCAACCTGCGCTCCTCGACCCGCGTTACCCCATCGTGCACCCGTGTGCCCCTCCCGCTCAACCTGCGGTCAACCTCCCTCTCGGCTTCCCTCACCTCATATGTGGCTTGCCCCCTCACCAACCCCTCATTAATTTCTTTGGCTTGGCCAATTATGCCCCTCAATTTGTTGTCTAAACCCCCAAATTTATTGTCGAAACCCTCAAATTTGGCTTCTAGCCCCCCGATTTGATTTCCCAATTGCTTACTGGTGCCCCTTGCTTCGTCCCTCATTTCTCCCACCATTCTGTTCTCCATTCCCTCCCACGTCTCGACCATAAAGGCCCTCATTTGCTGCATGAATAGGCCCCAGTCCATCGGCGGCGCTGCTACGGTCACGGGAGCGGCGACATTTGGTGCCGCTGCAACATCATGTGCGAGGGCGCCATCTTGTGTGCCTGAAACCTCTGCAACCACATCCTCATTGCTCTCCTCTTCTCTCTCCCCCATATACATTTCCCTGGGGTCTTGGGTCGCTTCTAACCCCTCTTCTAACTCACCCACCGGCATCCGATCGCCTTGATTATCCATGGCACGATTTTAAATTTGGATGTTAAATAAAATTTTGGCCACTCGTAATTTGAGTGCGCTAAGCGCACTTCAGGTCCGAATCTCGCTCCTGACACCAATTGTTGTGGATCCCACTGTCGGCCCTTTTTCCCCTTACCAAGGGGGGATTAGTCCCCTTGTCTGCAACTGACCGACGTGAGTCCTGAAGCTGCCCAGCTCCCTCCAGAGAGGCAGGTGAGCAACCTCGTTCGAGACCGCGGACAAGATGTTATTTGCCGAGCGGATTAGCAGCCGCGGCTCGAACCATTAGCAATTACTAGACCCGATTCTGAACGTTGGCCAAATCGTGCCACAGGTATCCAATGGGGAAATCACTAAAACGAAACGGATGTAAAGGAAAAAAGGCAAGGCAGGAAGAACAGGGATTTATTAACCAATTACTATCTATCTATAATTCCAGTAATCTCTGTGTGTATGTTTGTTTGTACGTTTGTATGTTTGTATGTTTGTATGTCTGTGACCGCTGTTTCTCGACAACTACCGGTCCGATATACTTGAAACTTGCCAGGTATATTGCTGGGGACCCGAGGATGTGCCTTTTCAAGGTTTTAAATTAATCGCAGAAGTAGTTACCGAGCTATGTCCAAAAAACGATTCAACCAATCAGAGAGCAGCGAGCTATCACGTGTGCCGAACGTGGCGAACAGACTCTGCCTCGGATGGCACATTTGAGAGCGTATTCATTTATTTCCCGTCGGCAAACTATGTTGCCGTTAAACTATGTTTTAAAACTAATTAAAACTAATTTGCGATTCATCGTAACTGCGATTTGCGACCTTCCTCCGGCAGCCAATCACCCATCAGCCAAAGACCTCACTTCCCGCAGCCAATCACGGAACACGTTGTTGCGTTGTTGTTGCGTGTTTTTCCTTTTCATTTTTTTCATTGAATTGATTGATTCCTTGCGCTTAAATTGCAAACAGCCAAAATACGTTGGCGCTAATTGAATAATTGGGCATTAACACTAAATGGCGAATAATCGTAACTGCGACATGCGAACTTCCGGACAGTGAGGACTTCACTTCCGGCCTTACGAAAGTGCCGACTTACTGTCTCGATTGTATCTTCCCACTGTCTTATTGTTATATCTATCTATTCTATCTATCTATTCTATTCTATTATCTATTCTATTATCTATTATACAATGCCCCAATCGAGTCGTCGTTTACGAGAACGAAGGAACGAAGCTGCACGGCGTGCACGCGCAATGGAATCTGACGAAGACCGAGCTGCTCGCCTGACACGCGACGTTACGCGCGTGACAAGTCGTCGTGCAGCTGAAACGGATGAAGAACGGACTGCTCGCTTGGCAGACAACACTCGACGCATAACAAGTGGTCGTGCAGAAGAAACGGATGAAGAACGGACTGCTCACGTGGCAGACAACACTCGACGCATAACAAGTCGTCGTGCAGAAGAAACGGATGAAGAACGGACTGCTCGCTTGGCAGACAACACTCGACGCATAACAAGTGGTCGTGCAGAAGAAACGGATGAAGAACGGACTGCTCGCTTGGCAGACAACACTCGACGCATAACAAGTCGTCGTGCAGAAGAAACGGATGAAGAACGGACTGCTCGCTTGGCAGACAACACTCGACGCATAACAAGTCGTCGTGCAGAAGAAACGGATGAAGAACGGACTGCTCGCGTGGCAGACAACACTCGACGCATAACAAGTCGTCGTGCAGAAGAAACGGATGAAGAACGGACTGCTCGCGTGGCAGACAACACTCGACGCATAACAAGTCGTCGTGCAGAAGAAACGGATGAAGAACGGACTGCTCGCGTGGCAGACAACACTCGACGCATAACAAGTCGTCGTGCAGAAGAAACGGATGAAGAACGGACTGCTCGCGTGGCAGACAACACTCGACGCATAACAAGTCGTCGTGCAGAAGAAACGGATGAAGTACGGACTGCTCGCTTGGCAGACAACACTCGACGCATAACAAGTCGTCGTGCAGAAGAAACGGATGAGGTACGGACTGCTCGCTTGGCAGACAACACTGGACGCGAGACAAGGCGTCGTGCAGAAGAAATCCCTCACCAGCGAGAAGACCGGCAAGTAAGGGATGCCCTGCGCCATCAGGATGTACACCGTGTGAGACTAGAGCAGGCTCGCCATGACAATCGCAACCTTGCTCGATACGATGATACCGATTTCTTCCGAGAGGTACTTCATGGTGAGTACAGGCACGCGCTGAGCAGGACCTCAATATTTCAATGCACTAAATGCTCGCATTGTGCTGCTTTGGTGTGGAATGAGGAGAGAAGAGGATTTTGCTGCAACCACGGCAAGGTCGATCTTATGCATGATCCTACGAATCCAAAACCCGGTTCAATTCCATCACATCCTCCAGATGCTATTAAAAACCTTTTCCTTAACCAGGCCTTTGTGAAGCACGCGAAACAGTACAACAACGCGCTGGCAATGGCAAGTATCGGTGTCCGAGAGATACGTATGCCTGGCTTCAATCCTGGAGTGCGCATACAAGGTAAGGTTTACCATTACATTGGTGCTCCTCTTGCCGATCTGGGTTGTACCCCACGCTTTGCTCAGATCTACTTTCACGATCCAGCCCATGAGCTGGATTATCGTCGTGCCCACACCTCGAACAGTGGCCTGAATGAGCAGTTTTTGCTAAGAGCACAACAGGCCATTCATGAGTGCAACCCATACGTCCAGCAATTCAAATCAGCCATTGAGTATGTGGTTCATAATGATAGCGCCAATGAACTGAATATTGTGTTAACAGGTCGCACGCGGCGCCGAGACCTTCATCATGGTACCGTCAACCTTCCCTCCCCAGACAGCGATGTGGCTGTCATTGCTCCAGGGGCAATGACAACTGAGCAGTTTGGAAGGCTGGCAGTCGCTGTTCACCTCAGAGGAGGAGGTTTACAGACAATAGACGCCATGCATCCAGCGTATGACCCACTATCATACATACTTCTGCTACCCTGCGGCTCTCAGGGGTACCACACTGAGTTGGCAGGGACAACGCCAACAACTTTCTACCGCTACCATCTACAAGTACGTGATCCTACTCATCACTTCAATCTACTGCTTCGTGGTGGAAGGTTGACACAGCAGTACGTATGCGACATGATGGCAAAAATTGAGTCACACCGTCTCACTTGGATTCGCTGCAACCAGAAGTCAATTAAGGCAGAAAAGTATAAGATCATCGTTGATGCGTTGAACAGTGATGCTGAGGTGCTACCTGGACGCCTCACCATTCTGCCACCGTCAATTTATGGGTCGCCACGTTGGTATGCCAAAGAGTTTCAGGATGCAATGGCTTTAGTCCGAGTCAAGGGAAAGCCAGACTTTTTCCTAACATTCACCTGCAACCCAAAGTGGCCAGAAATTAAAGAATCGGTTTTTGAGGGTCAGCCACCCAATGCAAGACCTGATATCATCGCCCGGGTGTTTCATATGAAGGTGGAAGCACTCCTCGCAGACATCCTCAAGCATGACATCTTGGGGCATGTGGACGCTTACGTGATGGTGAAGGAAACGCAAAAGCGTCACCTTCCCCATATACACATGCTCCTGACCGTGGTACCTCGCGACAAGCCCAGAACACCAGCAGATGTCGATCGCGTGGTCTCTGCTGAGATTCCTGACAGACTCACAAATCCGGAACTACACCGTATTGTGACATCACACATGATTCACGGCCCATGTGGGGAATGGAACATCTTGAGCCCTTGCATGGCAGACCGGAAGTGCACAAAGGACTATCCCAAAGCCCTACGACAAACGACAAGCTTCTCTGATGACTCCTATCCCCTGTACAGAAGACGGGCAGAAGCTGCACCTGGTGATCCCATCATGAAGACAATACGAGGCGGTGCTAACGTATTAGTTAACAATGCATGGGTTGTGCCTTACAATCCATATATTGTCCTCAGGTACGATGCTCACATCAACCTTGAGATCGTCTGTGCTGTCACCTGTGTCAAGTACCTGTACAAATACCTTGAAAAGGGCCCGGACCAGTGCCTGGTCAGACTTGAGCCTCATGAGAGGATGCGAGAGGCATTACGACATGATGAAGTGGCACGCTACGAACTAGGGCGTTACATCACCGCATCTGAGGGATACTGGCGCATATACGATTTCCCCATTCAACGCAAGTACCCACCAGTCGAGATGCTGGCACTCCATCTACAGGATGAGCAGGTGATCACGTTCAATGACGAAGGTGCCGTACAGAACGTGGCAGAGTCAGGACCCCCTGCAACAACCCTCACCGCCTTTTTCGAAGCCATGAAGCTCCATCCACACATGCGTCATGTTCTATATCCAGATGTATTCCAACACTTCACCTACTTGAGGAAAAGGTTTCAATTGCGGAAGAGAAGGCTGAGTTTCCAGGATAACCGTAAGGCTGATACGGTTGGGCGGCTCCCCATTATTCCCGTCAACTCACATACTGCCGAGTTGTACTATCTCCGCATGCTACTGTACCGCGTGCCTGGCCCCACATGCTTTCAGGATCTCCGTCGTGTTGGTGGTAGGGTCATGGAGACCTATCTGGCAGCCTGCATTGCATATGGCATCGTTGACAATGACCAGGAGGTGGATTCTGTTATGGAAGAGGCTGCAAATATTGCATTTGGCCCTGCAGTCCGCGAAGTATTTGCCAACATGCTCATATTCGTTCTCAGAGGCAACCACGTGCAGTTCTGGGAAAGGCACAAGTATGTGCTGTGCGAGGACTTCATGCGTGCAGCAGGTGTGAATGAACCAAATGGACGCATTGTGAGTGCAGTGCTACAAGAGCTGAGGAACAAAGTTGAGTGCCACGGCTTTTCGCTCAGTAAGACCTTTGGCCTTCCTGAGCCTGAACCAGTTCATTTCCAGTCTCGCATTCCGCGCGTCATCGAGCACGAAACAGTGCACAATATAGGAGAACTTGAGGCTCACATCGCTCAAACAGAGTGCCTTCTTAATGACGAGCAGCGCGTTGTTGTCGATACAGTGATGCGGAGTGTGGAACACGGACATGGCTGCATGCTTGCAGTTGATGCAAGTGGTGGGACTGGGAAAACATTCACATTGTCTCATATACTCAACAAAGTGCGAGCAATGGGCAAAGTGGCTCTTGCAACTGCTGCAAGTGGTATTGCAGCTACGCTGCTGCCTAAAGGGGCCACCTTCCATAGTAGGACCAAGTGTCCTCTCATTCTCACTGATGAGTCCACTTGCAACATCAGTGAAAATGACACCACTGCAGCACTCATACGCATGACTAATCTAATGGTGGTGGATGAGGTTTCAATGATGGATCGTCGCGCATTGGAGGCAGCAGATCGAACATTCCAGTGGCTTCGGGGCTCAGAGGACCCATTTGGCGGCATCGCAATGGTTTTCAGTGGTGACTGGAGGCAGATCCTTACTGTTGTGCCACACGGTAGCCGTATTGACATAGTTGGAAGGTGCTTCAAGAGCTCATACCTGTGGAGAAAAGTGCAGATACTTCGTCTCAGAGTAAACATGAGGATCATGCAGGGTGCTGGAGAACAACAGGACGAATCTGATTTTGCAAAATTCCTGCTGGATCTGGGTGAAGGGAAGATTCCTGTCAATCCAGAAGAGGGTGAATTTGCTATTGAGCTCAGGGAACCGCTCATTCTTCCAGGTGAAAAACTTCAGGATATTGTCACTTGGGTGTACGAAGACTTGCATAACAACATTAGCAACCCCAAGTGGCTATGCGAGCGTGTTATACTATGTCCGACCAATTCCGAAGTCGATCAGGTAAATGCCTACATGACGACCATATTTCCAGGGGAGGAACATGTTTGCTGTAGCGTCGATACAGCGGAATCTGAGGGTGATCATTTGTATCCGCCTGAGTTCCTGAACACCCTCTGTCCATCTGGTATGCCGCCACATCGAATCTCTCTCAAGGTGGGTATGGTAATCATGCTGCTGCGAAACTTCGACCAGCAAAGCGGGCACTGCAATGGCTCAAGGTACATCATACTTCAGATCCTTCCAAATCTGTTGGTTGCACAATCTGTGATGGGTGTCAATTCTGGACGCACATTGCTCATTCCACGCATAACCTTGAGTCCATCTGACAACATGTTCCCGTTCACTCTGCGGCGTCGGCAGTTTCCGGTACGACCCTGCTTTGCCATGACTGTGAATAAATCCCAAGGACAGTCGCTACACCATGTTGGGATCTTCTGCACACGAGACTTCTTCAGCCATGGTCAGTTCTACGTGGCGGCCAGTAGGGTTGGCAGATCCAGCAGCCTCCGCATTCTTGCCCTGGACGAGGAAACAAAGAAGAAGCGCCGTTTCCTCAGCAACGTTGTTTATGAAGAGGTGCTAACGAGATAACGGTGTGTACAATGTACATGTAGACAATTTTTATTATTATTTATTTATTGAAGAAAAATTGTTTCGAAACGAATTCATCAAAAAAAGTGCACAACTTCTTTTGCCAGTCGTACACCATGTGAGGATCTCCTGGAGAAGTGCCGTTTCCTCAGCAATGTTGTTTATGAAGAGCTGCTAACGACATACAGGAGTGTACATGTGGACAATTCTTATTATTTATTTATTGATTGAAGAAAAATTGTTACGAAAAGATTTCATCAAAATAAGTGCACAACTTCTTTTGCCAGTCGTACACCATGTGAGGATCTCCTGGAGAAGTGCCGTTTCCTCAGCAATGTTGTTTATGAAGAGCTGCTAACGACATACAGGTGTGTACATGTGGACAATTCTTATTATTTATTTATTGATTGAAGAAAAATTGTTACGAAAAGATTTCATCAAAATAAGTGCACAACTTCTTTTGGCAGTCGCTACACCATGTTGGGATCTTCTGCCCAAGACACTTCTTCAGCCATTGTCAGTTCTACGTGGCGGCCTGTAGGGTTGGCAGATCCAGCAGCCTCCGCATTCTTGCCCAGGACGAGGACACAAAGAAGAAGCGCCGTTTCCTCTGCAATGCTGTTTATGAAGAGGTGCTAAGGAGATAAAGGTGTGTACAATGTACATGTAGACAATTTTTATTGTTATTTATTTATTGAAGAAAAATTGTTTCGAAACGAATTCATCAAAAAAAGTGCACAACTTCTTTTGCCAGTTGTACACCATGTTAGGATCTCCTGGAGAAGTGCCGTTTCCTCAGCAATGTTGTTTATGAAGAGCTGCTAACGACATACAGGTGTGTACATGTGGACAATTCTTATTATTTATTTATTGATTGAAGAAAAATTGTTACGAAAAGATTTCATCAAAATAAGTGCACAACTTCTTTTGGCAGTCGCTACACCATGTTGGGTTCTTCTGCCCAAGAGACTTCTTCAGCCATTGCCAGTTCTACGTGGCGACCTGTAGGGTTGGCAGATCCAGCAGCCTCCGCATTCTTGCCCAGGACGAGGAAACAAAGAAGAAGCGCCGTTTCCTCTGCAATGTTGTTTATGAAGTGGTGCTAACGACATAAAGGTGTGTACAATGTACATGTAGACAATTTTTATTATTCTTTGTTTGGGAGGGAGATGGGAGGGTGATGGGGCAGGGTGATGGGGCAGGGTGATGGGGCAGGGTGATGGCAGGGTGATGGGAGGGTGATGGCAGAGGGTGATGGCAGAGGGTGATGGCAGAGGGTGATGGCAGAGGGTGATGGCAGAGGGTGATGGCAAGGTGATGGCAGGGTGATGGCAGAGGGTGATGGCAGAGGGTGATGGCAGAGGGTGATGGCAGAGGGTGATGGCAGAGGGTGGTGGGAGGGAGATGGCAGGGTGATGGGAGGGTGATGGGAGGGTGATGGGGGGGAGATGGGAGGGTGATGGGGCAGGGTGATGGGGCAGGGTGATGGCAGGGTGATGGCAGGGTGATGGGAGGGTGATGGCAGGGTGATGGGACGGTGATGGCAGAGGGTGATGGCAGAGGGTGATTGCAGAGGGTGATGGCAGAGGGTGATGGCAGGGTGATGGCAGAGGGTGATGGCAGAGGGTGATGGCAGAGGGTGATGGCAGAGGGTGGTGGGAGGGAGATGGCAGGGTGATGGGAGGGTGATGGGGGGGCGATGGGAGGGTGATGGGGCAGGGTGATGGGGCAGGGTGATGGCAGGGTGATGGCAGGGTGATGGGAGGGTGATGGCAGGGTGATGGAAGGGTGATGGCAGAGGGTGATGGCAGAGGGTGATGGCAGAGGGTGATGGCAGAGGGTGATGGCAGAGGGTGATGGCAGGGTGATGGGAGGGTTATGGCAGAGGGTGATGGCAGAGGGTGGTGGGAGGGAGATGGCAGGGTGATGGGAGGGTGATGTGAGGGTGATGGGGGGGAGATGGGAGGGTGATGGGGCAGGGTGATGGGGCAGGGTGATGGGGCAGGGTGATGGGAGGGTGATGGCAGGGTGATGGGAGGGTGATGGGAGGGTGATGGGAGGGTGATGGCAGTGGGTGATGGCAGGGAATTAACATTAACGAATAAAATTTGTAATGTAATAATTTGTAATAATTTGTAGTAATATAATAATAATAACGAATTCTGCTCTGTTTCAATTCTGTTTCAATTTGCTGATATGCTTTGCAAACCTTTTTTTTTTTAAACTATTTTAAAACTAAAACAATTCGAACATGGAATACATACTGACACTGCACTTTCAGGTCTCCTACAAATCCTACCCTGTCGCCTCACCGTGGCGTAGGAGTGGCAATGGTCAATGGCATCGAATGTCATGGCTAGCAAAGACAGGGAGGTACACTTGATTTAAATTTGGAAAATTTTTTTTTTTTTTTTTTTGGCCACGGAACGGGCACCCACGTACGGGCACGTCCTAGTTTACACAATCAAAGGAACCAAGGAGGAGGAAAGAAACGAAAATAAAGACAGAAGGAGAAGAAGACACAGTGCAATTATTAACTTACCTATACTGTCTGACTTATTCCCAGGGACAACACGAAGGACAGACGACAATCAGACTTACACGGGGAATGAAGCAGGAATGAATGGCAGGAGGTGCATGGCTGGACGGACGAGAAGGTGGGATCACACGGCGGGAAGGATGCGAGCCCAGTTGGTGTGATGACGTGGCTCGAGGTGAGCAGCCGCCGACCCTCCTCAAGCGTGTTCGCACGGCGGCGTTGCTTCGCGGCCGCAACTGCCGTCAAAGCTCAAAGCTGCGGTGGTCAAAACTGCGGTGGTCTCAAAGCTGCGGTGGATTCCACTGCGGTGGACTCCTTACTCATTGGTTCGTGGGGGCTTCCTCGGTCATCCGCTGGTGGGGGCTTCCTCGGTCATCTCCTTCCTCAATCGTCTCCTGGTGGGGGCGTCGCGCCGCGGGTTATATAGCCACGCCCTACCAAGCCATACCCACTGCTTTGTGGTTGGTCGTTCGGGGCTTTCCTGGCCTCACCTTCTTATGACGAGGTGCGGGCCACGCCCATAATGTAGCTCCTCCCCTTTCTTCTCCGAGGCTTGACCACGTGCGTAATGCAGTCTTGGGGTGAAGGTGATGCCAATAACCCCACCCAAAGTTATTGGCACTTTGAAAAGGCCATGGGGGTGTCGGAGGGATCTATCTTATTTCAATTCGGTGCAATGCAGGGTCAACTAGTGGGAAGCAGAGCGTTAAGCTAATACACATAATAAGGAAATAACTATTTAGAAGGGTATATGGTGGCCTACGTGCTTGTACATGGACTAACTAAAAGGACGACCTTTGACCTTTACACAATGGAGGTATTTCCAAGAATCACTAGAGGGGCATATTTACAACAATTACAGGATTTTCAAATCCGCAACAATATATATATACATATATATATATATATATATATATATATATATATATATATATATATATATATATATATATATATATATATATATATATATATATATATATATATGTATGTATATATATATATATATGTATATATATATATGTATATATATATATATATATATATATATATATATATATATATATATATATATATGTATATATATATATATATATATATATATATATATTGTTACAGATCGCGGTTAAGATGTTATAGACCGAGCGGTGGTGTAAAACCGCGACCTAACAAAACTCACCCGATTCACCCAGACTTTGGCCGTATCGCACCCTAGCTGCTCAATGAGGGAAAAGACAGAAACGACGCAATGCAAGAGGAAAAAGGAAGACAAAAAAAAGGTTTGAAATACTACTACATTTATTCCTACTATTTACACACAAGCAAAAAGAAACAATTACGTTTATTTACAAGCACAAGACGCAGGTGACACAGTGCAAATTTAGCTTACCTACAGACTTAATTAAATACCCAGGGACAGAACAAACAAAACGCTGACTCACGCGGGGAATTGCTGAAATGGCAGGATGTGGATGGCTGGAGGGGGAGGGAGGTCCAAGGGGGGTCATGCAGCACAACCGGCGCGTTCAGCAGCCGCCGTTCCTCTTCGGCCCTGCTCCAAACCGCCGTTCAGGCCCCCTTTGGCGGTTGGGTGGTCTGGCTGCTGCGGCCGCCGTCCGCTGCGTTCCCCGGACTTGTCTGGTCCAAACCCTCAACTCTGTCGTGTTTCTCTCACTCCTCACCACCGACTCCTCACCGCAACCAACTGACCACCGACTCCTTTTGCAACCAACTTCCGCAACCAACAACCTTGCAACCAACTCCTGCAACCAACTCTTCTCTCTCAACAACCCTTCTCTCCTTGACCACTTCTGTTTTGCGCCTTTTATAGCGCCTCCAGCGATTACGCCCCCGGCGCTTTGGACACGCCCATCGGGGGTGCCCACCTCGGCCCTGGTTGGTCGCGCGACCCTCGGGCTCCGCCCTGGATGACGACGGGCGGCCGCGCCCCTCCTCCCCTCTGACGAGGTGGAGACACGCCTTTCTTCTCCGACTCAAAGCCCATGGTCAATGGCGGTTATTGGAGGGGAGGTAATATGAGGTCAATGGTGGTTATTGGAGGGGAGGTAATATGAGCAATCGAGGCTCGGCAATGACGAGAGGGGATGTAATATGAGGTCAATGGAGGTTTTTGGAGGGGAGGGAAAGGGAGATTTTTGGGGATGGGAAGGAAAGGGGGTCTATTCTCTTTCACTGGTGCAATGGAGTATTTCAATTAATGGGAGACACAGCCTTATCCTAAAACACAGAATAAGATATAACTATCGAACATGGATATTCTATGATTGGCTGACGTGTATGCTTGTGGACTATGGGACGCCCTTTTGATCTTTACACAGCTCCGGAGGCAGGAGGCACAGAATAACAACAACAATAATAATAATTCACACCAATTTACCACAATACACATAATAAAAAAAAAACACAGTCCTCATCTCCGCAACACTGCACCCTCCTCCTCTTAGGCACGTCCCGGGCCTACAACTTTTATTTAGTGTGACACGTAGGTGTAGTTCCCTTTATTTTTAACCTGACCCTGAGTGCGACAGTTTTAAACCATAAATAAATGTGTCCCGCTGCTCCATTGCACCCTGCCTAACAGACTTACGCCCACAGTTAACCGAATTGCGGAATGGTCTTCAAACTACACACTGACGGTGGGAAGCATTATTTACACTGACGGTGGGAAGCATTATTTACACTGACGCTAATTTTATTTACAAAACTAACCCAGGACCTGTAATTGTTCTTTCTGGGGGGAGACAGTCTGCTCTGCATCGACGCACCATTAAAAGCACCCAAAAACGCACCAATACACACCCAAGCACCAATCGGTGCAGTCACCATAGTTCATCAGTGTTCCATAAAAATAAACCAACAACCCCTAACCCTGCAGGTGATCTCTTGCTCTTCGGCTCCCTCTGCTGGTTATTATTATTTGTCTTCCAGATGTTGTCATTCTCTTTTGCTTTGCTTACTGGCGGCCTATTTGCAATAAAGTGTGCCCAATGTGTCCTTCTTATTTATTTTATTTATGGCCCACAGGGCCGATTAGTGTGGTTCACCTGTGGGGCATCGGTGCCCTGTGGCCAAGGTCCACCAGCAAGATTTCGGGCCCTCATGGCCGGTTCCAGCAGAGGGGCCATGCCCCAACCCATGGGGTCCATAAGTGGTGCTCGGCCACAGGCATGTGGTCCATAATGTGGTGCATCGATGCAGACAGCTGGTTCTGGGAATTTCGGGCGCACAATGGCCGACCCACGCACGCTCCCCTCGGCGCCCAACGGCGCACAGGTCATGTGGGAGACAAAAGAAAGACAATTGAGCGAGGGGTAAGGTCACAAGGGTACACATCAATAAGGCAATGCAAGGCGAAATGCGTACGGAGGGCGAAGTGAGAAAGCTCGTCCCTACCGTACGTCACACCCCTGTCACCTACCCTTGCCCTCACCCCATATGTACAAAAATCTACACATTTACAAATTTGTCACTACTGTCACGTCTTCCCCATATTTCCTCTATACCAAATTCGTCACCACAATCCCTCTATCCAAAATTTGCCATCACCAAATTCATCATCAATCCTCATAAGGAGGGAGAGATGGAATCACGCACAATGTCACACCCACGTCATGATGCGTCTCACATTCCAACCATTTGCACAATAAAAAATAATAAAACATGGTATGGTGTGGAGTTACCTGTCACCTCAGGTGAGTGGGTGCAGATGGTGCGAGGAGATCCTTCATCCTAACTATCCTCTAAATGACTTTAACACACTTTACACTACCCGGGGTCTTTCCCTGCCAATCCATTGGCCAACTTACACTATGGGTTCTAAAAACCAATTCCCATTGACCAAACTGTGGTGCTTTTCAATTTGGGGTCTCACTCCCCCGATTCATCTCCCGGTGCCCTCGCACAATTTCTGGGCCGCGACGTGTAACTCTCCCAGCAGGTCTACCCACCTGCACACCCCCACCACTGCAGTTGCCTCCGAGCTTACCTGCTCCCTGCCCTAACCTAACTACCTGGGGAAGGCCCTCTGGCGCGCTCCCCACTCGGTGCCCTCTCTGGCATTGGGCTACCCGGGTCCGTCCTCCGGATCCTCGGGCCCCACTGACACTAACGGCTCCCAGAGCCCACCTGCGGCCTCACCTGGCCGACATCCTCACAGTGGTGGAGTGCCCAAACCAACTACACACACTAACAGGCTACACGCCCAGCCATTTCCACAACACTAATGCACCCATCCAAACATCATTCTTCCAACCGCACCACAGATGCCAATATCCAACCACAATTTACCTGTACCCTCTACCTAACACTTACACTACCCGCCCCGGGTATCCGTGATGGGGGTCCACTCTTCCCCCATTCACACCTTCGCACCATCCACTCCACTCCACAATTTCCACCATTCTCACTCCACGACCATCCATTCCACTACTCCATACCATTTATTCCATACAACCATTTATTCCACACACCTGTCCTCCATTCACCTGTCGTTGCACACCTGTGCAATCATACCTGGTGCCACCTGCACCCTCCTTTCTTCCTGGACCATTTGGTCAGCACAACACGCAATCACCACTACTCCCTCATACACTGCTCCACACACCTGTTCAGTTGCACACCTGTGCAATCACACCTGTTCCATTCTCACCTGTTCAATCCTCACACGCACGGCATCATCTCAGCTAACTACTCCCCTCTGAAACTTGCGCTTCCCAGTCGTCCCTTTAAACTATTGCGCTCCCTCGTCATTATAATCTACACTAATCTACCTGCGTCCCCACTACAGGTATCAGTCACTAACTAATCTTAACGTTACCTAACGTCATTCTCTAGATCCCTAACAATATAACCTAACCCACCCGGGCTAGTTTTCACTGCCATACACCCCATAATCTATAGCGCATTTGCCCCCCACTGTGAGGGATGGTGGATTTGCCATCCCACCACATCGGGGGTCTCTCACTACCAATTTCGCTCGTCCAAATCCAACAATTCAAAAATTCTGCCAATCATCGTACCAATCATCAAATTTCGCCTTTTTCTAATTTCGGGGCCAAACCACTATCATCACCCGTCTACTTATTACATCCTCTCGGTGCGCCAATTCACGTCTACAGCCCGGCTTCGTACAGCCGAGCAATGAACGCGGCTTCTTTTGTGTCGGCGGCTGGATGCGTCCCGCATTCGGGGCAGGGGCGGGGGCTTACCCGGGCCGAGATCCCACGCACCACCTCGGCGTGGAGCCATCCAATGTCCCGATCTCGACCTGCCGGCACGTCTCAATAGAAAGTGGTCGCCATGACGACCCTTCCTATCGGGCTGCCCGCTCCGCCTAGTGGAGCACGGACGCGGCCGTTCCACGCGAGGCCCAGCGTGGATCGCGCACGGCGGTCCTTTCGAACCCGCCGTGGCTCGGATCCCCGCTGGTTCTCGCGGCACGCGAAGCTGCCCGACGCGCACCGAGGGCCCGAGTCGGCTATAAGTCGTTCTAACCTCTAACCTGGTTACCGTCGACGCTTCACCTGGATTCTTACAAGCATACGCTACCCCTTTCTTGCTCATACATGCAGCTGTTTCCATGCTCCTCGTCGTACCGTTCCTTACACACCTCGGTACACTCATTCCGCTCACCGACTTGGTCACACACCTGACCACCGAACACCTTGGCACACATTCGTCGCTCGCACACCTCACCAACACACCTCTTCGCGCCCCTTTCTCGGTCACCTCCTTTGTGACGATCACAGGTGTGCTCTCACCCGCACACCCAACCGCGTGCCTCACGACCAATTCAAATGTGCCTTCCCACACACGCTCTACCATTCCAGGTGTGCACCCTTCCATTCTAGGTGTACATCCTCGCTCACCTGTCATAACCAACTCACGCTCCGTTTCACTCTCACTACTCTCACCTCCACTCTTGACAGCGCACTCACCCTTACTCTCGACGGCACACTCTTTCCTCATGCACCCGTCCGTTACACACCTTTCTCGCGCACACCCTCCCGTTACATCCTCTGTAACACTCACCACAGGCGTACACTTCCTCGTTACATCCTCTGTAACACTCACCACAGGTGTACACTCTCTCGTTACATCCTCTGTAACACTCACCACAGGTGTACACTCTCTCGTTACTTCCTCCGTAACACTCACCACGCCGCGCTTCCATGTACCCCCTCGCACACGCGCTTCGACCAACTCACTCTTGACGGCACACTCACTCCTCGGCGTGCACTTTTTCCTCACACACCCCATGGTCGGACATTCTCGCACACCTCTTTTTTCGCACACCTGACCTGTCACACACTTCACCAACGGCCTTTCACGAACACCCGGATCCAAACCAATCCCCAAGCCGACTGAAGCTTTCCTCACATCATATACATTGCCACTCACCTCCGTACTTCGTCTCCGCACCTCCTTTGCCACCTGCAAACTTTTTATTTGGTTAGTGAGCATCACATTATGAGTTGAGCACCGACCTTGCACATATTCCATCACCTCCTCCTGGATTTCTCTTTTAGTTTCTGTTCGTCCCTTCTTAATTTCACTCACCTCTTCTTCCACTTCCTCTAATTTTTGTTTAACCTCTTTTATTCCTCGGTGCGTCTCCTCAAGTTCGTCCTCTAGGGCTACCGTGACCGTCTCTATGTGCATCCTCACCTGCCGGTCCTTTGTCTCCATTATCTCTGTCACCTCGTCCACCCTCATTGTCAGTTCCTCCCGTACCATCTGACATTGCCTCTGTGTCGCTATTAATTCGTTTTTAATTTCTTTTTGTGTCGCCTTTAACCCTCCGAGTACTGCAGTGTTCCTTTGAACCTGCTCCACTAACTTAGTTTGTCCCTCTGTCAGCTGTTCCACCTCCTCCGTCAGATCTTCTATTCCCCCCTGTAACTTTGCCGTATTATTTCTCACCTCTTTCTCTATACGCTTTTCGCCTCGCTTTACCTCCTCGCGTAGCCCCGAGACCTCCTCACTCACCCCTCGTCGTATTTCCTCCATCTGGTTCCCCATCTGTTCGATTTCCCGGGCGGATTGTTCCCCTATTTCCCGCAATTTGTCCTCCATCCTATTTTCTAACCCCATTAACCCATTTTTCACCCCCTCTAACTGATTCTCCTGGGCAGCCATTCTGTTTTCCACCCCCGTTAACCCATTCTTTACCTCTTTTATCCCGTTGTCTAACCCCTCAAAATTATTGTCTAACTTCCCAAATTTCTTGTCTAACTCCTCAAAATTATTGTCTAACTTCCCAAATTTCTTGTCTAACTCCTCAAAATTATTGTCGAACTTCCCAAATTTCCTGTCTAACCCCTCACCAGTACCCCTCGCTTCGTCCCTCATTACCCCCATTTGCCCCATAATTCTGCTTTCCATTTTTTCACTATCAGCCCTCCTTTGCTCACTCTGCAGGTTGAGGGACGCCTGCATTTGTACTATACTGTCGTTTTTTTTCTGCATTTCCACCATGAATTGGGCCATGAAGGCTTGCATTTGGGCCGCGCTCATTGGTTCCGCGACCGTGGCCCCCTCAACCACGTGCGCGAGGGCGCCATTCTGTGCGTCTGCAACCTCCGCAACCACATTGCTATTTTCCTCCTCCCTTTCTTCCCCGAAGTCCTGGGTTACTTCTAACCCCTCTATCTCTCCCACCGGCATCCCGTCGCCTTGAACAGCCATGGCGCGATTTCAAAATTCGGGTTTTACTTTATAAAACAAAACAAATTTCGTCCGCTCCAAATTTTGACCAAATTTTTTTTTTCTATTCGTTTTAAAAATTTGGTTCGGGCCTCGAATTCCACTCCCAGACACCAATTGTTACAGATCGCGGTTAAGATGTTATAGACCGAGCGGTGGTGTAAAACCGCGACCTAACAAAACTCACCCGATTCACCCAGACTTTGGCCGTATCGCACCCTAGCTGCTCAATGAGGGAAAAGACAGAAACGACGCAATGCAAGAGGAAAAAGGAAGACAAAAAAAAGGTTTGAAATACTACTACATTTATTCCTACTATTTACACACAAGCAAAAAGAAACAATTACGTTTATTTACAAGCACAAGACGCAGGTGACACAGTGCAAATTTAGCTTACCTACAGACTTAATTAAATACCCAGGGACAGAACAAACAAAACGCTGACTCATGCGGGGAATTGCTGAAATGGCAGGATGTGGATGGCTGGAGGGGGAGGGAGGTCCAAGGGGGGTCATGCAGCACAACCGGCGCGTTCAGCAGCCGCCGTTCCTCTTCGGCCCTGCTCCAAACCGCCGTTCAGGCCCCCTTTGGCGGTTGGGTGGTCTGGCTGCTGCGGCCGCCGTCCGCTGCGTTCCCCGGACTTGTCTGGTCCAAACCCTCAACTCTGTCGTGTTTCTCTCACTCCTCACCACCGACTCCTCACCGCAACCAACTGACCACCGACTCCTTTTGCAACCAACTTCCGCAACCAACAACCTTGCAACCAACTCCTGCAACCAACTCTTCTCTCTCAACAACCCTTCTCTCCTTGACCACTTCCGTTTTGCGCCTTTTATAGCGCCTCCAGCGATTACGCCCCCGGCGCTTTGGACACGCCCATCGGGGGTGCCCACCTCGGCCCTGGTTGGTCGCGCGACCCTCGGGCTCCGCCCTGGATGACGACGGGCGGCCGCGCCCCTCCTCCCCTCTGACGAGGTGGAGACACGCCTTTCTTCTCCGACTCAAAGCCCATGGTCAATGGCGGTTATTGGAGGGGAGGTAATATGAGGTCAATGGTGGTTATTGGAGGGGAGGTAATATGAGCAATCGAGGCTCGGCAATGACGAGAGGGGATGTAATATGAGGTCAATGGAGGTTTTTGGAGGGGAGGGAAAGGGAGATTTTTGGGGATGGGAAGGAAAGGGGGTCTATTCTCTTTCACTGGTGCAATGGAGTATTTCAATTAATGGGAGACACAGCCTTATCCTAAAACACAGAATAAGATATAACTATCGAACATGGATATTCTATGATTGGCTGACGTGTATGCTTGTGGACTATGGGACGCCCTTTTGATCTTTACACAGCTCCGGAGGCAGGAGGCACAGAATAACAACAACAATAATAATAATTCACACCAATTTACCACAATACACATAATCAAAAAAAAACACAGTCCTCATCTCCGCAACAATATATATATATATATATATTGTAACGATTTTGAGAAGTGTAACGGGTTTTGAGAAGTGTAACGGGTTTTGAGGAGTGTAACAATTTTGGAGGAAGGGTAACGGATGTGAAGAGTATGGTTTTGGTATGGTAACATCCTGGTAATGTAAATAATGGTCGCAGCCGTCCTCCTAATTAATTTCATAGAACATACACGCAGGTCACGATATATCTTTTAAATAGTGTATTTCCTTATTCCATGTAGGCTAAGTATGTGTTTTCCACTAGATTGACTTTGCATTGTATCAAACAAAATAAGCGTAGGCCCTTCCAATTTCCCCAAAACCTCCCTTCCATTTGCCTTCCGCATTTTGGTCGGTTTTTCTCTTCAACCACCATTGGCCACGAGGTAAGGTTGGAGAAGAAAGGCGTGTCCACCTCGTCAGAAGAGGGCAGGAGTGAACCGGCCCTAACAGCCAATCAGCACCGCGGTGAGTGACCCGGTAGGCGTGCCCTCGGAGCCGGCGGCTTAATTCCGCCGGAGGTGATAAAAGCGAATGTAAGGAACTGCTTTACGGAGAGGCCTTGAGAGATACGCTGGGGGATGACCTGGAAGAGGAGCGCAATCCACCGCAAGCCCTACCTACCTACCTGCCTGCAATATCCCCTGTCGTGGGAGAGACGCGCTGAACGGAGGGAGACGGCTCCACCCCAGGAAGAGGAGCAGGTGTGCCGAGCCAGCGCGTGACGGCCGCGGATACGCGACGGAGGTTTTCCCGCCAAAACCGCGAGGGGTTGAAAGCTGCTGCCTCCGACCTTGCCTTCCTCTCAAGCAATCAACCTCGAGCCATTACCTGCCTGCAATATCCACCGTGTGAGTGTGAACGTCCTGTCCTACTCGTTGTCTTGGGGATTAAGTAAATGAAATAGAATAAGTTAACAATGCACTGTGTGACTGCTCTTTTCCATCTATTGCTGTAAATAATATTGGTCGCTCTAAAATATTGCTTGTGTGTGTATAATAAATCTGTTCTTCCTCCAAACTCTGTCTTTCTTCTCTCTTCTTCTCTTTCGGTCGCTTTAGAGGTTTCCCAATTGAATATCTGTAGCGCGATTAGTCAACGTTCGGTTGGAATCGGGTTCTAATCGGGGAGTAACTGTTCGGACGCGGTTAAATACACCACCGCTCGGTAAAATAACATCCAAAAACCGTGTCCGTAACAATTGGTGTCGAGGAGTTGGATTCGAACCTGGGACTAAATTTGTTAGGCCCAAAGTTTAAAAAAAAAAATTTTTGGTCAAAATTACGAGCTGCCGAAATTGTGTTGTTTTATAAAACCCGAATTTTGAGATCGCGCCATGGACAATCAAGGCGATCGGATGTCGGTGGGAGAGATAGACGGGGTGGAATCGACCCAGGACCTCGGGGAAATGTATGTGGAGGAAAGGGAGGAGAAAAATGGCAAGGCGGTTGAGGGTGTATCAGACGCACAAAATGGCGCTCTCGCATACGGGGTTTCAGGCGCGCAAAAAGGCGCCTCGCACGAGCGCGCGGCAGCCGAGCCCGCGGTGCCAACGGCCTGGGATCCATTTCTTGCAAATTTGTTGAAATTTTTGACCCAGTGGGATGAAGAAAACAAAATGTATGCCCAGGGGCTCATATCCACCAGGGAAATTAACAACATGGGTGTTCAAATGACTAAGGAACTAAAAGAAAGAAATGAGGCAACAACGAACGGAATGAGGGCCGATAGGGAGCAGAGGGACAGAGACCGCAAGTTGGGCGAAAGGGTCCCAGGGGTGCGCGAGGAGGTAAAGCGAGGTGAGAGGCGTATGGAGAAAGAGGTGAGAAATAATACGGCTAAGTTACAAGGGGGAATAGAAGATCTGACGAAGGGAGTAGAACAGCTGACAGTCGGACAAAGGGAACTAGCGGACCAAGTGGAAAAGAACACTGCAATCATCGGGGGTTTAAAAGCGACACAAAAGGACAATAAAAACGAATTAATAGCAACACAAAAGGAATGTCAGATGGTACATGAGGGGTTGACGAAGAAGTTGGAGGAGGTGACAGAAGTGATGGAGACGAAGGACCGAGAGGTGAGGACGCACATCGAAACGGTTAAGGTGGCGTTAGAGGAAGAAATAGAGGGGGCGCACCGGGAGATGAAGGAGGTAAAGGAAAAATTAGAGGAGGTGGAAGAGGGGGTGAGTGAAATTAAGAAGAGACGGAGGGAAACTAAAAGGGAGATAAAGGAGGAAGTCATGGAATATGTACAAGGTCTGTGTTCAAATCATGATGAAGTGCTCACTAACCAAATAAAAAGTTTGCAGGTGGCAGAGGAGGTGCGGAGACGAAGTACGGAGGTGAGTGGCAATGTATATGATGTGAGGAAAGCTTCAGTCGGCTTGGGGATTGGTTTGGATCCGGGTGTTCGTGAAAGGCCGTTGGTGAAGTGTGTGACAGGTCAGGTGTGCGAAAAAAGAGGTGTGCGAGAATGTCCGACCATGGGGTGTGTGAGGAAAAAGTGCACGCCGAGGAGTGAGTGTGCCGTCAGGAGTGAGCCGGTCGAAGCGCGTGTGCGAGGGGGTACATGGAAGCGCGGTGTGGTGAGTGTTACGGAGGAAGTAACGAGAGAGTGTACACCTGTGGTGAGTGTTACAGAGGATGTAACGAGAAAGTGTACGTCTGTGGTGAGTGTTACGGAGGAAGTAACGAGAGAGTGTACACCTGTGGTGAGTGTTACGGAGGAAGTAACGAGAGAGTGTACACCTGTGGTGAGTGTTACGGAGGAAGTAACGAGAGAGTGTACACCTGTGGTGAGTGTTACGGAGGAAGTAACGAGAGAGTGTACACCTGTGGTGAGTGTTACGGAGGAAGTAACGAGAGAGTGTACACCTGTGGTGAGTGTTACGGAGGAAGTAACGAGAGAGTGTACACCTGTGGTGAGTGTTACAGAGGATGTAACGAGAAAGTGTACGTCTGTGGTGAGTGTTACGGAGGAAGTAACGAGAGAGTGTACACCTGTGGTGAGTGTTACGGAGGAAGTAACGAGAGAGTGTGCACCTGTGGTGAGTGTTACGGAGGAAGTAACGAGAGAGTGTACACCTGTGGTGAGTGTTACGGAGGAAGTAACGAGAGAGTGTACACCTGTGGTGAGTGTTACGGAGGAAGTAACGAGAGAGTGTACACCTGTGGTGAGTGTTACGGAGGAAGTAACGAGAGAGTGTACACCTGTGGTGAGTGTTACAGAGGATGTAACGGGAGGGTGTGCGCGAGAAAGGTGTGTAACGGACGGGTGCATGAGGAAAGAGTGTGCGGTCGAGAGTAAGGGTGAGTGCGCGACCGAGAGTGGAGGTGAGAGTAGTGAGAGTGAAACGGAGCGTGAGTTGGTTATGACAGGTGAGCGAGGATGTACACCTGGGATGGAAGGATGCACACCTGGAATGGTAGAGCGTGTGTGGGAAGGCACATTTGAGTTGGTAGTGAGGCACGTGGTTGGGTGTGCGAATGAGAGCACACCTGTGATTGTCACAGAGGAGGTGACCGAGGAGGGGGCGCGAAGCGGTGTATTGGTGAGGTGTGCGAGCAACGAATGTGTGCCAAAGTGTTCGGTGGTCAGGTGTGTGACCAAGGCTGTGAGTGGAATGGGTGTACCTGGGTGTGTAAGGAAAGGTACGAGGAGCATGGGCACAGCTGGATGTGTGAGCAAGGAACGGGCTGCGGGGTGTAAGCGTCCAGGTGAAGCATCGACGTTAGACGGGGTAGAGTTTAGAACGACTTATAGCCGAATCGGGCCCTCGGTGCGCGTCGGGCAGCTTCGCGTGCCGCGAGGATCAGCGGGGATCCGAACCACGGCGGTTTCGAAAGAACCGCCGTACGCGATCCACGCTATGCCTCGCTTGGAACGGCCGCGGCCGGGCTCCACTAGGCGGAGCGGGCAGCTGGATAGGAAGGGTCGTTATGGCGACCACGTTTTGTTGAGACGTGCCGGCAGGTCGAGATCGGGACATTGGATGGCCCCACGCCGAGGTGATGCGTGGGATCTCGGCCCGGGTAAGCCCCCGCCCATGCCCCGAATGCGGGACGCATCCAGCCGCCAGCACAAAAGAATTCGCGTTCATTGCTCGGCTGTACGAAGCCGGGCTGTAGATGTGAATTGGCGCACCGAGAGGATGTAATAAGTAGACGGATGATGATGGTAGTGATTTGAAACGAAATTTAGAAAAGTGAATAGAATTGGCAGTAAATGGAAAATTTTTGAATTGTGGATTTGGACGAGCAAAATTGATAGTGAGAGACCCCCGATGTGGTGGGATGGCAAATCCACCATCCCTCACAGACGTGGGGGCAAAGGAGCACTAGCTTAGGGGGTGTATGGCAGTGGAAAACTAGCCCGGGTGGGTTAGGATATGGTGTGTAGGGATCTAGCGAAGATTGACATTAGGTGACGTTAAGTTTAGTTAGTGACTGATACCTGTAGTGGGGACACAGGTAGATTAGTATGGATGATAATGACGTGGGAGCGCAATAGTTTAAAGGGACGACTGGGAAGCGCAAGTTTCAGAGGGGAGTAGTTAGCTGAGATGATGCCGTGTGTGTGAGGATTGAACAGGTGAGAATGGAACAGGTGTGATTGCACAGGTGTGCAACTGACAGGTGAATGGAGCAGTGTATGAGGGAGTAGTGGTGATTGCGTGTTGTGTTGACCAAACGGTCCAGGAAGAAAGGAGGGTGCAGGTGGCACCAGGTATGATTGCACAGGTGTGCAACGACAGGTGAATGAAAGACAGGTGTATGGAATAAATGGTATGGAGTATTGGAATGGATGGTCGTGGAGTGAGTATGGTGGAAATTGTGGAGTGGAGTGGATGGTGCGAAGGTGTGAATGGGGGAAGAGTGGACCCCCATCACGGATACCCGGGGCGGGTAGTGTAAGTGTTAGGTAGAGGGTATAGGTAAATTGTGGTTGGATATTGGCATCTGTGGTGCGAGTGGAAGAATGGTCTTTGGATGGGTGCATTAGTGTTGTGGAAATGGCTGGGCGTGTAGCCTGTTAGTGTGTGTAGTTGGTTTGGGCACTCCACCACTGTGAGGATGTCGGCCAGGTGAGGCCGCAGGTGGGCTCTGGGAGCCGGTAGTAGTTGTTGTGGATGGGGCCCGAGGATCCGGAGGACGGACCCGGGTAGCCCAGTGCCAGAGGGCACCATGGGGTGACAGAGCCAGGAGAGGGGCTGCCCCCAGTTAGATAGGTTAGGGTGAGGAGCTAGGTAAGCTCGGGTGGCAACTACAGTGGTGGAGGTGTGCAGGTGGGTAGACCTGTTGGGAGAGCTACACGTCGCGGCCCAGAAATTGTGCGAGGGCACCGGGAGATGAATCGGGGGAGTGAGACCCCAAATTGAAAAGCACCACAGTTTGGTCAATGGGAATTGGTTTTTAAAACCACATAGAGTAAGATTGCCAATGGATTGGCAGGGAAAGACCCCGGGTAGTGTAAAGTGTGTTAAAATCATTTAGAGGATAGTTAGGATGAAGGATCTCCTCACACCATCTGCATCCACTCACCTGAGGTGACAGGTACTCCACACCATGCCATGTTTTGATTATTTTTTATGATGCAAATGTTTGGATTGTGAGACGCATCATGACGTGGGTGTGACATTGTGCGTAATTCCATCTCTCCCTCCTTATGAGGATTGATGATGAATTGGTGATGGCAAATTTTGAAGTAACGGGATTGTGGAGACGAATTTGGTATAGGGGAAATATGGGGAAGACGTGACAGTAGTGACGAATTTGTAAATGTGTAGATTTTTGTACATATGGGGTGGGAACAAGGGTAGGGTAGGTGACAGGGGGGTGACGTACGGTAGGGACGAGCTTTCTCACTTCGGCCTCCGTACGCATTTCACCTTGCATTGCCTTATTGACGTGTACCCTTGTGACCTTACCCCTCGCTCAATTGTCTTTCTTTTGTCTCCCACATGACCTGTGCGCCATTGGGTGCCGATGGGAGCGTGCGTGAGGTGGCCATTGTGCGCCCGAGATTCCCAGAACCAGCATGCATTGCGTTGATGTACCACTTTATGGACCGCTGTTCTGCGGCCAAGTACCACTTGATGGACCCCAGGTTCTGGGGCAGGGCACCTCTGTTGGAAACCGGCCATAGTGGCCAGGGAATCTTGCTTGCGGACCTCGGTAAGGTGGCACCTATGCCAAAGAGGTGGACCACCCTTAGTTGGCCCCTGAGGCCCTAAATAAAAATGGACACAAGTTGTGCTTTTTATTATGTCCAAATAGGCCGCATGAAGCCTGAAGACGTCGGGAAGAACATCGGCCCAGCAGAGAAAGAGAAGACCACCACCAGTTGTTTTGTTGTGTTTATTATGAACCATGGTGACCGCACCGGATGGTGCTTTTGGGTGCTTTGTGGTGTTTGGGTGCTTTGGTGGTATTGGTACTGGTGCATCGATGCAATGCGTGCTGTCTCCTCCCTCCCAACAGGAATTTCTTTTTCTTGTTCCCTAAAAAGAAAAAAGAAAAAAAAAGAAAAACACAGGTCCTGGGTTGCGTTGTAAATAAGAAATCACGTCATTGTAAATAATGCTCCCCACCGTAAATGTATAGTTTCAGAATAATTCCGTAATTCGGTTAGCTGTGGGCTTGAGTCTGTTAGACAGGATGCAATGCAATAGGGGGACATACTTATTTGTGTTTTAAAATTGTCACACTCAGGGTCAGGTTAATTGTAGAGGGAATTACACCTACATGTCACACTCAGTTAAGTCTAGTAGGCCCGAGGACGTGCCTGAAGAAAGGAGGGTGCAGTGTAACGATTTTGAGAAGTGTAACGGGTTTTGAGAAGTGTAACGGGTTTTGAGGAGTGTAACAATTTTGGAGGAAGGGTAACGGATGTGAAGAGTATGGTTTTGGTATGGTAACATCCTGGTAATGTAAATAATGGTCGCAGCCGTCCTCCTAATTAATTTCATAGAACATACACGCAGGTCACGATATATCTTTTAAATAGTGTATTTCCTTATTCCATGTAGGCTAAGTATGTGTTTTCCACTAGATTGACTTTGCATTGTATCAAACAAAATAAGCGTAGGCCCTTCCAATTTCCCCAAAACCTCCCTTCCATTTGCCTTCCGCATTTTGGTCGGTTTTTCTCTTCAACCACCATTGGCCACGAGGTAAGGTTGGAGAAGAAAGGCGTGTCCACCTCGTCAGAAGAGGGCAGGAGTGAACCGGCCCTAACAGCCAATCAGCACCGCGGTGAGTGACCCGGTAGGCGTGCCCTCGGAGCCGGCGGCTTAATTCCGCCGGAGGTGATAAAAGCGAATGTAAGGAACTGCTTTACGGAGAGGCCTTGAGAGATACGCTGGGGGATGACCTGGAAGAGGAGCGCAATCCACCGCAAGCCCTACCTACCTACCTGCCTGCAATATCCCCTGTCGTGGGAGAGACGCGCTGAACGGAGGGGGACGGCTCCACCCCAGGAAGAGGAGCAGGTGTGCCGAGCCAGCGCGTGACGGCCGCGGATACGCGACGGAGGTTTTCCCGCCAAAACCGCGAGGGGTTGAAAGCTGCTGCCTCCGACCTTGCCTTCCTCTCAAGCAATCAACCTCGAGCCATTACCTGCCTGCAATATCCACCGTGTGAGTGTGAACGTCCTGTCCTACTCGTTGTCTTGGGGATTAAGTAAATGAAATAGAATAAGTTAACAATGCACTGTGTGACTGCTCTTTTCCATCTATTGCTGTAAATAATATTGGTCGCTCTAAAATATTGCTTGTGTGTGTATAATAAATCTGTTCTTCCTCCAAACTCTGTCTTTCTTCTCTCTTCTTCTCTTTCGGTCGCTTTAGAGGTTTCCCAATTGAATATCTGTAGCGCGATTAGTCAACGTTCGGTTGGAATCGGGTTCTAATCGGGGAGTAACTGTTCGGACGCGGTTAAATACACCACCGCTCGGTAAAATAACATCCAAAAACCGTGTCCGTAACAATATATATATATATATATATATATATATATATATATATATACAGTCAGGTGAAAAAGTAAGGACACCCCATGTAAAGTTTTGACTTTTTCAACATATTTCAACATCCAGCTATTTGATCTTCATTTCAACAATATTGATAGGTAAAGGTGATATAATATAACAAATATCATGAAACATTTACATTTTGTAGTCCATTGTACAGTATAATTTAAATAAACATGAATGCAAATTTCGCATGTGGAAAAAGTAAGTACACCCTTGGCTCTAATAGGTGGTATTGCCCCCTTTGGCAGAAACAACCTCAAGTAGGCGTTTCTTATAACTGTCTATCAGTCTCTGACATCGACTGGGAGAAATTTTTGCCCACTCCTCCATGCAGAATTCTTTCAGCTGTGCGATGTTTGAGGGGTTTCTTGCATGCACAGCTCGTTTCAAATCCCCCCACAACATCTCGATGGGATTTAGATCCGGGCTTTGACTTGGCCATTCCAGAACCCTCCATTTCTTTCTTTTCAGCCATTCCTTGGTGGATTTACTGGTAGGTTTAGGGTCATTGTCACGTTGCAAGGTCCATCTTCAGTTGAGCTTCAACCTTCCGACAGATGGCCTCACATTATCCTCAAGCACCCTCTGGTACAATGAAGAATTCATAGTGGATTCTATGATGGTGAGCTGCCCAGGCCATGGTGCAGCAAAGCTGCCCCAAACCATAATATTTCCACCACCATGCTTTACAGTTGGTGTCAGATTCTTGTGGTCAAATGCTGTCTTTGGTTTTCGCCAAACATGTCTTCTGGTACTGTGGCCAAATAGCTCTACCTTTGACTCATCTGTCCAGAGCACATTGTCCCAGAAGTGCTGCTCTTTGCCTCGGTGTTCATTGGCAAACTTTAGTCTTGCCCTGATGTTCTTTCTGGACAGCAAAGGTTTCCTCCTGGCACACCTCCCATGTAGATCAAATTTGTGCAGCCTCTTTCTAATGGTAGACTCGTGCACTTTGACATCAACAGTGGCAAGAGCTACCTGTAGGTCCCGTAATGACATTCTGGGGTTCTTAGAGACTTCTTTCAGCATCTTGCGGTCTGTTCTCGGGCTGAACTTGCTGGGGTGGCCTGGCCTGAACAAGTTGGCAGTTGTTTGGAATCTTCTCCACTTGCAGATGATCTTCCGGACAGTCGAATGATTGATTTCAAATTGTTTGGAGATCTTTTTAAATCCCTTCCCAGACTCGTAGGCATCTATAACCTTCTTTCTGAAGGCCTCAGAGAGCTCTTTTGATCTAGTCATGGTGACGCCGCACACTTCAACAACAAAGAGCAAACCAAACTAAATGTCTGAGGTTTAAATAAAACACGTTCCTCCAAGATCCTCTCTAACGATGTTCTCATGATTTGCACCTGAGCTGGTGCACCTGATTCTAATTTCAGGTGTTTGAAGTAGTGATAAAAGTAGGGGTGTACTTACTTTTTCCACATGCGAAATTTGCATTCATGTTTATTTAAATTATACAATGGACTACAAAATGTAAATGTTTCATGATATTTGTTATATTATATCACCTTTATCTATCAATATTGTTGAAATGAAGATCAAATAGCTGTATGTTGAAATATGTTGAAAAAGTCAAAACTTTACATGGGGTGTACTTAATTTTTCACGTGACTGTATATATATATATATATATATATTGTTACGGTTTTCCGCCGCCCTTCCTACCCTTAACAAGGGGAGATTAAGCCCCTTGTTCTTCTTGGGTCGGCGCAACCGAGACTTGAAACGCCCCTCCCGGGCAAACGCAAGGTAGGGTTTCGGGACAATTCTCGCATGTACCTAAATACCTGCGCCGCCGCTGAAGCGGGGAAGCAAGCCTCACACGAGCCACGTGTAATTTGGGTACACCGAGCGGATTGCGTAACACGTGGTCCATGCAGTTACCGTTGGTATTGGAACCCGATTCGAGCGGTTCTATTTGTACCACGCTTAGCAAATGATGGAAGGGACGAGACGGTCGAATAAAGGAAGAACACGATTTAATATTATTTACACAATTATGTACAAGTCGGTAGAAAGCAGAGACACAGAGCAGCCTTAATCAGTCTTATATAAAGCCCAGACACGGGCCCGATCACACTCACAAAGGGGAAATGCAGGTAGGATGGTGTTCCTCGCTGGACGGTCGTCCAGGAACGGCCCCGCTCGGCGTGGCTCTCCTCGGTCCAGCACGTCCCGCGATGAAGGCAATCAGGCGGTGGAAGGGATCCTTGTAGCGCGTCTCTCGAACAAAGGGCAGATGAGGCAGGAGGGTAATGTACGCATCTCTCGCCGGCTTGGCGGTTTTCCACAGCGCGTTTAGTTACCGGCACGCTATCACTCGCGTAACCCAATAGAGGCTCAGCCTCAAGCTCAACCGAGCATCCAATTTGATAAGAGCGCTTATAGCTGGGTTCATGCGCGTCTTTTCTCAGAACTCGTAACTCTCATCTACAAGCACCTCTCCAATAACTCAACGCACAAGCTCACCTCTCCCCGAACGTTAATAACTTGCAAGCTCACCCCTTCACAGAACTGCCCAACTCTCACAGGACTTTAATAACTTGCAAGCTCACCCTTTCGCAGAACTGCTCAACTCTCACAGGACTTTAATAACTTGCAAGCTCACCCCTCCGCAGAACTGCTGTGGGGGCTTCGCGCAACGGGTTTTATTGCCACCCCCTTAGCCCTCTCGAATGTTCCAACCACACCCTGTGACGCAGTGCCGCAGCCACTCCTTTTGAGCCGTGATTGGCGGCTCGTGCTTACCGTCAGCTTCTCCGCCGCCCTCATTCGGTCTTGCCTCGATTTGCCAGGCCTGCCTCGTGTTAATTCGCGCCAAAAAGCCAAAGGCAGCATAAGGAGGCGTAAGGCGGCATAAGGCAATGGAGGCGGCATGAGGCAATGGAGGCGGCATGAGGCAATGGAGGCGGCATAAGACAATGAAGGCAATGAAAGGACCTATTCTCATTATTCTACTCAACGCAACACTAACACAGGAAAAGGACTATTCTCACACATACTAAGAAATAACTGAACTATCGCGAGGCTACATGTTGTTGTGTGACTAAACTATGAGGGGGAAATTTAACCTTTATTGTACAAACTCAAAACCGCAACACTACCCCTCTCCCTCGTCAGACTCGTCCCTGAGTCGAACCTAACAAAAATGGACAACCGGTTTTGAGAATGATCTGGAAAATTTACTTTTACTTTTACGTGTGACATATAGATGTGGTTCCCCCTAACCTTTACTCTAACCCGTGTAGTTTTAAAACACTAAATATGTCCCCCCTATTGCATTGAGTCGCTACTCTAACAGAATCACGCCCACAATTAACCGAATCCGGAATTTGTCAAACTAAACACATAGCCCGTGGGCAGCATTTTTATATACAAGCACAGAAAACTTAACCTTATTTACAGTTCTATGACCCAGGACCTGTCCTTTTTGGAAAGAAGATTGGAGGGGAGAGAAAGCACAGCAAAAACACAAACACACTAAAAAATCATCACACTTGCTGCTTGCTTCTTGCTTCTTGCATCTTGCTTCTTCTGTGTGCATATATCAAACCGGCTAGCCCCCGGACCGGCATACAGGCCATTCCTGCTCTTCAGGGCTAACTAAACTTACAAATCTTCTCGTCCCTAGCACACCATCATAAAAATGCACAACAAATGCGTTCATTTTATTTCTCTGTCAGGCAGGGCCAACCCTATGTGGTCCGACTGCGTGACATTCATGCCACTCAAAACAAGTGGTCCGAAGATGCAAGGTGATGCTGCAGCAAGGTGCTGCACAGCAGAGGTGCAAGGCCACAAAACTTGTGGTCCATAAGTGTAATAATGTGCAGCAAAGTGTTTGTAGCAGCAAAGTGTCACACAGGTGCAGCAAAGTTATAACAAACAGATATGGCAGCAAATGCTGCGCCGTTTGGCTGCACAGATGTAATAAGGGTGCAGCAGAAGGATACAGCAGCAAAGTGCTCCGCAATTGGCTGCACAGATCGATGGTGCTGCACAGCTCCACCTTCAAAATGGTCCTGGGGTGGGGGGAGAGACAAAGCATGACCAGCAAAGCAGAAAGGGCGCAAAGGTACAAGGCAACACAAGGTAATGCAGTGTGAGGGGCGCGGAAGAGTGAGTGGAGCAGGCTCGTCCCTAACCGTTCGTACCCCCCATCATCGGCTTACACTACCCTAGCCCTTCCTTGTATTTACAAATTCGTCTCTCCGTCTTGTCTCCCATATCCCCCTCTACTCCAAATTCGTCTCCCAATCCCTCCCTGGAAGGAAGGAATGGAACAAACACAATGTCTCATTACGTCATGATGCGTCTTACACTCAAACAGTTCACTTGGTCCTGGTGTGGAGCTTTGTCCTCCTTGGTGAATGGCTGTGGATGATGCGAAGGGGGTTTCTCATCCTAACTACTCTACTGACATTAACTCATTTAAACTACCCGGGGTCGTACCCTGCCAATCGGCCATCTTTAAACTATGTGGTTCTAAAAACCCGAATTCCCATTGCCCACTCTGTGGTGCCCCTGAAATTTGGGTCTCACTCCCTCAAATTTTCACTCTGTGCCTTTGCACAATTTCGGGGCTGGGTCATGTGGCTCTACCAGCAGGTCCAACTACCTGCACACCTCCGCCACTGAAGTCGCCACCCAAGCTTACCTGCTCCTGCGACTAACTAACTGGGGAAGGCTCCTCCTGGCACTTTACCCCCTGATGCCCACCTTGGCATTGGGCAACCCGGGTCCTTCCTTTTGATCCTCGGGCCCCACTCAACAACTCACAACTACCCTAACTGGCTCCCAGAGCCTACCTGCGGCCTCACCTGGCCGACAAACTACCAGTGGCGGAGTGCCCCAATAAGCATACGCACCAATTAAGCCATATGCCCAGCCATTTCACTGACTCATGCACCCTCCAAAGCACTACTTGCCACTACCTGCACCACAGGTGTCAATATCCATACAAATTTTGCCGATGCCCTCTATCTGGCTTTACACTACCCACCCGGGCTTTCGCGAATGGGTTCCATTCTTCCCCCATTCAGTCCTTCGCACCATGCACTCCACACCACTCATTCCACACCAAGCATCCTCACACACCATTTATCTCGCACACCTCAAATATCTTGCACACTTCTTGTGCTCACACACACCTCAAATATCTTGCACACTTCTTGTGCTCACACACACCTCAAACACAATTCCACTTGTCTCATCACAATTCCTCACACACACAGCATCATCTAACTAACTGCTTTTCCCAGAAAACTCGTGCCTCCCCGTCATCCCTTTACACTATGCACTCCCTTCGTCATTAACATCCTTCTAAGCTACCTACGTCCCCACTATAGATACAATGTCACTACTTAAATCTCAGGTCTTCTACAGTCTGCTAAATCCCTAACGTTATCCTAGCCCTCCCTCGGCTAGCTTCGGTGGCCCCCCATGTGCCTAACACTGCCATCCCCCTAATCTAATGCTCATGGGCCCTGGTCGTATGAGGAATGGTGAAATTACCATTCCTCCCCGTAGGGTACACTATCCTCATTCGTCCACTACACTTGAGCCTCTCCGTGTGGATATACATTGTCATCACGGCTCGGCTTCGAAAGGCCGGGCGATCCATGTGGGTGGTTGGTCGCCTGTATGGGGTGTCCGTCCGGCATTTTCGATCCAAAGGGGAAGGAGGCATGGACGGGCCAAGGTTCAGGGGCCCATCCCTGCGCGGGGCCTCATGGTCCCATGCACGATGACCGAACCGCCCACGGTCGGAGCACCGCACCGGCCAAGGTGCGCGGCTCCGAAATCTCCTCCCTCCTCTTGAATCTCGCCGTTCGCCTTTACCGCCATGGCACGGCACCAACCATACAGGGCAGGGGCCGGCACGGGTCATGCACGGCGGTCCTTGTGAAACTGCTACGGCATCGATCCCCGCCGGTCCCTACTGCACACAACTCACCGGGGGCTCACGTCGGCTATCCGTCGCGCTAAACGCTACCCCGGTCGGTGTCGATGCTTGAGCCGCGTTCTCACCACTCACGACCCACTCCGCACTCGCACACCCAGGCGCTCCCGCACCTTCCATACACTCTGCTACCGCACACTCTCCTTCCACGTCCTCTGGTGTGCATTCTCCCTTGCACACTGTACTCGCACCTGCACACCTAGGCGCACTCACACCTTTCACAAACTCTGTTACACACTCTTCCCGCACACAGTCTGTAACACCCATAGGTGTGCACTCTCCTGTTGCACACCCAATTATCGCACACTTTTTCTCCAAACACCCTTCTCGTGCACCTTCTGTCATACACTCTGTAACACACTCTTCCATTACTGCACACTCTGGCACACACTTCTCTCTCTCACACCCGTGCTCTGGTGCACACTTTTCTCTCACACACGCACCATTTACAATGTACACCACACAATGGACCTTCCGCGACTGCCCGGGTTTCGTCTCTGTCCCAAGCGCGCCAAAAACCCATTCGCGCCATTATTCCGACTCACCTTGGGGACCTCCTTTTCCGCCAGCACCTGCAAACTTTCCATCGAGTTAGCAAGCCCGACATCTCGGTCTTTAAGTACTTTACATACTTTACATACAAGTACTTTACATACAAGTACTTTACATACAAGCAAATACATACTTTGGGCGGGTTCCATTTCTACCTCCCGCGATTTATTTACTTTCTCTCCCGTCTCTTCAATTTCAATTATAATCATTTATTTGACGACCGCCGGCACGCATAAAATTTCGTCTTCCAATTCGACCTTCCACGGCACCCCCGACATTTCTTTATCCAATTTGACGATCGCCGGTTTTTCTACACCCCGCGTCGTGATTTATATAGCCCCCGTCAACTTAGCTGTGCTCTGCCCAAGCTCGCTCCCCATGCGCTCCCAACACCGCGTCACCTCGTCGCGCCCCATTTCGACCTCCTCGCTCAACCTGCACCTAATGTCCTCCCCCGCTTTTTTCGTGTCCTTCTTCGATGCTGCCATAAATTTTTCCATTTCCCGGGTGGATTTGTCTCCCATTTCTTTCAATTGGCCACCCATTTTGCTTTCCAATTTTCCCATGTTACACCTTGCTTCGTCCCTCATTCCTTTCATTTCATTCTCTTGGATGTCCATTCTCCCCGTTATTTTTGCAGACATTTGGATTAGGTATAATTCGATGTCGAACCCGGGTCGCACAGCGGGCCCGGCTGCCACCGCCACGTGCGAGGCGCCGCCATTTCCTTCGCCAGCTACCTCCGCTGCCGCCCCCTCTTCAATTTCCTCCTCTTCTACCAACCCTTCCTGTGGGTCCTGGTCATCAATTCTACCTCTACCTCATCTTCTACCCCCACCGGCATTCGACCGCCTTGGCTAGCCATGGTACGAATAAAATTTGGATTTTAAGCTAAATTTCGTTCACTCGTAATTTCGAGTGCGTGAAGCACACTCCAGGTCCAATCCCACTCCCGCACACCAAATGTTACGGCCAATTTGTACAATTTGGTGTCCAAAATTTGTGTCCAAAAATTTTGTCCAGGGTTCCAAATCCCCACTCCTGACTACCAAATGTTACGGTTTTCCGCCGCCCTTCCTACCCTTACCCAGGGGAGATTAAGCCCCTTGTTCTTCTTGGGTCGGCGCAACCGAGACTTGAAACGCCCCTCCTGGGCAAACGCAAGGTAGGGTTTTGGGACAATTCTCGCACGTACCTAAATACCTGCGCTGCCGCGGAAGCGGGGAGGCCAGCCTCGCACGAGCCACGTGTAATTTGGGTACACCGAGCGGATTGCGTACCACGTGGTCCGTGCAGTTACCGTTGGTATTGGAACCCGATTCGAGCGGTTCTATTCGTACCACGCGAAGTCAATGATGGAAGGAACGATCGAATAAAGGAAGAACACAATTTAATTATTATTTACACAAGTATGTACAAGTCGGTAGAAAGCAGAGACACAGAGCAGCCTTAATCAGTCTTATATTAACACCCAGACACGGGCCCGATCACACTCACAAAGGGGAAATGCAGGTAGGATGGTGTTCCTCGCTGGACGGTCGTCCAGGAACGGCCCCGCTTGGCGTGGCTCTCCTCAGTCCAGCACGTCCCGCGATGAAGGCAATCAGGCGGTGGAAGGGATCCTTGTAGCACGTCTCTCGAACAAAGGGCAGATGAGGCAGGAGGGAAATGTATGCATCTCTCGCCGGCTTGGCGGTTTTCCACAGCGCGTTTAGGTACCGGCGCGCTATCATTCACGTAACCCAATAGAGGCTCGGCCTCAAGCTCAACCGAGCGTCCAATTTGATAAGAGCGCTTATAGCTGGGTTCATGCGCGTCTTTCCTCAGAACTCGTAACTCTCATCTACAAGCGCCTCTCCAATAACTCAACGCACAAGCTCACCTCTCCCCGAACTTTAATAACTTGCAAGCTCACCCTTTCGCAGAACTGCTCAACTCTAACAGGACTTTAATAACTTGCAAGCTCACCCCTTCGCAGAACTGCTCAACTCTCACAGGACTTTAATATCTTGCAAGCTCACCCCTTCGCAGAACTGCTGTGGGGGCTTCGCGAAACGGGTTATATAGCCATGCCCTACCAAGCCATACCCACTGCTTTGTGGTTGGTCGTTCGGGGCTTTCCTGGCCTCACCTTCTTATGACGAGGTGCGGGCCACGCCCGTAATGTAGCTCCTCCCCTTTCTTCTCCGAGGCTTGACCACGTGCGTAATGCAGTCTTGGGGTGAAGGTGATGCCAATAACCCCACCCAAAGTTACTGGCACTTTGAAAAGGCCATGGGGGTGTCGGAGGGATCTATCTTATTTCAATTCGGTGCAATGCAGGGTCAACTAGTGGGAAACACAGCATTAAGCAAAGGTGGGCGGTCCGCTTCGAAAGTCCGCTTATCCGCTTATCCGCTGCAGCGGACTAACGTTTTCGAAGCGGATAAGCGAATCGGAACAACCCCCGGAAACCGAAGCGGATAAGCGTAAGCGGACTACCGAAAAATTAAAGCGCATCGCGATTCGCCAAATCAGCTGTTAGCCTGAGCCGTTACTCTAGAATTGTGAATATTTATTTAAGTGAATAATAAGTGAAACCCTAACAACTCGGCTCTTGCGACATAACGCATTATATCATAACGTTATGTTCACGTCATGGTTTACGACATGGTTGTAACATAACGCATTACATCATGACGTTATGTTCACGTCATGGTTTACGGCATGTTCACGACACCATGACGAATAAACGGCAGTCCGTTGGCCCGCCATCTTGTTGACTTGTTTGTGTCTGAATAACCAAACGTTACAGCTCTCGCCCAATCTCTTCCCGCTCGAGTTCCGTGATGCTTGGGTAACTCTATTTCTCAGGCATAACACGCCGCTCCCGAGCTCTGCCTCGGTCGAGGGCGTGTTCAGCTACGGGTCGGACATCCTCAGGCCTAAGAGGTCGGCCCTGGCTGCACCGAACTTCGAGGCCCTCGTCTTCATGAAGGGCAACCTCCAAATCCTCAAGAAGGCCCACGAGGTGGAGGAGGAAGACGAGGACTAGTCAACAGACTGCTAGTGCTAGTCTGTTGACTAGTAGACTCTCTTGTCAAAGAAAGGACGGGCAAATTGATTTTTCTTTAATGTAACTTGCATATATTAAAATTATATTTAAATTAACTGTAGAGTAGAGTAGAGTCGAGTGGAAAACTTTATTTCAATAAATTTTGAATAAATTTTATTTAAATAAAAATGTATATTTTTGATCTTAAAAGCTTTGTTTGTCTTTGTAGTAGTTAGAAATGGCTATTTAGGCTTAAAAAGCATTAAATTCCCTTTAGAAACGTCAAAAATCGCTTTAAAAACGTCGAAGCGCTTTAAAAAAATCGAATCGAAGCGGATAAGCGGATAAGCGGATAAGCGGTAAGCGAACTAAGATTTTCGGCCGCTGAAGCGGATAAGCGAATCGGACTACACGGGCTGGCGGAGCGGATAAGCGGTAAGCGGACTTAAAATTTTCCGAATCGCGCCCACCTATGGCATTAAGCTAATACACATAATAAGGAAATAACTATTTAGAAGGGTATATGGTGGCCTACGTGCTTGTACATGGACTAACTAAAAGGACGACCTTTGACCTTTACACAATGGAGGTATTTCCAAGAATCACTAGAGGGGCATATTTACAACAATTACAGGATTCTCAAATCCGCAACAATATATATATACATATATATATATATATATATATATATATACTAGCGGGGTCACCCGTGGGAATCCCACGGGCATGGATGTGTGTGACATTTCGACATATTGAGTTAGATGCTGCACCTGCACATTCAGTTATATAAAATGGTTACTGGCAATAATTGATCACATCCACAAATGATGTAATCCACACAATTTATGTACTTTACATAACGTTAATAGGAATACATACATGCCCGTGTAGATGGGAAATACAGTTTGTTTGAAAGAAATCACAAATATCAGAAGAAAGTTTTAAAAATTTAGAACTATTCTCACTCAGAGTTAAACAACACCGTAATATTATGCGGTTGCTTCAACGTTTTCGTTGAATTATATGTCATCATTGTGAGATTTTTTTGGAATTTTTTTTTTTGAAATGAGATTTTTAGGCAAAACGGCAAAAAAGCAACAGAACAGCTGTGAAACAACATCAAAACAGCAGTGAAAAAGCATCAAAACAACAGTGGAAAGCGTCAAAACAGCAGTGAAAAAGCATCAAAACAGCTGAAAAAGCATCAAAACAGCAGTGAAAAAGCATCAAAACAGCAGTGAAAAAGCATCAAAACAGCAGTGAAAAAGCATCAAAACAGCAGTAAAAAGCATCAAAACAGCAACAATAGTCCGGTGATTTTTCAATCACCGCAACTAAATGTGTCGGAGTAATTAACTATTTTCCTTCGTGACCTCCTTTTGTTGCCTGAATGGTGTCACTGCAGGACCTCCGGGTAAACAACATTACGGGTGAAGATTCCACTGCGGCCATCAATTTTTCCCTGTTGGCCATTACTGACTACCTTTACCTTGACATCCTCAAATCGTTTAGCACGCGACAATGCAACATATAATTGGCCATGGCTGAAGACGGGTTCTGGTAGGTAAATCCCAACTTTGTGTAATGTTTGACCTTGACTCTTGTTTATTGAGAAAGAGAATGCCACACGAACTGGAAATTGATGGCGTTTGAGTACGAATGGTAGTGTTGTATCGGAAGGTGCAATACTAATCCTGGGTAAAAATGTGCGTGTTCCTTTGTGACTGCCAGAAATTATTTCTCCATCTATTATGTTTGGCAACAATCTTTTAACAACCAATCTTGCACCATTGCACAGTCCCTGTTTCGGATCAAAGTTACGGAGTAACATGATGACAGCACCATCTTTGAGACGAAGTTTGTGCAATGGCATTCCAGAAGGAGTTAATTGATTTAGGAATTCCATAGGATAATTTAGTGCCTCTTCAGGGTCATCACAGACAATGGAATCAGCGCTGAAGTACGTCTTTTCTTCCCCAGGAAATGCATCCAGTATCTCATCGTTGATCACAAATGTGGATTCATTCTTTGGACACAACACGGCTCGTTGTGCCAGCGCATCATAGTTTGAATGGATTTCGTTCAAATTACCAAAAACAGCCTCTGCTAAAGACATGTTGTCTTCTACACAGATACGATCAGGCAGTCGTATTAAATCTGAGTCAGGAATTGTTTCCACAGTCCCATTTCCAACCGACAGTAACCATTTTGAGAATTCTTCGTCATCATTAGCTCTCATGTTTGATTTTAAGTTCAGCAGTTTGAACTTTGGCCACAACTTGCTACGCTTGATGCATGTGGCGATGATTGCTGCAGGTGCAGCGCGAGGTACAACGGGCAAAACCTGCCTGAAGTCCCCACCAAGAAGTAAGACCTTTCCACCAAAAGGAATGTTGTTGCTGGTTACATCCCGGAGACATCGATCAACAGCCGCTAAAGCATATGCTGGAGCCATAGGTGCTTCATCCCAAATGAATAGGTTGGCCTTCCTTAGAGTATCTGCATCTTTACTCGTAGGTGATATGTTGCATGTGGAGTTTTCCAAAATGGGCACTGGCAATTTAAATCGATGGTGCGATGTACGGCCCCCTGCTAGCAATGTTGCTGCAATGCCCGAGTACGCCATTGGAAGAACCAAACGACACTGGCCTTGCAAGATGTGCAGAAGCGTATTATAGAGAAAGGTCTTGCCACTTCCGCTCGGTCCATCAACGAAAAACAACCGGTTGCCTGTGTACTGGTCCCTACAATGAACGGCCTGTAGGACCTCATCTACAATTTTGATTTGGTCATCATTTAGTAGTTGTCTGTTGTTTTCACCTTTTTCATGTTCATCTCCCGGTACATACTGATAATCATCGCTCGAAAGATCTTCAACAGTGTCTGGAGGTACTGGTAACTGAAATGCTTCCAAGGTCTGTCCATGTCTTAGGAGGAAGGACTGTATTTCTCGCAATGCCATGAAAATACTTTGTTCCAAGATATGGCCGCTGTGCACAAAATCTTCGCAAAGGTCGTTTTTATATTTTTCCCACAGTGCCGACGTGTCTGTTGGTGTGCAGAATATGCATAGGGTTGCAAAAAGAGATCTCAATTGTTGTGGCATGGCAAAGATAACCCCATCAGCTAAGGACCTGTCCCATTCTGTATCATCTTCTGTTAAATGTAATTTCCTGGCTGCATCCTTGTATGTTTCACAAACTGCTCCATCTACGGTTCTGAGATCTTCAAATGATGTTTTACCAGGGCAGTGCAGCAGGAGTACACGAAGATGAAAGCGCTCAATGTCCATAGGGCTTGCCGAAACCATGCGTCCGATAACCTTGTTGCCGCCCCGGCGTCGAAGTTTCCATGTCTTTTGTCCATCTTCAAATACGTAATATTTTGGAATGTCATGGTACAGATAACTTCGTGCCTCAGGGTCTCTCTGGTTTAACTGAAACCAAGCTGTAAGTGTTGTACCCCTATGTCGTACAATGGCTTCTTCCTCGTTACCATCCCTGAACACAACAGTCTGCAATTCAGGTAAGTGTACCGCAAGTCTGGTGATGGAATGGGACTGTTTGTGCATTTCAAATTCCATCAATCTCCATGCTGCCTCTGGGGCACTGACATATCTACAGTCCAAATAGGTCTTTATTTCGTCCACCTCCACTCTCCCGCGCTCTCGAATTTCGATGCTGGCACAGTCATGTCCCTTGTACACATATTTAAATAAGTACTTTATACTCTTTATGCTTGCGCAAACCTCAATGTTGATGTGTGCTCTGTACTTCTTCAGTAAATAAGCATTGAATGGGACGACATATTGGCAATCAACATCGGTTCCATGAACGGTTATGGTGGGTCCATTTGGGGGACGCTTGTAAAGGGCATAGCCATCTATGCTCGCAAGTGTCTCTGCAGCATACGCTTTTGGAAAGCCTTTACTGCACACTCCATCTTTCACACAAATCGAATGGCGATTTAAATTGCCACACGGACCATGTATCATGTGAGACTTCACCAAGGAATGGATCTCTGGTGACTCATTTGAATTAGGAATTTGTGCGGAAACAATTCTGTCAATGTCTTCAGCGGTACAAATTTTATCTTCTTGGCACAGCATGAGTAATATGTGGGCATGCGGTAGGCCACGCTTCTGATACTCGACGACGTAGAGAAATGCACGTACTTTGCCCAACACGTGCTTCTTCGTTATATCGTCGATTAACTCTTTTAATTTCAGATGAAACACGCGTGCCACTAAATCTGGTCTGCCTTCAGCTCGTTGGTGTTGGCCGATGTTTTCTTGTATCTCTGTCCATTTTGGATTACACGTGAACGTGATGAAAAGATCTGGTTTTCCGAATTTGCGAACAATGGCCATAGCATCTTGGTAGTTCTGCTGCATAGCTCTGGGACTCCCTGCAAAACTCGACGGCAAAATGACGATACGACCGACAGGACGTTGGTTATCAGCAGCAACGTTCTGGACGTGGTCCAGTAGTCCTCTGTATTCCATGGCTCTAAGGGTTTCCTGATTTTGTTTGAAGTATTGCAGTCGATTTGCTTCTGCCTTGCAATAACCGTCGACAACATACTGCTGGAACAATTTCCCCGAAGAATGGATAGTGCTGAATTCATTTCGAATAGCCAGTCGGTAGGCATAGAATTCACGATGAGTTACCTTGTTTCGAACCGCAGTCTGTCGCTGGTGAGGCATGTTTATCATCCATCCAGGCTCGCCATGTGGAAAGAGAATGGGATATGTCATGGGATCAATGTGAGAGGAAAGTGGAGAGAGATTGTGTAAGCCCTGGTCATGCAAATGAACCTGGAAATCCCTGTTTGCAGGTGGTTCACCATCTTGTCCACTAACGAAGACAGCAGCAATTTCATCAGCAGTTGGTATGTTGTAACGTCTTTGGTCGTCTGCACACAGTCGACGAAAATGCATTTCCAAGGTAGAAGGGAGGCAATCTTCAAGGACAGCTTTCCTGATTTCTTCCTGTTCACGCTCGAACATAGTCTTGTAACATGTGACATAAGGATTAACGTCAGATAGTATGTTGTGCAGTTCTGCCATCAATTCTTGCAAACATCTGTGATTCTCAGGTCGATTCATACGTTCCTTTGTAGCTTGAGCTGTATCCAAAATAAATAATTGTGCAAATTGTGCTTGTTCATGTACATGTGATGGATGTAATGGACCACAGCGATGGTAAATTTGACCGTGGATTTTGAAACAGTATGGTCCATTTCCTGGAGGAGATGAGATCTGAGCACCCATTGATGCAAAAGCTAATGCCGAATTGTAATTCCGGATATTGTCTCGGAAGTTGCGACATTTTCCATCGTCACCCTGATAAAGTTGTTGCAGTCGAGCAGGTACGGCAAATAGTGGAGGCAATTTAACTTTTCCCTTGGAACAACACAGTGTAAATCCATCCCCTTGTCCTGTTGATTCATTTGTGAAATGGTGTGCAGAACAGTACACACATGGTGACGTCATTGGACCGCATTTATGCTCTTGAACAATATTATCGGATACTTCGGCCGGATCCATTATGGCTGCGGTTGTATATGTTTGCTGAGCACTCCAACGTCTTTGTTGCTCAGCATGCCGTGCGAGTCTGTGTTGGCGTTCATCGACGGTCTCGTTCTCGCACCTCATCGTTGTTGCAGCAGCATCCTGTGCGAGTCTGTGTTCACGTTCGTCGAGGGTCTCGTTCTCCCTCCTCATCGTTGTTGCAGCAGCATCCTGTGCGAGTCTGTGTTCACGTTCGTCGAGGGTCTCGTTCTCCCTCCTCATCGTTGTTGCAGCAGCATCCTGTGCGAGTCTGTGTTCACGTTCGTCGAGGGTCTCGTTCTCCCTCCTCATCGTTGTTGCAGCAGCGTCCTGTGCGAGTCTGTGTTCACGTTCGTCGAGGGTCTCGTTCTCCCTCCTCATCGTTGTTGCAGCAGCATCCTGTGCGAGTCTGTGTTCACGTTCGTCGAGGGTCTCGTTCTCCCTCCTCATCGTTGTTGCAGCAGCATCCTGTGCGAGTCTGTGTTCACGTTCGTCGAGGGTCTCGTTCTCCATCCTCATCGTTGTTGCAGCAGCATCCTGTGCGAGTCTGTGTTCACGTTCGTCGAGGGTCTCGTTCTCCCTCCTCATCGTTGTTGCAGCAGCATCCTGTGCGAGTCGGTGTTCACGTTCCTCAACTGTCTCGTTCTCCTGTCTCATTCGTTTTCTTGCTGCAACCTGTTCAAGTCTGCATTGACGTTCGTCGACGGACTCGTTCTCCCGTCTCATTCGTTTTCTGGCTGCATCCTGTTCAAGTCTGCATTGACGTTCGACGACGGACTCGTTCGCCCTTCTCATTCGTTTTCTAGCTGCATCCTGTTCAGGTCTGCGTTCTTCATCCATTTTGGAAATGGAAGTTTCCACGCACCGCATGAATTGTCACGATCCTCAATAGGAAGTGTCTCATAATTATCAAATCCAAATGACAAATGGCAAGTAAATTACATTGTGAAAATTTAATATTTCAAATAGACCTATTTAAAGTGTATGCGCAAATAACTAATAAATAAAAAAACGAAGAAATATGTCTCGGTAATTTCCAGAACTCGGTAATTTCTCGGTAATTTTACTTCCGGCTAAAAATGTTGAATGAAATAAAAACGAAGAAATATATGTCGTTTTGTGACGACTGTCACCAAAGGTAAACGGTGAATTCACTCGGTTTATTCGGTTCGGCTCGGTTTAAAGAAAAAGCGATAATGTCGAAATGTTGACGTCTGTGTCATGTTGGGCGGTGTATGATACTTGTTGGCTGTTGGGCGGTGTATGATACTTGTTGGCTGTTGGGCGGTGATATGGTGTATTTTTAAAAATATATCTCTGCGTTTTCCCGCGTTGCTGACACCGAGTCTAAAACCATGATGGTGAGTTATATTGGAGATAAAGGCGTGAGAGAGACTCAATGGCCTTGAAGTTACAGGCATTTGAGAATTCATTTCGTTCTATAAACGGCAACTTTCATCGGATTTTCTTCTCTTTTTTTTTCAACCGAGTCTAAAACTATGTTAGCGACTGTGAAAAATGAAATGATATATCGAATTTAAAATAGATATCGACACATTGCCGTCGGTGTCATGTTGGGCGGTGTATGATACACCATGACGCGATTTTAAAAAATATATCTCTGCATTTTCCCGCGTGTGTGGAATGTTTGTGGAAAATTAAAGATTTCAAATAAACCTATTTAAAGTGTATGCGCACATAACTAATAAAAAAAACGAAGAAATATCTCTCGGTAATTTCCTGAAACATATTTTACTTCCGGCTAATATGTTGAATGAAATAAAAACGAAGAAATATATGTCGGCATCATTGTTGACGTTTTTGTGACGACTATCATCAAACGAAATAGTAATATATCATAACGGAAAAGCAAAAGCGAATTTTTAATATATATCGACACATTGCCGGCGGTGTCATGTTGGGCGGTGTATGATACACCATGACGCGATTTTAAAAAATATATCTCTGCATTTTCCCGCGTGTGTGGATTGTTCTCAATTATTGCTGACACCGAGTCTAAAAGTAAAACCATCGATAAAAATGAAATCATATGGTGAGTTAGATTGGAGATAAAGGCGTGAGAGAGACTCAATGGCCTTGAAGTTACAGGCCTTTGAGAATTCATTTCGTTCTATAAACGGCAACTTTCATTGGATTTTCTTCCCGTTTTTTTTCAACCGAGTCTAAAACTATGTTAGCGACTGTGAAAAATGAAATGATTTATCGAATTTGATTTGAAATAAAACTGGGGGAGAGCAAGACACCACGGGCCTACAAAACAGGACTCAAAGCTATGCGAGTTAATAAAATGGTGGATATTTGTTTATAGCCACTCCCAGAATGGGTGGAGCTATGGGTGGAGCTACTCTGCAAACCGAGTAAGCCACACCCCGGACAGACACCCAACAGATAGACAGACAGACAGACAGACAGAATCATCTACGGCTATTATAATATATAATAATATAATATAAATATATAATATATATATATATATATATATATATATATATATATATATATATATATATATATATATATATATATATATATATATATATATATATATATATATATATATATATATATATATATATATATGTATGTATGTATATATATATATATATATATATACTAGCGGGGTCACCCGTGGGAATCCCACGGGCATGGATGTGTGTGACATTTCGACATATTGAGTTATATGCTGCACATTCATTTTTACAAAATGGTTACTGGCAAGTCATCAGATCCAGAAATGGTGTGATGAACACAATTTAGTTATTTCACATAATATGTGACCCCTCACTCCTCTCCACCTGACACTCTCCTGTCTCCACCTGACACTCTCCTGTCTCCACCTGACACTCTCCTCTCTCCACCTAGCACTCCTCTCCTCTCCAAACCCTCACATCCCTCTCCTTTCCAATCCCTCACCTCTCCAATCCCTCACACTCCTCTCCTCTGCAATCCTTCACACGCCTCTCCAATCGCGCCTCACACTCCTCTCCAATCGCGCCTCACACTCCTCTCCAATCGCGCCTCACACTCCTCTCCAATCGTGCCTCACACTCCTCTCCAATCGTGCCTCACACTCCCCTCCAATCACTCCTCTCCAATCGTGCCTCACACTCCTCTCCAATCACGCCTCACACTCCTCTCCAATCGTGCCTCACACTCCTCTCCAATCGCGCCTCACACTCCTCTCCAATCGCGCCTCACTCGCCTCTCCAATCGGCTTTCCCCGTCTCGTTTCTCTCCTTTTTCTCCCGTCTCGTTCTTTTTCTTGCTCCAAATCGGCCCGTCGGAATCGGAAATCGGCCCGTCTCGCCCGTCGGCCCGTCGGAATCGGAAATCGGCCCGTCTTGCTTTTGTGCTTGTGCGTAAATAAATTGTGTTCATGACACCATTTCTGGTGTTGGGCTAGCGGCTAGGGTGCCGGCTTAGGATCCTGGGTTCGAATCTCGGTCGATCGCCGAATTAATGCCAGGGGGGTTGACTCAGCCTGTCATCCTTCCGAGGTCGGCTAATTGAGTACCAGTTCACTGGTAATTCCCTGTTTGTCGTTGAAGGCGGCAAAAAGGGTTGGCGTCAGGAAGGGCATCCGGCCGTAAAACATTGCTTCAAAAAGGGGACAAAAAAACAACAACTACCACGGTCCCCGAAAAGGCCAACCCCCGCTTTGCGGGGAAAAATGGCCTCTAAACGGTGGTTTTTACACCATTTCTGGATCTGATGACTTGCCAGTAACCATTTTGTAAAAATGAATGTGCAGCATCTAACTCAATATGTCGAAATGTCACACACATCCATGCCCGTGGGATTCCCACGGGTGACCCCGCAAGTTTGCATTGACGTTCGTCGATGGACTCGTTCGCCCGTCTCATTCGTTTTCTTGCTGCATCCTGTTCAAGTCTGCGTTCTTCATCGATCGTCTCATTCATTTTGGAAATAGAAGTTTCCACGCAGCGCATGAATTGTCACGATCCTCAAGAGGAATTTGTCTCGTAATCATCAAATGATAAATGGCAAGTAAATTATATTGTGGAAAATTAAAGATTTCAAATAAACCTATTTAAAGTGTATTCGCACATAACTAATTTTAAAAAACGAAGAAATATCTCTCGGTAATTTCCTGAAACATATTTTACTTCCGGCTAATAATGTTGAATTAAATAAAAACGAAGAAATATATGTCGGCATCATTGTTGACGACTGTCATCAAACGAAAAAGTAATATATCTTAACGGAAAAGCAAAAGCGAATTTTTAATATATATCGACACGTTGCCGTCGGTGTCATGTTGGGCGGTGTATGATACACCATGACGCGATTTTTAAAAATATATCTCTGCATTTTCCCGCGTGTGTGGAATGTTCTCAATTATTGCTGACACCGAGTCCAAAACCATCGATAAAAATGAAATCATATGGTGAGTTAGATTGGAGATAAAGGCGTGAGAGAGACTCAATGGCCTTGAAGTTACAGGCCTTTGAGAATTCATTTCGTTCTATAAACGGCAACTTTCATCGGATTTTCTTCCCGTTTTTTTTCAACCGAGTCTAAAACTATGTTAGCGACTGTGAAAAATGAAATGATTTATCGAATTTGATTTGAAATAAAACTGGGGGAGAGCAAGACACCACGGGCCTACAAAACAGGACTCAAAGCTATGCGAGTTAATAAAATGGTGGATATTTGTTTATAGCCACTCCCAGAATGGGTGGAGCTATGGGTGGAGCTACTCTGCAAACCGAGTAAGCCACACCCCGGACAGACACCCAACAGATAGACAGACAGACAGACAGACAGAAACATCTACGGCTATTATAATATAGATATATATATATATATATATACATATATATATATATATATATGTATGTATGTATATATATATATATATATATATATATATATATATATATATATATATATATATATATATATATATATACAGTATATATATATATATACACAGTATATATATATATATATACAGTCAGGTGAAAAAGTAAGGACACCCCATGTAAAGTTTTGACTTTTTCAACATATTTCAACATCCAGCTATTTGATCTTCATTTCAACAATATTGATAGATAAAGGTGATATAATATAACAAATATCATGAAACATTTACATTTTGTAGTCCATTGTACAGTATAATTTAAATAAACATGAATGCAAATTTCGCATGTGGAAAAAGTAAGTACACCCTTGGCTCTAATAGGTGGTATTTCCCCCTTTGGCAGAAACAACCTCAAGTAGGCGTTTCTTATAACTGTCTACCAGTCTCTGACATCGACTGGAATAAATTTTTGCCCACTCCTCCATGCAGAATTCTTTCAGCTGTGCGATGTTTGAGGGGTTTCTTGCATGCACAGCTCGTTTCAAATCCCCCCACAACATCTCGATGGGATTTAGATCCGGGCTTTGACTTGGCCATTCCAGAACCCTCCATTTCTTTCTTTTCAGCCATTCCTTGGTGGATTTACTGGTAGGTTTAGGGTCATTGTCACGTTGCAAGGTTCATCTTCAGTTGAGCTTCAACCTTCTGACAGATGGCCTCACATTATCCTCAAGCACCCTCTGGTACAATGAAGAATTCATAGTGGATTCTATGATGGTGAGCTGCCCAGGCCATGATGCAGCAAAGCTGCCCCAGATGCAGCAAAGCTGCCCCAAACCATAATATTTCCACCACCATGCTTTACAGTTGGTGTCAGATTCTTGTGGTCAAATGCTGTCTTTGGTTTTCGCCAAACATGTCTTCTGGTACTGTAGCCAAATAGCTCTACCTTTGACTCATCTGTCCAGAGCACATTGTCCCAGAAGTGCTGCTCTTTGCCTCGGTGTTCATTGGCAAACTTTAGTCTTGCCCTGATGTTCTTTCTGGACAGCAAAGGTTTACTCCTGGCACACCTCCCATGTAGATCAAATTTGTGCAGCCTCTTTCTAATGGTAGACTCGTGCACTTTGACATCAACAGTGGCAAGAGCTACCTGTAGGTCCCGTGATGACATTCTGGGGTTCTTAGAGACTTCTTTCAGCATCTTGCGGTCTGTTCTCGGGCTGAACTTGCTGGGGTGGCCTGGCTGAACAAGTTGGCAGTTGTTTGGAATCTTCTCCACTTGCAGATGATCTTCCGGACAGTCGAATGATTGATTTCAAATTGTTTGGAGATCTTTTTAAATCCCTTCCCAGACTCGTAGGCATCTATAACCTTCTTTCTGGAGGCCTCAGAGAGCTCTTTTGATCTAGTCATGGTGACGCCGCACATTTCAACAACAAAGAGCAAACCAAACTAAATGTCTGAGGTTTAAATAAAACACGTTCCTCCAAGATCCTCTCTAACGATGTTCTAATGATTTGCACCTGAGCTGGTGCACCTGATTCTAATTTCAGGTGTTTGAAGTAGTGATAAACGTAGGGGTTGTACTTACTTTTTCCACATGCGAAATTTGCATTTATGTTTATTTAAATTATACAATGGACTACAAAATGTAAATGTTTCATGATATTTGTTATATTATATCACCTTTATCTATCAATATTGTTGAAATGAAGATCAAATAGCTGTATGTTGAAATATGTTGAAAAAGTCAAAACTTTACATGGGGTGTACTTAATTTTTCACGTGACTGTATATATATATATATATATATATATATTGTTACGGTTTTCCGCCGCCCTTCCTACCCTTAACAAGGGGAGATTAAGCCCCTTGTTCTTCTTGGGTCGGCGCAACCGAGACTTGAAACACCCCTCCCGGGCAAACGCAAGGTAGGGTTTCGGGACAATTCTCGCATGTACCTAAATACCTGCGCCACCGCGGAAGCGGGGAAGCAAGCCTCACACGAGCCACGTGTAATTTGGGTACACCGAGCAGATTGCGTAACACGTGGTCCATGCAGTTACCGTTGGTATTGGAACCCGATTCGAGCGGTTCTATTTGTACCACGCTTAGCAAATGATGGAAGGGACGAGACGGTCGAATAAAGGAAGAACACGATTTAATTATTATTTACACAATTATGTACAAGTCGGTAGAAAGCAGAGACACAGAGCAGCCTTAATCAGTCTTATATAAATCCCAGACACGGGCCCGATCACACTCACAAAGGGGAAATGCAGGTAGGATGGTGTTCCTCGCTGGACGGTCGTCCAGGAACGGCCCCGCTCGGCGTGGCTGTCCTCGGTCCAGCACGTCCCGCGATGAAGGCAATCAGGCAGTGGAAGGGATCCTTGTAGCGCATCTCTCGAACAAAGGGCAGATGAGGCAGGAGGGTAATGTACGCATCTCTCGCCGGCTTGGCGGTTTTCCACAGCGCGTTTAGTTACCGGCGCGCTATCACTCGCGTAACCCAATAGAGGCTCGGCCTCAAGCTCAACCGAGCATCCAATTTGATAAGAGCGCTTATAGCTGGGTTCATGCGCGTCTTTTCTCAGAACTCGTAACTCTCATCTACAAGCACCTCTCCAATAACTCAACGCACAAGTTCACCTCTCCCCGAACGTTAATAACTTGCAAGCTCACCCCTTCACAGAACTGCCCAACTCTCACAGGACTTTAATAACTTGCAAGCTCACCCCTTCGCAGAAACTGCTCAACTCTCACAGGACTTTAGTAACTTGCAAGCTCACCCCCTTCGCAGAACTGCTGTGGGGGCTTCGCGAAACGGGTTTTATTGCCACGCCCTTAACCCTCTCGAATGTTCCAACCACACCTTGTGACGCAGTGCCGCAGCCACTCCCTTTGAGCCCTGATTGGCGGCTCACGCTTACCGTCAGCTTCTCCGCCGCCCTCATTCGGTCTTGCCTCGATTTGCCATGCCTGCCTCGTGTTAATTTGCACCAAAAAGCCAAAGGCGGCATAAGGAGGCGTACGGCGGCATAAGGCAATGGAGGCGGCATAAGGCAATGGAGGCGGCATAAGGCAATGAAGGCAATGAAAGGACCTATTCTCATTATTCTACTCAATGCAAAACTAACACAGGAAAAGGACTATTCTCAGACATACTAAGAAATAACTGAACTATCGCAAGGCTACATGTTGTTGTGTGACTTAACTATGAGGGGGGAAATTTAACCTTTATTGTACAAACTCAAAACCACAACAATACATATATACATACATACATACATATATATGTATATATATATATATATATATATATATATATATATATATATATATATACATAAATATATATATATATATATATATATATATATATATTGTTATGTATTTGAGAATTGTGTTTTTTTGTGTGTTGTAAAATATCACCCTCCTTCCTCCATTCAGTGTATAAAGGTCAAAGGTCGTGCCCATAGTTATTCCATATACAATCACGTAGCCAATCATAGATTTCCTTTGTTCAGTAGTTTTCTCCTTATTATGTGTATTAGGTTAAGGTTCTGTCTTCCATTAATTAATACTGCATTGCACCGAAGTGGAATAACGTAGATTCCCTTCACATTCCCCTTTCGTCAATTGCCAACTGCATTGGGCGGTTTGCTGCATTCCACTGCTGCTGTGGGGTTATGGTTTTTTCACTGCAAGACTCCATTATCCACGAGGTCATCTCGGAGCAGAAGGGTGGGAGGAGTCGGCCCAGCACCGGGAACAAGGCGTGGCCTTGCCAACACCTCCTCTAAGGGCGGGATCGGTGAGCTCTCGCGACCAATCAGGGCCGAGGCGAGCTCACTGATGGGCGTGTCCTGGAGGCCGGCGGCTTGATCGCCCGAGGCGTTATATAAGTGGGCGCGGAAGCCTTTGCCAGGAGAGAGAGGAGTCCGGAGAGCAAGCATAAAGAGTCCTGAGATTTGCGTCAGAGAAACGGCAGAGCAGAGAGAGAGAACCCATCACGCCAGACCCCCCCCCCCCCCCCCCCCAGCAGCTTTGACTCCACCAGCAGCTTTGACTCCACCAAGTAGCGTTGGCTCCACCAGGCAGCTTCGACCCGTTACCCCGCGGGAACCAGGATCGGTGGCATCGGTGGCCGTCGAGGTCCGGCCCGACGTCCCGTGCGGGATCAAGCCAGAACCATCTGCCCCAGCTGAACCTTCCTCTCTCCTTCCAGTCCTTCATTCCTGCCATTCCATCCTTCTGTGTACGTGAGTTTGTTCTGTGTGTCCTGTCCTGGGGTATAAGTTAAGCCTGTTTAGTTAAGTTAAATTGCACTGTGTCCTTCTGGTCCGTCCCTCTTTCTGCATTATTTTATTATCCTTCCTTCTTCCTTGGTTTCTTTCATTGTGTAAATAGATACAAATAAATCATATTCGTATTTCCAACCCTTTTGTTCTTCTTCTTCTTCTTCTTCACATCCGTGTCGTCTTAGTGATTTCCTTCATTGAATACCTGTGGCACGATTTGGCCAACGTTCAAGGATCGGGTCTAGTTTCTATTAATAGTTCGTGCCGCGGTTGCTAAAACCGCTCGGCAATTAACATCTGCCCGCGGTACGAACGGGGCTGTGCACCGGCCTTTTAGGAGGTCGCTGGGCAGTGTCAGGGACCACGTCGGTCAGTTATGAAAGAGGGGATTAATCCCCCCTCTAAGGGGAACAGATAAGAGGCCGACGTTGGGTTCCGTAACAATATATATATATATATATATATATATATATATATATATATATATATATATATATATATATATATATATATATATATATATATATTGTCGCGTGAATGCCCTCGGTTAATACCGTGGGCTCGCGGATGGCCAAACGAACTTTAATGGAGGTGACGATCAATTACGGATTTTGACTATGCAAGCACAGGAGGAAGAAGGAAGAGGAAGAAGCGGTGAGCTCTTACCTGGAGCGATTTCACTGGCAGCTCCGATCCTGTAGGGAATTAACTCAGAACGAGCACGGGGGTAAAATGTACAAAAATAATCAATTTATTATGCGGAACCCGAGATCAACGAAACACGCCGACAAATAACTATGGTTCCTAAACCGGGATCCCGCACACCTCACTTCAACAACAGCACAGGGGAAGGAATTAAATAAAAGAATCGTCGTGTTGTGTTCTGTAGTGCGTCTTATCTGTCTGGGGTGTGTGATGTCGGTCAGGCTCCATCCGGCTCCGATGTTGGGTGTGAAGCAGGCCTCCGTCCGCCTCGTTTACGCTTTGCTAGGCCCCGAGCCACCCACTCGCCGGTCTCGTCTGCTCAGCGGCACGCCTCGTTCGCCCGCTCGTCGGTCGCACGCGAAGTCCCGTTTGCTCATAGCACCAAGCCTCACTCATACGCTCGCACCAGGAGAGGATGATCGTCGGTGCCCCAACGTTTCTCCAACATCCACCACGCGAAAGTCCAAATGGGAACGAGAAGCAAGGGCAGAAGGAAGGTCTGGGAAAGGCAGAAACCAAAGCGAGGGAGAGAGAGAGAATTGCCGGCCAGCGAGTCGTTCTGTCCTTTGCAGTCTGAGGTTAGCCCTCTTCCTCTACCAAGCAGTCCTCGTTTCTTAGTTGTCTTTCCCGCCTTCTCACGTCACCGGCCCTTGCCCTCTAATCAGCGACCTGCTTCTAAGTAGTGGTTTTGCGCCTTCCGCACTGATTGGCCGAATGTTTGCGCCTTCTGCACTGATTGGCTGACGTGTCAACGGTCAGTGGCCAATCAGTGTGCCGCTTCCTTCCACCTTCCTTTCACCAAACAGTGGCCAGCTTCTTACCCCAACCAATCACACATTCTCCTGGGCGTGGCTATTGCTTGTCTGGCATGATGTTTGTCGCCCATGGTGGCATACTGCTTGGCTGCTGCCTGTTGGCTCTTCCAGTCATTTTGGTGGTGGGGGGAATTATTTAATGTGTGGTGCACTAATGGGCCTATCTAAGTGTCTATAGGATGTATTGCCATAAGGGACACTGGGTTGCTCACAGAGGGAACGACACACAAAGGAATTTTACCCGTAATCCCTGTACTAATTAGCATACCCCGCCCCCTCGTGGCGGGGACGAAGATACAAGCTTAATCCGACATTCGGGCTACACAGAACTTATTACAGGTAGATTCCCTATCACGACAGTCCAACACCGACCTATGCAGATCTACCTGGCTCTAGATATTCCTCTACCCACCGACATAACACAGCCCCCCCCCCCCCCCTGGAACCATAGCCCCTGCAAGGTTCACTGCAGGCGCTACCATTCCAGTCTTAACACTTACTGTCTCACACTTAATTAGCCTATGAAATAAAGCAGGAGGGCTGTGGGAAGTGAGCCGGAGCTACCTACCTGTTCTCCTTAACATGCTAATCCCCTTAACAATCATGCCGTTGGCACCGGGGCGAACCTCTGGGCGGTCTCTTGCAGAGCGGAGCGCTGCTGTGCCGCGGACCATGGTGCCGTGGAGTCGGGGAGGAACTCGCCCGGCACCCGCAGCGGTTGCCCGAAGACCAACTCCGCCGCGGATGCGCGCAGGTCCTCCTTGGGCGCCGTCCGGAGGCCCAGCAGGACCCAGGGGAGCCTGTCGACCCAGCCGCCGTCGCGGAGGGTGGCCCGGAGCGCGGCCTTCAATGAGCGGTGAAATCGCTCACACAGGCCGTTAGCCTGGGGGTGGTAGGCCGTGGTTCGGTGCAGCCGGACCCCGAGCCCCTGCGTGACCGCCCCCCAGAGCTCCGAGGTGAACTGGGGGCCGCGGTCGGACGAGATGTCTGAGGGGGCGCTGAACCGGGCGACCCAGGTGGCGATGAAAGCCTGCGCGATGTCCGCCGCCGTCGTCGACGCCAAGGGCATGGCCTCCGGCCACCGGGTGGTGCGGTCCACCATGGTGAGGACGTGGGTGAAACCCCACGAGGGGGGCAGAGGTCCCACCAGGTCCACGTGGACGTGGTCAAACCGGCGTTCCGGCACCGTGAACTGGGCCAACGGGGCCTGGGTGTGCCGGTGCACCTTGGCGCGCTGGCACGCGAGGCACGTCCTGGCCCAGCTGCGGACGGCCTTCCGGAGGCCATGCCAGACGAACTTGTCGGCGATCAACCTTTGGGAGGCCCTTGCGCCCGGGTGGGACAGGCCGTGGATGGCGTCAAACACCTGGCGCTGCCAGCCCGCGGGCACGATGGGGCGAGGCCGCCCGAGGGAGACGTCACACAAGAGGGCCGCGCCCGCGCCGTCGAACGGCACCTCGGTGACGCGGAGGCCCGTGACGGCGGTCCGCAAGGCCTGGACGTCGGGGTCAGCGGCCTGGTCCGCTGCCATCTGGGCATAGTCGATGCCGAGGTGGACTGCGTGGGCGACGGCCCGGGAAAGGCAATCCGCCACCGGGTTGTCCTTCCCCGCGACGTGCCGGATGTCCGTTGTGTACTCGGACACGGCCGAGAGGTGACGCTGCTGCCGGGCCGACCACGGCTCGGTGACCTTGCCCATCGCGAAGATCAGCGGCTTGTGGTCGACGAAGGCCGTGAACGCACGGCCCTCGAGCAGATGGCGGAAGTGCCTGACCGCCAAGTGAAGCCCGAGCAACTCGCGGTCAAAGGTACTGTAACGGCGTTAGGGTGGGCGAAGCTGCCGGCTAAAGAACGCCAGCGGTTGCCAAGCTCCACGCACCCATTGCTCGTGCACCGCGCCCACCGCATAGTCCGAGGCGTCGGTGGTGAGGGCGATCGGTGCATCGGGCACTGGGTGCGCGAGCATGGTGGCATTAGCCAAGGCGAGCTTCGCGCCCGTGAACGCCGTGTTCATCTGCTCGGTCCAAGTAATGTCGCCTTTGCCCGGCTTACCTCGGAGAGCTTCGTGCAGGGGGCGCAGGAGCTGGGCGATACGGGGCAGGAACCGATGGTAAAAGTTCACCATGCCCAGGAACTCCTGCAGCCCTCTGATCGTGCGGGGGCGCGGAAACCCCTTCACCGCCTCCACCTTGGCCGGCAGGGGGACGGCTCCGTGCCTGGTGACACGGTGCCCCAGAAAATCGATTACGGCGATGCCGAACCGGCACTTTGCGGGGTTCACAATCAGGCCATGCTGGCCCGGGCGTTCGAAGAGCGTGCGGATGTGGCGTAGGTGCTCTTCGCGGGACGCGCTGGCGACGAGGATATCGTCCAGGTAGACGTAGACAAAATCCAAGTCGCGCAGGACGCTGTCCATCAGTCGCTGGAACGCCTGAGCCGCATTCTTCAGACCGAAGGGCATCCGCAGGAACTCGAAGAGTCCGAATGGCGTGATGACCGCCGTCTTCGGGACGTCCTCCGGCCTGACGGGGACCTGATGGTAGCCGCGTATGAGGTCCACCTTTGAGAAGAAGGACATGCCCGCCAAACGGGCGGAAAAGTCCTGAATGTGGGGGACGGGGTAGCGGTCGGGGGTGGTGGCGTCATTGAGATGGCGATAGTCCCCGCACGGTCGCCATCCCCTGCCGGGCTTCGGCACGATGTGTAGCGGCGACGCCCAAGCACTCTCCGAGCGCCGAACGATGCCGAGTCGCTCCAGGGTAGCGAACCCCGCTTTTGCCACCGCCAGCTTCGTCGGCTCGAGGCGGCGTGCCCGGGCGTAGACCGGTGGCCCGACGGTGGGGATGTGATGGGCCACCCCGTGCTTGACGGCCCCCGCCGAGAAGGTGGGCCGCGTGAGGGCCGGGAAGCCGGCGAGGAGGCGGGTGAATGCATCCGCTGCCGGAAGCGTACAGATCAACGTGGCCGGAACCGAACCGTTCGGCAAGCCGCTTGGCAAGCCGCTCGGCAAGCCGCTCGTTGAGCTGCTCGACGAGCTGGGCAGCGCACAAGCGAGCGAGCTGAACGTCTCGGCCTGGACAAGACGTCTGCCCTTTACGTCGACCAGGAGCCCATTAGCGCACAGGAAGTCCGCGCCAAGCAGTGCCATGGGCACGTCGGCGGTGACGAACGTCCATCGGAAAACCTGCCCTCCGAACCGCAGAGAGAGGCAGCGTTTTCCGTACGTACGGATGGGCGTCCCATTCGCGGCAAGCAGCGCGGGGCCCCCGCCCGCGGCGTGCTTGTCTGACGTACCGGCGGGAACGACACTCACCTGCGCTCCCGTGTCGCACAGGTAACGGCGCCCGGATAAGGTGTCCGTTATGAACAGCAGGCTGCTCGAACGGCCGGCGCTCATCGCCACTATTGAGCACCGGCCCGGGCGTTTCCCGACCTGTTGAAGGAGCATGGCGGATGACACTGCCGAGCCTCGTGGCCGAACTTGGTGTGGAACCAGCACCAGGTGGTGGAGCTGGAGGAGCGTGGCTCGCTCCGCCAGGCCGGTGGAGTTGGCGGTTTTCCCCGCGGTGGCGGTTTTCGCCGCGGCGGTGGGCGGGGCGTGGCGGCGGTCACGAGGTGCGTATCAGCATGCTGCGTATGCTGTGTAAGCTGATGCTGTGGATCAGCATCATCAGCAGCATCAGCCTCGAGGTCCGTGACGGCCGCAAAGTACCTGTCCGCCTCGGCTGCCAATGCTCGGGGTTCCGTTAGCACGGTCCCGGCCAACGCGAGGCGAACCTGCGCTGGAAGTTGGCGACGGAAAATCGCCCGGGATAGAGAACCGGGGGCTTCGTCACCCAACAGTGACAGCATATGGTCCATTCGGACCGACGGGCGCGTGTCGCCGAGCTCGGGGAGATCCAGGAGGCGGTCGGCCCGTGCGTCGTCCGTGAGGCCGAACGTGGCTAGGAGTAGCCGCTTGAGTGCCTCGTACTTGTGGCCGTCCGGTGGGTGGCGAAGGACGGACACAACTCGAGCGGCCGTGCCGGGCCCGAGGGAGGCGACGACGTGGCAGTAGCGCGTGTCGTCACCGGTGAGGCGCCGAAGCTGAAATTGGGCTTCGGCTTGGACGAACCAGACTTCGGCCTGGGCCTCCCAAAATTCGGGAAGTTTGATGAAGTTGGCCATGGCAATGGCGTCGTGTGTGGAAGGATCGCTCCGGCAGATCCAACGTCGAGGTCACCAGTAAAGCGCGGCGTTACGCGCGCTGCTTGCGAGCAAGGAGGAAGCGGACAAGCGGTAACTTATAAGCGTCTTTATTTCAGGAGCTCACTGTAACACTAGCGCGCTCCGGGCTGCGCGCCCCGTGTATATCCTCAGGCCACGCCTACCCCTCGGGCGTGGCCACCGCCCACTTGGTGCGCGGAATGATGTCACCACGCCAGTGGGCTTTTGTGTCCGCCACACAGTCAAATATTTACAATAATTTTAATTGGTCGTTCCTGCGGAGGGAGGAAACAAACAACAACACGCAAAAACCTAACTTCACCACAAACTTAACCTTAACCAAAACTGAAAAAATTCAAAACTCTAAGAGCATTTGTACAAACCCCAGTCTGCAGACCGCTTCCCCTGGTGGATGCCACAAGACACAACCTTACCTGCAGGGCCATCCCAATGCACCCCTAAATTTCCGCGGGCCCTGTCGTGGTGTTACAGGTGAGTGACATGGCTTGGTGGATTTCGCCCTCATTCATACAACACAAACCCTTAACTACTCATACATATTTCATAACTCATCACAACACAAAAATCATTATCAAGCACTTATTTCACCCCCCCTGCAGGACCATGGCATTGATGTCATATTCGTGTGTGCGTTCATTTCTTCTAGGCATCACTCTCACCCGCCTCCCAACTACAAATTACATGTCCCCAATTTAACAAGCAAGTCCTGAAGCCTGGGACAGTACACATCCCAGCACTTACCTCAAGTGCAGGTAGTCACAGGTTGGTCGGGTCCAAGAGTACCATCCACCCTCAAAATCCCAAATTTATCCCATTGGGCCCACCAAATTTTCACCAAATTTCACTTTTGTCCCCACTATACTGGCAGGTATGAGGATCCGCATCCAACGGTAGACGCCGAGTTTACCGTCCAGCCGAGGGACGGCACACACATCAAGATGAATCACCTGACCTGTGGAACCACAAGGATGGCAACTTATAGCTGGGTCGGGATTCGAACCCAGGCTGGACAGGTTAAAGGCGAGTGTGTGTATCTCCAGGTCTAAGTCTTCTAGCCAGTCTAAAAGAGGTAATCCAATGAGAATCCTGACCCGGATAAAAGAGGAATTGCATGAAGGTTTAAACAGAGGTAACTATCGGGATATTGAAGGTAAAGTTGATTTGTAAACATCGTCGATGGAATGAATGAACATTTGCCATCGAGGAATCTACAATCTAATGGTTTTGTACTTGTGTTCATACTAAGCAGGTGTGTTAAAGCAGGTGTGTTAAAGCAGGTGTGTTAAAGTAGGTGTGTTAAAGCAGGTGTGTTGAAGCCGGTGTGTTAAAGGCGGTGTGTTAAAGCCAGTGTGTTAAAGCCGGTGTGTTAAAGCCGGTGTGTTCAAGGCGGTGTTTTAAAGCAGGTGTTTTAAAGCAGGTGTTTTAAAGCAGGTGTTTTAAAGCAGGTGTTTTAAAGCCGGTGTGTTAAAGCAGGTGTGTTAAAGCAGGTGTGTTAAAGCCGGTGTGTTAAAGCCGGTGTGTTAAAGCAGGTGTGTTAAAGCAGGTGTGTTAAAGCCGGTGTGTTAAAGCCGGTGTGTTAAAGCAGGTGTGTTAAAGCAGGAATGTTAAAGCAGGAGTGTTAAAGCAGGTGTGTTAAAGCAGGTGTGTTAAAGCAGGTGTTTTAAAGGCAGTGTGTTAAAGCAGGTGTGTTAAAGTCGGTGTGTTAAAGCCGGTGTGCTAAAGCAGGTGTGTTAAAGCAGGTGTGTTAAAGCAAGTGTGTTAAAGCCGGTGTGTTAAATCCGGTGTGTTAAAGCCGGTGTGTTAAAGCAGGTGTGTTAAAGCAGGAATGTTAAAGCAGGAATGTTAAAGCAGGAGTGTTAAAGCAGGTGTGTTAAAGCAGGTGTGTTAAAGCAGGTGTTTTAAAGGCAGTGTGTTAAAGCCGGTGTGTTAAAGCCGGTGTGTTAAAGCCGGTGTGCTAAAGCAGGAGTGTTAAAGCCGGTGTGCTAAAGCCGGTGTGCTAAAGCCGGTGTGTTAAAGCCGGTGTGCTAAAGCCGGTGTGTTAAAGCCGGTGTGCTAAAGCCCGGGTGTTAAAGCCGGTGTGTTAAAGCCGGTGTGCTAAAGCCGGTGTGCTAAAGGGACTTTATTTCCCGACTCCATGACCGGCTGAAGCAACAACCAAAGCAAATGTTTTCTGAGTGCGAACTTGGGGACAGTGAGGATTTGGAGTCTTTGTTTCAAGGTGTGTACAGTCCAGTCGGTAAAGACCGTGGACGTCACGTCATCCGAGACAGTTTCAGGTGTCCAAGGCCTTTGCCGAGTCCCACGCGAACTCTGCGGGACGCCAGCCCCGAGACAAAGCCGCAGAAGCTCAAGTTTTGCCGACGGGAACGTGGACGAACAACGTGGATCACGTGCGGGACCCCGACAGGTGGTCGGGCAGGAGTGGAGCCCGGGGGGCAATCCGCAACGTTCGTGTATAATAACACTCTCCGAGGATCGAACGCGCAAAAAGACAAAGACGGACGGAGACACGACGACACTTGAACGGTCAAAGCTCGGATATTGAACGGTAATTTACACAAAAGTAAAACCAACAACTTGGCGAACAGGAACAGGTGACACTCGGGAATGCTGTGCGACCTCCCCTGCCACGACCAGCTCGGAAAGCCCTCTTGGAGATCCATGAATAGGGGGGATGGGATGGGGGGGATGGGATCATGAGTAACCAGACTTTATTTTCCAAAAACATGGGGGGGGGGAGGGAGAGTTGAGAGGGTGTAGGGGGAGGGTGGAGGAGGGGATGAGGAGGTGTAAGGGAGGAGTGGAGGAGGTGTGGGGGGGGGGGGGGGAGGGGAGAAGGTCTCCGTCAACCCTGCACCGAAGTTTCAACACCAGTTTGGTACAAATATCATTTAATTTGTACATCCATTATATGACCAAGAGTAGACGGACAAATGGAGAGTTTATGGGATTTTCAAACATGGATGGGACGTTCCCAACGCAACGAGTCACGTGTTCGGATCAAATCACCACGAACAGGCGAAAGATAAATGAGCAAAACCCTCATAATATGAAACCAAATCAAGTCAATTCTGTGCCCTCCTCCATACTGTGGGTAACAAATGTTACTCTTGTCTGTAGTTAACAAATGTTACTCGGTAGTTAAGAAATTATACTCCGTAGTGAAGAAATGATACTACGTAGTTAACAAATGCTATTCCGTAGTGAAGAAATGATACTACGTAGTTAACAAATGCTACTCCGTAGTTAACAAATGCTACTCCGTAGTGAAGAAATGATACTACGTAGTTAACAAATGCTACTCCGTAGTTAACAAATGCTACTCCGGAGTTAACAAATGTTACTCCGTCGACCCTAGTTAACAAATGATACTACGTAGTTAACAAATGCTACTCCATAGTGAAGAAATGATACTCCGGAGTTAACAAATGCTACTCCGTAGTTAAGAAATGTTACTCTGTAGTTAACGAATGTTACTCTATAGTTAACGAAAGTTACTCCGTAGTTAACAAATGTTACTCCGTAGACCCTAGTTAACAAATGTTACTCCGTAATGAAGAAATGATACTCTGTAGTTAACAAATGCTACTCCGTAGTTAACAAATGCGACTCCATTGTGAAGAAATGATACTCTGTAGTTAACAAATGTTACTCCGTAGTGAAGAAATGATACTCTGTAGTTAACAAATGCTACTCCGTAGTTAACAAATGCGACTCCATAGTGAAGAAATGATACTCTGTAGTTAACAAATGCTACTCCATAGTGAAGAAATGATACTCTGTAGTTAAAAAATGCTACTCCGTAGTTAACAAATGCGACTCCATAGTGAAGAAATGATACTCTGTAGTTAACAAATGTTACTCCGTAGTGAAGAAATGATACTCTGTAGTTAACAAATGCTACTCCGTAGTTAACAAATGCGACTCCATAGTGAAGAAATGATACTCTGTAGTTAACAAATGCTACTCCATAGTGAAGAAATGATACTCTGTAGTTAACAAATGCTACTCCGTAGTTAACAAATGCGACTCCATAGTGAAGAAATGATACTCTGTAGTTAACAAATGTTACTCCGTAGACCCTAGTTAACAAATGATACTACGTAGTTAACAAATGATACTCCGTAGTTAACAAATGCTACTCCATAGTGAAGAAATGATACTCCGGAGTTAACAAATGCTACTCCATAGTGAAGAAATGATACTCTGTAGTTAACAAATGTTACTCCGTAGTTAACAAATGATACTACGTAGTTAACAAATGATACTCCGTAGTTAACAAATGCTACTCCATAGTGAAGAAATGATACTCTGTAGTTAACAAATGCTACTCCATAGTGAAGAAATGATACTCTGTAGTTAACAAATGCTACTCCATAGTGAAGAAATGATACTCTGTAGTTAACAAATGCTACTCCATAGTGAAGAAATGATACTCTGTAGTTAACAAATGTTACTCCGTAGTTAACAAATGATACTCTGTAGTTAACAAATGCTACTCCATAGTGAAGAAATGATACTCTGTAGTTAACAAATGCTACTCCATAGTGAAGAAATGATACTCTGTAGTTAACAAATGCTACTCCATAGTGAAGAAATGATACTCTGTAGTTAACAAATGCTACTCTATAGTGAAGAAATGATACTCCGTAGTGAAGAAATGATACTCCGTAGTTAACAAATGCTACTCTATAGTGAAGAAATGATACTCCGTAGTGAAGAAATGATACTCTGTAGTTAACAAATGCTACTCCATAGTGAAGAAATGATACTCTGTAGTTAACAAATGCTACTCTATAGTGAAGAAATGATACTCCGTAGTGAAGAAATGATACTCTGTAGTTAACAAATGCTACTCCATAGTGAAGAAATGATACTCTGTAGTTAACAAATGCTACTCCATAGTGAAGAAATGATACTCCGTAGTGAAGAAATGATACTCCGTAGTTAACAAATGCTACTCCGTAGTTAACAAATGCTACTCCGTAGTTAACAAATGTTACTCCGTAGTTAACAAATGCTACTCCGTAGTTAACAAATGCTACTCCGTAGTTAACAAATGCTACTCCGTAGTTAACAAATGCTACTCCGTAGTTAACAAATGTTACTCCGTAGTTAAGAAATGATACTCCGTAGTTAACAAATGTTACTCCGTAGTTAACAAATGTTACTCCGTAGTTAACAAATGATACTCCGTAGTTAACAAATGTTGCTCTGTAGTTAACAATTGCTACTCCGTAGATAACAAATGTTACTCCGTAGTTAACAAATGCTACTCCATAGTGAAGAAATGATACTCCGTAGTTAACAAATGTTACTCCGTAGTTAACAAATGCTACTCCATAGTGAAGAAATGATACTCCGTAGTTAACAAATGTTACTCCATAGTGAAGAAATGATACTCCGTAGTTAACAAATGTTACTCCGTAGTTAACAAATGTTGCTCTGTAGTTAACAATTGCTACTCCGTAGATAACAAATGTTAACATTTATTTTCCAACCGATGTCTGTTTAGTCATAGAAGCTCCGTACACATGTTAAATACCTTGCGCGGTCAGAAGTCGCAGTTACCTTTGTGCTGTTTGGTCTGACTCCGGGTTCGATTCCCAAACCAACTATAAACTGTCGCGTTTGTGCTTCACAGGCAGGTGTCCCGCCATACCTTGGATGGACGTCAAACTTGATATCACATCCGAGAGCATTAGTTGGTGGAGACGCTGAAGATCGCATGGCGTCTTTCACGAAGAATTATCCGAGATGAATTTATCATCGTTACCTTGAACAAACTCCTACCCAGATCACCTTCAATCCGACGTCAGACCAGGTCGGTCGCTTTGTGAATCGCTTGGGCTGGAAACGTTGTTCGGCCGATCCCATAATAAGTAACGCAGGGAATCATTGGGACCGTTAATGCTGCTGCGATTCACTGTTCCCAATGCAGATTTCCTCACTTTTTCTACTTTGATTACTACAAGGGGAAGCGTGTGACCATGCATGTACGTGTGCATGTGCGTGTGCCCATCACGTTTCATTCGGAAGGAATCCTGCTGTCGCAGAATAATGAACAACATAGGGGCCCCCGGTGCTCATCTGGTAGAATAAACAATATATTGCACTGACTAAAGGTATTTTAAACCAATTTAAATGGTTGCTAGGAGACAGGGCAGCATGTAGAACCATACTAACATAATCATAAGATTTTAAACAAACAAACAAAAAAATACCGACAGTGCATTCAGAAAGTATTCAGACCCCTTCACTTTTTTCACATTTTGTTATGTTGCAGCCCTATGCTGAAACCGTTTAAATTCATTTTTTCCCTCATCAATCTACACTCAATACCCCATAATGACAAAGAGAAAACAGGATTTTAGAAAGTTTTGCAAATTTATTAAAAAGAAAAAACTGAAATATCACATTGACATAAGTATTCAGACCCTTTGCTATGATACTTGAAATTTAGCTCAGGTGCCTCCCATTTCTCTTGATCATCTTTGAGATGTTTCTACACCTTGATTGGAGTCCACCTGTGGTAAATTCAATTGATTGGACATGATTTGGAAGGGCACACATCTGTCTATATAAGCTCTCACAGCTGACAATGCATATCAGAGCAAAATCCAAGCCATGAAGTCGAAGGAACTGCCTGCAGAGCTCAGAGACAGGATTGTGTCGAGACACAGATCTGGGGAAGCCTACAAAAAAATCTCTGCTGCATTGAAGGTTCCCAAGAGCACAGTGGCCTCCATAATTCTTAAATGGAAGAAGTTTGGAACAACCAGGACTCTTCCTAGAGCTGGCCACCCGGCCAAACTGAGCAATCGGGGGAGAAGGGCCTTGGTAATGCCTCGGTCACAAATGGCCTGCGGCGTGTTGGCGGTGGCCGTAAGTCCCCAAAATTGCCATAACCATGCGGTGGCCGCACGGTAGATACGGTAGTCGTAAGGCGATCTCAAGGTTTTTTGCTTGTCGCAGGGGCTTACGATTTTTAAAATTTGACATTAAACTTTTTTTCGGAAATCGCTAGGCCGTAGGCCGCAACCCCACCGCATGTAGTATCGCAAGGTCACTGTACGGGTGCCGTGAGGTAACCTCACGGTTTTTACCCTGTCTGGTGTGCCTAGAAAATCGTACAGCAGCCGCAACAACCGTGAGGCCTCCTTACTGTCACCTCATGGTGGTCTTGCGGCCTCCGTGTGATGGCCGTACGATGTTCTAAATATCGTACGGCGGCCGTGCAGTGACTTTAGTGTTGCCGTACGATGGCATAACGGCAACCGTGAGTTGGCGGCCGCCGTAAGATCATCTTTCTGAAGAGGTATATATTGCCTGGTGTGACACTAGCCAGATCGTCAAGATGGCGTTGATTCCACCATAGAGACTGCGCCTGGCACACCTGAGATTACGACTGAGGCAGATCGGCCGCCGGCAGGAAGAAATTATAGTAGCTATGGTAGTGTTAGAAGAAGAGCGGGCACAGAAGAAGAGCGGGCCCGTCAGGAGAGAAGAAGACGAATGGTGTGGGTGAAGCCCTGGTTGTTGCGGCGTTCCACCCTGGGACACTACAACACCCTGATGCAGGAACTCATGAGGGAGTCCCGGGGGGATTTCAAGTCCTACCTGCGCATTGAGCCCGCCATGTTTCGTGAGATGCTGGACCGGCTTCTTCCCAGAATTACGAAGAGCAATGACAGCAGGCCTGCCATGGCGCCTGGACTCAGACTGGCCATCACGTTGCGCTTTTTGTCGACGGGTGACTCGTACCACAGTCTGGCGTTCAGTTTTCGTGTTGCTCATAACACTATCTCCATCCTGGTGCCCTTACCGCGAGGTGCCCAAGGAAACCTTGCGGCGGCCTCACGGCGCCCTTACGGCGGCCGCAACAACCGTGCGAGCACCTTGCGATTGCCTTGCGGACGCCGTGAGGGCGCCTCGCGGTTCGCCTTTCGGTCTCCTCACGCATTTTGATTTCATGACTTTTACGATTGCCGTGCGGACCCCGTAACATTTGTGAACACTGCTGCCGCAGCCCACAAAGCCGTACGATTTGTAAAAATCCCATCTACAAACCGCAGACCGCAGAACCGCAGCATCATATGTGACTAAGGCATAAGAGAGGTGACCAAGAACCCGATGGTCACTCTGGCTGAGCTCCAGAGATCCTGTGTGGAGATGGGAGAAACTTCCAGAAGGACAACCATCACTGCAACACTCCACCGATCTGGGCTTTATGGCAGAGTGGCCAGACGGAAGCCTCTCCTCAGTGAAAGACACATGAAGTCCCGCTTGGAGTTTGCAAAAAAGCACCTGAAGGACTCTCAGACTGTGAGAAACAAGATTCTGTGGTCTGATAAAACCAATATTGAACTGTTTGGCTTCTGTCTGGCCACTTTCGGAGAAGTTTCACGTGTTGACTGACGGACGGACGCGCCTTCACATAAGCTCCCCTGAACTTCGTTCCAGGTGAGCTAATAATGGTACAGTTGGAAAGCTAATAATCGATTTACCTGGAACAAAATTCGTCTGTTCGCATTTGATCATGAAGATGGTCGTTTTAAAAGAGGAAGATGAGGTCGGAGTTCGAGCTTTAATGTGGCGGTTCTCACAGTAAAATTTATTATTCTACGACAACCAGAACATTTTACAATGATATAGGAGGAACACACAAAAGTATATATCGTAATACTTCTCAAAGCAATATAAATATATATAATAGTACATGGAAGGAGAATACAAACAACAAGCACTGCTACAACAACAACAATTGCGTTATAAAACGATATTGTCCTTTTTAGGCCTCCCCAGACAAAGTCGCTGGAGGCATGTTTTCGAGTTGTCCGTCCGTCCGTCCTTCCGTCCGTGCAGGATAAACCTCGTTTTTCTCAGCAACCATACGTCCGATTAAGACCAAACTTTTCGGGTAGGAGTGACACCCATGCAGAATGTTTTTATGATAATTGTGACGTCATAGGTCACGTGCTATGTCAGCCATCTTGGATTAAAATTTTATAAACTATTTCTCGGAAACCGCTGAATGAGAAAATTTGAAACATGGCACATTGTCAAGTACTCCCAATGGGGAACAAAAGCATGATAATGATGACTGACATCAGAGGTGAAGTGGTATACCAGCCAAAAATGTTTTAATCAAATTCCTTATCCTAAAAATCGGAAATTGCATGCACATGATCTATGACCCATTTGTATTGAAATATTAAATTTATGACATCATAGGTCACATGGTTTGGTAGCCATATTGGATTGAAGGAAAATATTAAATAATTATATCCCTGAAACTTCTGAGGAGTTTGTAGACAGTGTGGTGAGTGTGACTAGAGTGAGTGATAGGTTGATGATGGTGAAAATGATGATTGGAAAGCTCTTGGTGAACGTCATCTCGGGATATGCTCCGCAGGTTGGTCGGAGCGATGAAGAGAAGGACAAGTTCTGGTGTATGATAGAGAAGCTGATGGAAAACGTGAAAGATGAGGAAGTTGTTGTGGTAGGAGGAGACCTAAATGGACATGTGGGAAGGAGTATGGATGGTTTTGAGGGAGTTCATGGGGGTTACGGATATGGTGTGAGAAATGGAGACGGTGAAAGGATTTTGGAGTTTGCTGATGGAGCTGATTTGTTGATTTGTAATACTCAGTTCCAGAAAGAGGATAATAAGTTTGTTACAAACACGTCAGGTGGGTCGACGACAACCGTTCTCGCGTAGGCGAGAAAGGGGGCACCTCCGGGACACAAAGGTGATCCCGGGGGAGGAGGCTGTTTCACAGCACCACTTGGTTGTCTGCGACATAAGGGTGAAAGGTGCGAGGAGAGCTCGGCGGTGAAGTACCAACTGAGAATGAAGGTGTGGAGGTTGAAAGAGGTGACAGTAAGGGAGGCATTAAAAGAGAGGGTGAATAGGGTCGAGGATGGTGTGGTTGAGCTTGAAAGTGGTTGGATGTCAATGAAAGCTAGTCTGTTGGGAGCCGTTGGTGAGGGATGTGGATGGACAAAAGGACCACCGAGGCACTCGGAAACATGGTGGTGGGATGTAGGAAAATGTAGGAAATTTTCATGTAGGAAAATGTTCGGAGAACGCTTGGATTCGGAAGAGGGTCAGAAAGCAGTATTCAGGATTGCAAAGCAGATAGCAAAAGAGGGGTGTGATGTGATGGGGGTGAGTTGCTTGAAGGATGAAGTGGGACAAATCGTTGTGGACCCAGATGGAATTAAAGGAAGATGGAAAAGATATATAGAAATGCTGTTGAATACAGAGAATGAATGGGATGGCAACATAGAGAGTAACCCAGTTTTAGGACCGGCAGAGAAGATAACTGAGAAAGAAGTTGAGGAAGCGATAAAAGCAATGAAGGGTAGAAAAGCGGGAGGGCCGACGGGAGTTGTGGGAGATATGTTGAAGGCAGCAGGAAGTTGGGGTGTGAAGAGAATGACAGAGATCTGTAATCTGGTGGTGAAAGAAGGCCGCATTCCAGTGGATTGGGAACTGTGTACCCTCGTCCCTCTATACAAAGGGAAAGGTGACCCTCTGGAGTGTGGCTCGTACCGAGCGATAAAGTTATTGGAGCATGGAATGAAGGTATTGGAAAGGGTGTTGGAGAGGAGGATAAGGAAGAAAGTGAAGATCGACGAAATGCAGTTTGGATTTATGCCAGGAAGAGGAATGACAGATGGGCTTTTCATTGTGAGGCAGTTGCAGGAGCTGTTTGTTGTAGCAGTACATGGAGAAGAGGAAGAAGCTGTTTCTTGGGTTTGTTGATCTGGAGAAAGCATTCGATAGGGTTCCACGCAAAGTATTGACATGGGCATTGAGGAAGTTAGGAGTGGAGGAATGGTTGATCAGAGTAGTGATGGCAATGTACAAAAGAGCGTGCACAGCTGTAAGGACGAAGGACGGGAGCAGTGGTGAGTTTGAGGTGAAGGTGGGAGTGCATCAGGGGTCGGTACTAAGTCCACTACTATTTGTAGCTGTGATGGAGGTGCTGGCTCAGAACGTAAAGGAGGGTTTACCGTGGGAGTTGTTGTATGCAGATGATCTGGTGTTGATTGCGGAAAGTATGGATGGACTGAAGGAAAAGATGAACAAGTGGAAGGAATGTATGGAGACAAAAGGTCTGAAGGTGAATATCGGAAAGACGAAGGTGATGGCAAGTGGTAAAGCATGTGGTGAGGTGGAAAGGACTGGGAAGTGGCCCTGTGCTGTGTGTAGGAATGGTGTCGGAGTGAACTCCATTCAATGTACAATGTGCGCTGAGTGGGTTCATCAAAAATGTAGTGGTCTGAGAGGGTCATTAACCAGTGTGGCAGATACATTCAAATGTAAGGTGTGCACAGAGGGAGCTGCAGATGGAGGAAATGTTGAGTTGGATCTTGGAGATGGCGTGAAGCTGGAAGGTGTGAAAACATTTTGCTACCTCGGAGACATGCTGAATGGAGAAGGTGGATCAGACTCGGCAACGGTTGCTCGAGTGAGATGTGCATGGAAGAAGTTTCGGGAACTGAGTGGCGGGCTGATGATGAGGGGAGTGTCGTTGAAGCTGAAGGGAAAGGTGTATCCTGCATGTGTGAGAAGTGTTATGATTTATGGGAGCAAGACATGGGTAATGAACGTAGAGCAGCAACGAAGGTTGGAAAGGGTGGAAATGCGAATGGTTCGGCGGATGTGTGGAGTATCGTTGAGAGAGAGGCAGACAAATGATGAATTGCGAAAGATGATGGGAATAGAGCCTGTGATTGATGCTGTGAAGAGGAACAGGTTGAGATGGTTTGGTCATGTGTTGAGGAAGGATGAAAGTGACTGGTTGAGAAGAGTGATGGAAATGAATGTAGAAGGAAGTAGAAGATGGGGAAGACCAAGAAAGACTTGGCTAAAGATGGTGGAAGAAGAAATGCGGGCAAGGGGGTTAACAAGGAGAGATGCAGAAAATAGGGCAAAATGGAGAAGATTGTCATGGGGACCGCAAGGCTAACCCCCGCTCTAGTAGGGAAAATGGCCTTTAAAATGCATGTTGTTGTGTGTGTTGTTGTATATCTCTGAAACCGCTCACCCTATCGATGTGCAATTTTACAAATATCATCTAACAGCACTGTTGCATATAGTTTGAAAATGATGATGTCATAAGTCACGTGGTTTGGCAGCCATCTTGGATAGAAAAACGAACCTTATTCGATCAACACGAAACTTCACAAACGTGATCCCCGACCCATACATATGCAGACATTGCAGAGTGATGGCATCTTCCCATTGTGGGACTATGCGGAGGCATATTGGCGACACAGTCGCATTGTTCTAGTTTCATGCGTTTTACATCCTCATTGAAACTCCGCCAAAGACGGTCCCAAGCCCGTGTCGTGTGCCTACCCTGTGGTTAACACCGCAGGGTGACACGGATGACCAAACGAGCTTTACTCCCAGGCATTCAATCCAAAATGATGGTATTCGTTACACATGAGGGAAAGGAGGATGACGAACTTTCCTGGTCGGCTTCCACCTGACTTCTCCATACCTGGATAAATTCACTCAAACCACGCAGGATTAAAATGTTCAAAAATACCGGCTTTATTAAAGAAAAGGCCGGTCACAAAATAATGCACGATAAAACTATGATTCCTAAATGGAGTGCTCCCACACAGACTCGATTACAACACAATGGGAAAAATAACTGTAAAAGTAAATATGTGTTTGTGTGGCACTTAGCTCCAAGCTGCTCTTGAACCTCGTCAGGAATTGTCAAAACCCCCTTGCGTCCTTGGCGGCAAAACCACAGGCTGCACTGCCGTGGGTGCGAACTAGGCCTTGTGCACTCTCGTTTGCCCAGCTGCGCTCGTCTTCGTCGTCCATGTGCGGGAAACCGCAGTTCTCGGTCCACAGTTCTTCCTCCTCACGATCAGGATGAAGATGTCGGAACACGACCATTCACCACCGGATCCAGCAACCGAGAGATACAAAATTGTGGCTGCTCCCAATGAATGTCCCTCACTCAAGAGCGCACCGAATATGTCCCCGTTCTTTAAGAATGTCCCTTGCTCCGGAGCACCCCAACACAAGAGAGAAAGTCACGAGGAAAGCGAGAGAAGAAGAAAGAGACAAAATGTCGGGACACGAGTGTTCGTGATGAATCTCCATTGTGCAAGAGGAGAAAATGTCAGCCGAGTGTTCCTTTTGTAGTCAAGGCTTTGACGTCATCTCACGACGTCTCCGTGTCCGCTCCTATCAGCGAGTCCCATCTTAGTAGTCTTTTTGCCAATCAATCCCGGACCAATCACTGCTCCTCTGGGCGTGGCTTCATGGACCATTTGTGCCTTTGTGCTCACCAGGGCGATGTTATTCGCGGTAGTGCTCAATGTCCTGTTTCCGGTTGGTTTTTTACTTAGTGTGGTTAATGGGCGATTTCTTTCTATGTGTGTGTGCTGCTGTGTCATAAGGAACAAAGGAATAAATAACAGAGGCCATTACATACAGAGGATTAAGTCATAATCCCAAGCTAATTAACAAACCACACCCCTCTCATGGGACGAAGATACACTTACACAACATCCTGTCTAAACGAATTTCCTACTTATGATACATCGAGGTTTTTTATTTTTCACAACAGTCGGAGCACACTACCTATGCATTCTACCTGGACTAAGGTATTGCCTATCCCCTACAAACGTAACACCCGTTTGAAAAGGAGAATGGTTGGTCTAGAACTCAACCATGAAAAAAAGAACTAGAACTACACTCTGACGCCACGATGTCGACTGATATGCCTCCGCCGACATTATTACATCATTATAATACTTGTACCAAGTTTGCTTTAAATCCATATATCTGCTCTAATCGGCTCTTGAACCTCGTCAGCTGTTCACAAGTTATCACATTTTTACCTGACATGACCTCTGACCTTTGACCTCCTGACACCAAAATCTAAGCAGTTAATCTTTACATCATTATACATACTTGTACCAAGTTTGAATTAGATCACTTCAGCCTTTATCAAGTTATAGACTGATAACAGACTTTGACTTATTGGCCCAAAATTCTAATCAGTTCATCTTTACGTCATTATACATACCTGTAATAAGTTTGAAGTAGATCACTTCAGCCGTTCTCAAGTTAGACATATTACAGACTTTGACCTTTGACCTTTGACCTCTTGACCCCAAAATCGAATAAGTTCATCTTTACCTCATTGTGCATACCTGTACCAAGTTTGACCAAGATCCCTTAAACCATTCTCAAGTTATTGCGGTAACGGAAACCTATCACGGACGGACGGATGGACGGACAACCTGAAAACATAATGCCTCCGGCGACTTAGTCGGCGGAGGCATAAATAACAATGCCGCTATAGAAACAGCAACATAAGTAGCCATTCTGGTACACCACGGCATGGGAGGAACAGCATAACATCTGATGATCTACCTATGATGGGACTGGATCAAACCCGAAAGTAAGTCCAGCCATTGATAAGCTCGATTTTCACCACCAAAACAACCACCAGAGTTGGCATATGGAACGTCAAAACGCTCTATTAGAGTGGGAAAATGGCCAGGGTACTGAGATATGAGGAAATTCCACCTATTGATACTCGGCATCAGTAATATGTGGTGGACAGGCCAAGGTCGTATCAGCAGTGAAGATGCAGCAGTCTTGTTCTCGGGACAGGAAGATCTTCACAGCCATGGCGTGGGAATCGTGCTCAACAAGTACGCCTCGCAAGCTAGTTGGGTGGAAGCCTGTCAATTACCACATCATCACTGCTCGATTCCACACATGGCACGCACAGGTCACCATCGTGCAAGTCTATGGGCCCAATAAGACAGCAATGGTGGAAGAGAAGGATCAATTATATGAACAACTGCAAGACACATTGGATGAGATACCCAGCTACGACATCAAACTGCTCATTGGTGACATGAATGCACAACTTGGTGATAGTCGACGATGTTTGCACACCACCACAGAGCCACATGGGTGAGCCAGAGCCCTCAGCGACTATGGTGAAAGATTTGTGTCCCTGTGAAGCAGTAATGGTCTCACCATTGTCAACATGTTCTTCAAACACAAGGAGACATGGAGGTCACCAGATGGCAACACCTTCAATTAAATTGACTATGTGCCTCAGCAATAGATGGTGGACATCCTTGCAGGGTGTCTGAGTATATAGAGGTGCTGATGTAAGATCCAACCACCATCCACCTGCAATTTAAGGAGACAATGTCCGCATGCCCTGGAGAAGGATCAGGGCACAGTGCAAAGTTTTCAGCTAGCTCTTTCCAACTGGTTCGAAGCTCTGCAGGGGGCAGGTGACTTTGAAGAGCAGTGTAGGATATTCAAGGATGTGAACAAAGAGGCAGCAGATATCACCATCGGGAGAAGGCCATTAACCCAGAAAGAGCATTGGATAAGTGACCCAATGTGGAAGCTCATTGACAAAAGGAAGGCAGTCAAGAACATGAGAGACCAGGAAAGGGTAACAAACTGAAGCAGGAGACAGCAAGCAGATGAAGAATACCGACAACTGAACAAAGCTGTGAAAATGAGTTGTAGGAGAAACAAGAAGAGCTGGAGGAGAAAGGCAGACGTGCAAGACAGCGAATCAAAACGACACCAGGACACTGTAAAGAATAGTGCGAGAACTGAGTGGTATGACCAGTAGCACTTCAGTACCATTCAAGAACAAAAACGGCAGAATGATACAAATGATGAGCAGGTGAGAGGTGGACGGGACACTTCAGTAAGATCCTAAAAAAACCCATCCCTACCTCCATATTCATACTCAACAAGGATGAGTTCACTCCTCCACTAGGTATCAACATGGATGAAATTAGCATGTCAGTGGTCATAAGAGCAGTCAAGAATCAGAATAACAGGTCCCATGGACTCAAGATTCCACTAAAACCGCTGAAACATGGTAAGAATGTCAATGCAGCAAAGCCCACTGACCTCTTCAACAAAATCTGGAGAGCTGAGGATGTCCCAGACAACTGGATAAAGGGAGCCATCATAAATGTGCCGAAGAAGGGTAATCTTAGCGACTGCAACAATTGGATAGGAATCACATTGTATGAGAAGTTTTTGGAGAAGAAGAAGGTTTTCCCCATTGTATGACCGACCTGGGAAGGTTTTATGCACAGTACTCCTTAACAGATTATGGGAAGGTTTTTATGCACAGTACTCCTTTATGCACAGTACTTGAAAGACATGCGGAGGATGCCCAGTCGGCGACTGGCTTTGGAGGCCAGCTTGGAAATCGGTAGTGGGTTGATCACTGTCATGCTCAGTGGACTCGACACTCGACACTTCATCTCTCTGATGTCCTTCCTCAGGGAGCTGCCGTTGTGAGATCCACTCCCTCCATGTCTTCCAGGCCATTGCACTCACCTCCATGATGCCAATCAGAACCCTGCCCTCCATAATACCACATTCATCTGTGTGGCTGGCCCTCCTAAAGACATGGTATGATAGACATGAGCCTCGTCCTGGAGTTGGGGTTGCTATCTTTATCAAAAACTCTCTTCCTCACTCTCCCTGCACTGCCCTCTATAAACCTCACACCAAGGAGTACCTCTGGCTATGGCTTCCCCTTCGCTCCCACCGTTTGTTCATATGTGTGTTGTACTGTCCACCAAACAGTGATGACTCCAACAGCAGAGAACAGGGACAATGGAATATCTGTGGGAGGGAGAGGGCTTGGGGGGAGGAGGCAGGGGAAGGCGGGGGAGCAGCGTGGGAAAGGTATAAAACACATGGACACTGCTAGAACTTCCAGGAAAGAAAGAAGTCGGGATTTCAAAAAAAAGTGGATCTGGGGTGAATTAACCGGGCTAGAAGAGATCAAGGTTTTGGATGGGGGAAGACAAGAGATGGTGGTGAACAGATGTTTTAAAGACCTGAAGGGAGGGGTGGGATTGAAGAGAGTGAGGGAGTTTGTTCCATAGGCAGGAGTAAAGAGGAATGAAGGAGTGAAGGTGAGCAGAGAGTCTTGATTTTGGCAATTTCGCCAGAAGAGGGTTACTGGCAGATCTTGTGTGACCTGTCGGAATATTGGGGGGGACAGAGCACAGATAGAGCTGGGGGAGCTAGGCCAGATAGGAGTCGGTAGAAGACAGAAAGACCACCTACCGGCCTGCGGTGAGTGAGCGAAAGGCCCTCGGAGTTAGCTTCATCGCGGGAGATTCCAATGATTCTGAAAGCTTTGGTTTCAACAGCGTGAAGACGAGCTAAGTGTGAGAGAGGAGCACCAGCCCAGAGGGGAGAGCAGTATTCCATTGAGCTGTGGATGAAAGCCTTGTATGTGTTGAGGAGCTCAGGTGTGCCAAGGAAGGACTTCACACGACGGAGGATGCCCAGTCGGCGACTGGCTTTGGAGGCCAGCTTGGAAATGTGGTTTTCCCAAGAAAGATCATGGCAGATAGTGAGACCCAAAAGCTTGAGCGACAGAGAATTGTTGAGAAAGTAGATGGGAGGGTTTTCCAGTCGGTCTTTTCGGAGAGACATAGTAAGAGTGTGAGATTTGTCAGGATTGAAAGACATGTTCCACTTGTTTGACCAGTCTGTGATTTTGTCCAGGTCTGCAGAGAGTGAGGTCTGCAGAGAGTGAGGAGGCTACAGACTGCCGATCTGAGGGATGAGGAATGAAGCGGCAGAGAGGGGAGTCATCAGCAAAGAGATAGAGAGGATTTTTCAGAGAGTCGGAGAGATCATTGATGAAGACCAGAAAAAGCACAGGGCCCAGAACACTACCTTGGGGAACTCCAGCCAAAACAGGAAGGGGAGATGAGAGAAATCCATTCAGGGCCCACGTTGACGACGACCAGAGAGGACGTCCGCAAGCCATGCGTGGAGATTTGCATGGATACCATAGGAGGAGAGCTTGGTGAGCAGAGCTGGGTGCCAGACCGTATCGAAGGCATGTGATATGTCAAGGGAGACAGCTCTGATTTCCTGTTTGGCATTGAGGACCTCCATCCATTTTTGAGACAGCAGAAGCAACATGTCCATAGTAGAATGATCTGGTCTGAATCCAAATTGATGATCGGAGATCAAGCCATTGGAGAAGATGAAGGATTTGATATCCGAAGCAAAGATGGATTCCATGACCCTGCTGATCATTGGAAGCAGGCTGATTGGTCTGTAGTTGCAAGGATCTGTTTTTGCACATTTTTGTGTAAGGCGGTAATGTTTGCTGATTTCCAAGATGCTGGCAGATGACCTTGAGCAAAAGAGAGGGTGAAAAGAACAGAGAGACGGTGAGATAGAGCGGCAGAGCAGGATTTTAGGACCCGTGGACTGATGCCGTCTGGTCCAGTTGCAGAATCAGAGTTGAGGTTTGACAAAAACTTCTCCACCTTGTCAGGAGAGAAGGACACAGAGTCCAGGAGCAGTTGGGTTCGACTGGGTAAGGTGGGAACAGAGAGAGATGGGTTTGGGACACAAGATTTTGAGGCAAACACAGAGTTGAGGCATTCGGCGTTGTCACGTGTGGTGTCAACTGTGTAGCCATTTGAGGTAAGGGAGGGGATGGAGGGGGAACAAACACCAGAAACGGATTTGACCAGACGCCACCAGGATTTGGAGGAAGGAGACAGGTTTGAGAGTTCATTCTTGAGTGTGGAGAGATGGTGCTTTCTGGCACTCCTGAGGGTAGACACACACTTGTTCGAGCTTGGTGGAAGGAACTGAGATTGCCTTCAGTTGGATTTCCTTTCCAAGAGGCAAAAGCAAGTTGTTTCAGGGCAACTGCCTCACCACAAGATTATTGAAGGCGGAATTTGACATCCGCCTTCCCAGATCCAACCAATGCCATCGAAAGGAGCAGGCTGGCTTCAGGAGCAACAGGTCACACAGTGATCAGATCTTCACGCTCAGGAACATCATTGAGCCTGGAGTACCAGAAGCCCATTGTCATCAACTTTGTCGATTTCAAGAAGGCTTTTGACAGCATCCACCAGCAGTCTCGCTGGAACATCATTCACTGCTATTGCATCCCCAAATCGTACATTAACATCTTTGGCACCATCTACCACGAATCCAGCTGCTGTGTCAAGGCCAAGAAAGGCACTACTGTCTGTTTCGACATAATCACAGGAGTTCACAAAGGCTGAAACCTATCACTCTTCTTGTTTCTCCTGGTTATTGACTTCATCATGAAGAAGGCAGTGGTTGGATTAGAGTTCGGCATACCATGGAACAACATTATCTGATGGACCTGGACTTTGCAGACGACCTTGCACTACTGGCCAAAGAGATGTGTCAGCTCCTGGAGATGGCCATCAACTTTGATGTATGTGGTGCAAAGGTTGGGCACATCAGCTCTGAGAAGACCAAGTCAATGTCCATCAACCAACAACAAGGGCCACCCATCACCATTGGGTAACTGAGTGTTCAAGATGTCAACCATTTCACCTAATTAGGAAGCAACATCTCACAGGATGCTGATGTTGAGTTCAACGTCTGCTCAAGAATAGGAAGAGCAGCCTCAATCCTCCAGCACCTATATGAAGTATGGATGTTCACCACCATCAACACACCCACAAAGCTTCATCTTTACATGAGCATTGTGGTACCAATGGAAATATATGCCAGTGAGACATGGAAGAGGACAGTAAATGCGGCAAAGAGACTGGACGTCCTTCATCAGCGATGTCTCCGCAAGATCATGGGCATCACCAGGAAAGTCCACGTCACTAATTAGGATGCACTGGCACAGACTGGACAATGCCACCTGAGTGATTTTTCTTGGTATAGAGTCAAGGCTTGTGGAAGAGCTAGTACACTGAATGGATCAGGATGTAACAGGGCAAAAGTATGGAAAGTGAAAAGGGTGCAAGGACAGTACGGAGGCGGTAGAGGACAAAGAGACCACCGACCTGTCTGCGTTGGTGAAGTGATAAGCGCATAGACTTGGCTTCAGCACTGGAGATATCAATGATTTTGAAGGCCTTGGTTTCCATAGCATCAACCTGAGAAAGTTGTGAGGCAGGAGAGCCAGCCCAGGGAAGAGAGCAGTACTCCATCAAGCTGTAGATGAAGGCCTTGTAGGTGGGAAGGGGTTCAGGTGTGCCAAGGAAAAACTTTGTATGATGGAGGATGGCCAGTTGGCGGTTGGCTTTGGAGGCCAACTTTGAAAAGTGGTTTGCCCAATAAATACCATGGCTGATAGTGAGACCCAGGAGTTTGAGTTACTGAACTTCCTCAAGAGGATTGTTAAGAAAGTAGATTGAGGGTATTCCGGATGGTCCTTTTGGAGAGAGATAATGAGAGTGTGAGATTTGTCAGGATTGAAAGACATATTCCAAGTGTTTGGCCAGCTTGTGATTTTGTCAAGGTCTGAAGAGAAGGAAGAGGCTGCGGCCTGCCTGTCTGAAGGATGAGGGTGGTCATCAGGGCAACAGAGTGTTGAAGATGTCAACCGTTCACCTACCGAGACCTAGGAAGCAAAATGTGGAAGCAACATCTCCAAGGATGGTAATGCTGAGTTTGACGTCTGCTCAAGAATAGGAAAAGCCATGTCAATTATCCAGCGCCTATATCAAGTTTGTGATGGAGTGACATCTGAGGTTGGCAGGTCATATCCAATGACGACCCAAAAAGCGACCTGCTAGAGTCACTATGGAATGGATTCCATCTGGTGTTTAAAGAAAGAGAGGGAGGCCAAAAGGACTTTGAGGAGTACCTTCAAAGAAGACATGGATGCGAAGCAAACCTCCTGGAGAAGAGCGAAAGAGCTGGCTTCAAACCGGATTCAATTGAGACGATTTGCTGCCCAATGGTCCAAAGGGGACGGGAGGACCTAACTTTTGAAACTCAGATAGACATGCAATGTTTGTGAAATACAACATGCTGTCTCTTGATTAAACCCACCATTGAAGCGATGGGAGGCACATTTCGATCCTACTCAAATGCAACCCTTTTGTTCCATTGATGGTAATGTTTTTCTCTACGTCTTTAATTTTTACCATAACGAGTCTTGCAATATGCAAAGTCTGATGTCTAAAGTACTGTAAAGTAAAAAATATATAAAAGTCAAGCCAATTGTTTGATGTTTCCATGTGAACCAATATAGCTCTTGATGCTGGGAGCACATTAGTTCGCAGTACCCTAACCCAACTGCTAAGTATCAGCTGCTGAGTCTCTGCTGATCTGGAATTGATTAATGGTGGTGGGATGAATGGAACAAGTACTTCAACCCTGGAATTCTCAGTCCCACCCTGTTGCTCCAGAAGGATCATTAAACTAACCCATATATATATTTCCATGGTCAGAAACTGGAAGAGGTTCAGTTTATTGAACCTCACCATCATCCATGACCTCTCCTCGATCCAAGACGTTCCTTGGAAAATCAGAACTACTCCCTCTCCTCAAAGCCTTTTGGAAAAACTCACTGTTTTCAGTGCTAAGTGGAGTAATGTTCTCTGCTATGGCCTTGCGCCCCAGCATCACATCTGTATCTCCTGGATTCTGTGGAATCTAAAGCTCTTAAAGTCATTGGAGACTCCCGTGATGAGGTCAAAGCACAGGATTTGTTGCTCTCGCATCGCAGGTAGGTCTGTGACCCCTCTGTTTTCTACCATCTATCCTCCAATATCGCTCCCTCTGCTCTCGGTCTTCCAGCCCTTCCCAGCAACTCCAAGATGCACAAGCGTACTTCCAGTAATTCTCTTCTGGTTATTATTGTTATTTCATATGCAGCCTGTGGCAGTTGGTTAGATAATTGCTGGAAGTGTGGCTGTGCCACTGATGCAGTGCCCTTGTTCCCAGTAAGCTGGAACTCATTTTTTAGACTTTGGAAGAACGACAAGTTGAGTCAAACCACCTGATGTTATTTAACAGCATGACAGGGGCTCAAACTCAAGACCCTAAGATCTTAAGCCAGCCACCTTAACCATTCATCAGGCTTCTCTTCTGGTTAAACTTCCAAAATCCAGGCTGACTCCATATCTCAACTCTTTAATTCCTCCCTTTTCCCATATATGGAAGGATTTTCCAGAGGCTGTTCTATTTCACTCTTCCATCCGAACCTTCAAATGAGGACCTCGTGTCCTTCCCAATCCTGACCCATGATCTTCATTACCCCCATTAATCCTCCCTTACCAACGCTCTTACTCACTCGTTTCCATGTTTCCTATGCTTTTTTCTGTGTATTTCACTCTTCCCTCCAGGGCTTCAATTAGGACCTCGTGTCATTCCCCATCCTGACCCCTGATCTTTATTACCCCCATTAATCCTCCCTAACCAACGCTCTTACTCTCTCGTTTCCATGTTTCCTCCCCTTCTCTCCGTGTATTTCACTCTTCCCTCCAGGGCTTCAATTAGGACCTCGTGTCATTCCTCATCCTGACCCATGATCTTCATTACCCCCATTAATCCTCCCTTACCAATGCTCTTACTCACTCGTTTCCATGTTTCCTATGCTTTTTTCTGTGTATTTCACTCTTCCCTCCAGGGCTTCAATTAGGACCTCGTGTCATTCCCCATCCTGACCCATGATCTTCATTACCCCCATTGACCTTCCCTAACCCAACCCTCTTCCTCGCTTGATTCCACGTTTCCTCCCCGTCTCTCTGTCCTTTTCCTGTTCATTTATTCCCTTGCTGGTTGTACTTGTAAATACTTGTAAAACAAGTTGTTCCTACGATACCCCTACAGTCAATTTAACCTTGATCTTCCAAAAGTCTCGTATTTGCAGAGGAAAACCCAAATCCCATACACTTGGTTTATTCGTCCATTACCTGCCCCACAATGAACCCTACCTATGATGACTTAAAAAGAGATTCGATGATGCACACGTGGAGTAAAATGTACATCGAGACGTAGTCTATTCCTATGACGTCATTTGGAAATTTCCACGATACTTCGCACATGGTATTAAGAGATAATAAAAATAAGCTCGTTTGTTAGTAAACTCAATTTCCTAAATCGTTTTCCACCCATAAGTATTAACGCGCAATTCACTACAGGCGAAGTTACTGAAACAGTCGGTAATTGCCGTTAAAATGTTAACTCGAGTTTTGCTACTTTGCTCCCTCCGTCCTGGAAAACTGATTAAAAATGTAAAACGTTTTTGCATATACCGTGACAGTGACGTCAGCAATGTGTAGCTGAGAGCGATAACGATCTCATTGATGTTTGCGCATTCCCGTTAAAACCTCAACAGTTATCCTTTGTCAATGCAAATGGATCGTGATCAACGCCTGTACCCTCACGTGATCCACTCAACCAATCAGAGGCACTTGGTTGGGGTGAACGGAGCGAGGACTCGAGGAGCATGTGGGGGAGATGTGGGCGTAACCTTTATACAATGGGCGTGGCCTTTTAGGTTGGAAGCACACGCTCCTTTAAATAATAATTAAAACACCTGCAGGACTCAGGAATCGGGTCATCGAAACTGCGCAGACGGTGTATTTATCCATAATCTTTCAGACGGTGTCGTGTCATCCATTTTTTCACTTTCCTGCCATATTGTCATGTTGGTGAAAAAGTTTTGGTAAGTTACCCATATTTTATGTTTAAAATAAAAAGGTTTTCGCACTCGAGAGTTTATCGAATCTACGTATTTTGAACGCAGTTGTCCAAGAATCGTGGGGAAAAAAATAATCTCTACTACATCTTTAAAAACCCACTTTTGCCGCAAGTCTTTCACGATCCGGATGTCCAGACTTGATGTCTGACTGGAGTCGATTTGGGGAGGAATTCGTAATTTGCTCGACGTGGTGCCGGTGATAACTCGCCTGCGCTCTCCGTGAAAGACACTTTTAATACGAGCTTGAAACTTTGCACGATAGCAAATGCTAGCAAGACAGGACAACCGGCTTAACGTCCATCCGAGGGACGGGGCGTATCGCTGTGATGCAACCGGCCGTGAGTATAACCCAGGTAAGACGGCTCAAAGGTAAAGGTGAAAAGCTAAAAGTGTCGGAGGCAAAACAAAAAATGACGTGTTAACGAATAATTCCAGGAAAGTCGAAGAAAGCTACATTTTGTTTTACCAATTAGTTAACAGGTTGAGGAATTGAACTTATTGCCGTGCACTATGTGTCGTGTGTCGGTATGCATTTTACAACGAGACAAAATGACGATGCTTGTACAAGATTACAACTACAAATACAGAAGTTGGACACTCGATAATCGAGAGCGCTTCAAACGGGTTCCAAAATACCACCTTTAACGTTGCACACCTATATAATACCTTAATTGCTTTCCATTCAAGTGATTATCACAAATCTTTTCCAAAAAGGAAAATCGACATTCGAGTGTCGGGAATCATTTAAGTGTTTCCTTCGTTACGTTCCACGGGAGCGGGCTGGAGGCGGAGCGGACGGCCGTGGGCGGGGCTAGCGAGTGGGCGGGGTGGTAGGCGGAGCGACCAGGTGCGGGCCGGGGGCGCGCTGCGATGAACATTTGAATCATATGAATCGAGTCGGGACTCCCGATAGTGAAAGCCATTTTGATTGAGAACCTATTATGGAATTCACGACGTTCAAGATGTCACCGGAGGGAAAGTCTTCCCCTCCAGGATACCAGCGGGACATTTTCGAGAACTTCGACTCCGCACAGTTCGACAATGCACAAGGTACCGGTACGTGATTGCTTCTTCCCGGTGGAACTATCGTCGCCGCTGGGGTGCGTTAACGAGGAACGTGGGTACATCATTATTTGGTGGTGGTCGTGCTCCTTGGTGCTGCCTTTGGCGGGAATAGACTTTTGGGCTCGATTGATGAGTCCTGTACGAGGAAGGTGCGCTCGGTTACCTTTACCTGAGCCTTTGCACAGGTAGAGAAATCAAACTTTTTACGCGATGAGCGTCACGTTGCCACCTTTTAACGCCCTTTTCCGAATTACTTGAACCCACAACGGTTGAATTGTGACCTTCGAGAGGAGAGAGAGGCCGAGAACCTGCTCTACCGATCCCGACATGAAAATATACTTTGTCGTTTTAAACCGAAATATTTTGTTTCGTTAATAGTTTGATGCTGTTTTATTCATTTATTTAATATTTATTTATTTAATATTTATTTATTTAATATTTATTTATTTTTATTTACGAAACGTGCCCCGAGAGTAAATGGCAGGTTATAAAGATTTAAATTGTTTAATCATACATAATATAGGCTTTTGCTAAACACATGCTCACAACCCAATAAAACGAAGAGGAGACGAGGTTTCTTAAAACATATACGGTATATATATATATATATATATATATAGTGATGGATCCACGTTGCCGTGACGGTTAGCGCTATATTATTTAACTAGTATAAAATCGGTCAAAAATGACGGGTCGGACCAGTTTATTTGACGGTACAGCGTGAGCATGCCAAAGTCTGAAGTCTGGGCCTAGTGTCAGGTGTGCTTATATGTTCTTTATTTGTTAGACATCATACAGATGTAAATGAACACTTGTTTTACTCTGCGCACATTGCACATCACGTGCAGACAATTTCACCTCCCTGTGCTTTGTATTTTTTGTGATTTAAAAAATACCGCTTCTGCACACCGACAATGAGACTCAGTTTGCAAGCCACCGTCCACAATTCCAATATAAGAGGCATAATTACTCTTATTTTGAGTCTTCGGAATCCTTGGGGTCTTTTGTGTCCTTGGGGTCTTTTGTGTCCTTGGGGTCTTTTGTGTCCTTGGGGTCTTTTGTGTCCTTGGGGTCTTTTGTGTAATTGGGGTCTTTTGTGTCCTTGCGGTCTTTTGTGTCCTCTAGGTCATTTGGGGTCCTTGGGGTCTTTGGCTCTTCTGGGTCTTTTGGGTATTTTTGGGTCTTCGAGGTATTTGGGGTCTTTTGGGTTCGACACTGTCGAACACTGTTCGAACACTGACACGACACTGTTCGAAAGACATTTAAACAACTGTCTTTTAAGGGTCTTTGGGGGTATTTTTCGGTCTTCAGGATATTTTGGGTCTTCGGGGTCTTTAAGGGTTTTTGGGTCTTTGGGGTATTTTGGGTCTTTAACTGTGTTTTGGGTCTTCTGCATCTTTGGGGTGTTTGGGGCCCATTGGGTTTTCAGGGTATTTTCAGTCTTTTGGGTCTTTGGGGTATTTTGGATCTTCAGAGTCCTTGTGGGGGTGGGGGGTGAGGGGGGTGGTGGTGGTCGTGCTCCTTGTTGCTGCCTTTGGCGGGAATATTCAGAGACCTTGGGGGGGGGGGGGGCGTCTTCTGTGTCCTTGGGGGGGGGGGGGGGGGGGTTAGAGGGGTGGTGGTGGTCGTGCTCCTTGTTGCTGCCTTTGGCGGGAATATTCAGAGACCTTGGGGGCGGGGGGGTCTTCTGAGTCCTTGGGGGGGGGGGGTCTTCTGAGTCTTTGGGGTCTTTTGGGCCCTTGGGTTCTTCTGGCTCTGGGTCCTTGGGTCTTCATGGGCTTTTGTGTCTAATAATCTATAGGGTATTTGGGTCTTCGGGAATTTTGGGTGTTGGGGGTCCGTTGGGTCTGTGGGGTCTTCTGGGTCCTTGGGCTATTTTGGGTCCTCAGTCTTTTCGGTCTTTCAACCGGTGGACGCAGTCATGTTGAAAGATCGCCCATTAACGGACGCAGGACGAAGCCATTTGGCCCATCAAAGCGTGCGCTATTGTTGTCACCATACGGTTGTTTGTCCGTGCTATAGCCCTTTAATAAGTGCTCACCGTCAAACAAGGAAGCAGCACAGCGCCATTTTTAGCTTTTGGGTTGACTTGTCTCGGATGAGATTTGAACCACCGACCTCCTAGATTCAGAGTGGACGCCCTACCATTCATTCATTACACCACCGGATCTGGTTTTGACCGCATTTTTTTTCTCCCAGTCTGCTGATGGTGAGTTAATGACGTCATTGAATTGATAAATGAAATTGTGGTAATATAATATTTGTGGTAATAGTTTGTTTTGTGGTAATATAGCGTTACAGTAAATATATAATATACGTACACACAATTACCCAGTATTTGGATGATTGTGTAGCTTTTCTTGGGTTCTTCCTTTTAGTCAGGTTCACTATGTTAACAAATATAATTTCGATCAAAAATTTTGGCGGTTAGCAAAACTGTACATTTTTGGAATATTCAGAGCATGGAGAATCCGAAAATCAATGTTGGCATTTGCACAGACACCTGCATGGCCGCCATTTTGGATTTTCAAAATGGCCGCCATAAAATACATATTTTGCGCTATCTCGGCTTCTAGTCAACCTATAAACTTCATTAAATATGCTAATCCTATGTTTTCTGGGTCAAGGAATCCAATAAAGGCCTCAAAATAGTGCTCAGGATTATAGAAAAGCAACAAACAAAGGTAATTGAAAACCATTGTCTTTATATTTGTGATATAACTGTATTACATGATATTGCAAGTCCTTTGAAGTTATAGGTATGGGTTTATAAAGCAAGAAAGCAGCCTTGTTAGTATCAGATTGAACTATAAGTCCTATACACAGGATCTACTAGGTCTATACCCAGGGCCGGCGCTACCATTAGGCCAACTAGGCAGCCGCCTAGGGCGCAGACATCAGAGGGGCGCATTACTGAACTTGTAGCAATAGCTCGAAGACTTCCAAAGTCTATGCTGCCACAAGAAGTACTTCTCTTCATACTACAACAAAAACTCCTGGATAATGTGCCTAATGTTTCCGTTGCTTCAAGGATCCTTCTCACACTTCCAGTATCAGTGGCAAGTGGTGAACGTAGTTTCTCAAAGCTCAAAGTTATAAAAACTTACATACGCTCTACAATGTTGGAAAAGAGACTAGTTGGCTTGGCTACTATAGTCAGGTTCACTATTTTTTCGTTCAAAATTTTGGTAGATTAGCAAAACTATACATTTTTGGAATATTCAGAGCATGAGGAATCCAAAAATTAATGTTTACATTTGCGTAGACACCTTTGCGAAAATGACACTCAGGACAGTGATGAAGATCTGTAAAAGCATATTCCTGAACGGTATAGACCTCGTAGATCCTGTGTATAGGACTTATAGTTCAATCTGATACTACCTATAACTTCCTATAACAACCTACAACTTCAAAGGACTTGCAATATCATGTATTATGTAATGCAGTTATATCACAAATATAAAGACAATGGTTTTCAATTACCTTTGTTTGTTGCTTTTCTATAATCCTGAGCACTATTTTGAGGCCTTTATTGGATTCCTTGACCCAGAAAACATAGGATTAGCATATTTAATTAAGTCTCTAGGTTGACAAGAAGCCGAGATCACGCAAAATATGTATTTTATGGCGTTTTGCGAAAGATAATTAAAGACTGATTATTTAAAATTTTGATTTTGCATATCTAAAACTTATTGCTCAAACCAAAAACTGTTTTGTTTATCTGTAATTTCCATTCACACACTCATAAAGGGCCCACTTTCATTATTTTGCATTGCAAACCACATGTAGTGTCATATTTTTTAAAAGTGAAATCCCATTTGCCCCAAAGCGTGGGGTAACAGGGCCACTGCCATATTAATGGATATTGCGCCTTTAATATTGGTGCTGTTGGCATCTTACGGTACTTATTCTTACAATTTAAAATAAATTTAGCAGTTTCAAGTTTTCTGCTTTTTATTTTTTCGACAAAACATCTTTTTGATAATTGAAGTTGGCAAAAAAAAAATTTGGGGGGGGGGGGGATGCAAGTAGCTGGCCTTGCCTAGGGCGCAAAATAGTCTGGCGCCGGCCCTGTCGATACCGTTCAGGAATATGCTTTTACAGATCTTCATCACTGTCCTGAGTGTCATTTTCACAAAAGTGTCTACGTAAATGCCAACATTAATTTTTGGATTCCTCATGCTCTGAATATTCCAAAAATGTATAGTTTTGCTAATCTCCAAAAATTTTGAACGAAAAAACATAGTGAATCTGACTATTTGTCTGGAAGAGCATGGGGGTTAATGATTTATTTATTTATATATATTGTTACGGACCGCGGATAAGGTGTTGATTTGCCGAGCGGATGGCGACCGCGGCCCGAACTATTAACAATGACTAAGACCCGATTCCTTAAACGTGGGCCAAACGTTGAAGACCCGTTTCCGGTCTTGCTGGCGAGGGTTTGTTTATTCTCAGCTCTCCACGCTATCCATCGAAATCAAAGTTAGGTAATTGTTCCCATTTGTATTCTCGTTATAACTGTATTTATTTTATGGTGTATATATTGTCTCCCGACGAAGATTTTCGGTGCAAATCTTTCATACCTGTATTGAAAATCGTGTTAATTCGTGTCGTGTCTTGAGGCCTTGTACAGTGTACACTGTACAACCTTGAGGCCTTGTTTTTCTCAGTCCGTCGTTTGTGATCCAATAACTTTCGTTCTCTGTTTTCCCAGTCTTTTCACCCCATAGCGTACTTCCTTATGTAAATCTCAACTAAAAAAAAACAAAAAAAAAACATTTCCTTCTCTGTTCTCATTCATTTATTCATTCTTATTCGTTTGTTCGTTCTTCGACCACGTGTTTCTCCCCCATTTCCCCAGATAGATTGTCAAATTTCAACCCGTTATTTTATCGTCCATGCGTTATTGTTTGATTATAGTTAGTTTTGGTTTGAATTTCCTGTAACTCGTAATTAATTAATCGTGTTCTGCTCCTCGTGCGGCCTTGTAGTTGTACCCTCGTCGGTGTTTGTTAACTTAAGCGTGTTCTGCTTGGCTCTTAGTTTTTTCCCTTCTACCCCGAACATAATACTCTGTCTCACGTTCTAAATCCCCACCCCCCACCCCCCCCCCCCAAAAAAAAAAAAAATTTTTTTTTTCCCCTTTCTCCACGTGTACTGTTGTCTCATCCTGTATTTTCTGTCCAGGTGTGCTGTTCGCCCCGCCCCCATTATCTCCTTGCCATCCACAGTTTGCCCTGTTCACGTGACTCGTGGTGGTCTCTCTCGGCTCTCCCCCCCGTTGGTATTTTGTGCATATAAGATTGTTCACGGTTCTGTTTAAATATTATTTAAATATGTTTAACCTTTCCCCTTCAGTGTTTTACTCAGTGGTATTTTACAACACGCTGTTTTTCTTCCTATTTAAAAGGCTTTTCTCAATTTCCTCTCCAACTCATTCCACTTCAAAAAAAAGAAATTCAATATCATATACGTCTCCCTCACTACATGGTCTAAATTCACATTCATTCCATCCCTCCTCCATCGTTCTGAATCGGATTGCTAACTTGAAAATCACAACAAACCCAATTTGTTTTCAATGTTCGTCTTTCATTAATCATCCACTTTCTAAACTCCCCTCTTGCCCCTCCCATCCAAATCCCCCCCCCTGCACCTACACTCCTAAACTCCCCCCTTGCCCCTCCACTCCTGAACTCCCCCCGTGCCCTTCCCCTCCTAAACTCCCCCCCTTTCCCCTCCCCTCCAAATCCCCCCCTCGCCCCTACACTCCTAAACTCCCCCCTTGCCCCTCCACTTCTAAACTTCCCCCTTGCCCCTTCCCTCCTAAACTCCCCCCTTGCCCCTCCCCTCCTAAACTCCCCCCTCACTCCTCCCCTTCAAAACTCCCCCCCAACCCCTCCCATTCAAATCTCCCCCCATACCATTCCTTTCCAATTCTCCCTCCTCCCCCCTCCTCCTCAAAGCTGCCTCCTCCCCACTTCGTCTCCCTTCTATCTCATACCTCCACCCCCCCAACCTTTTACTTTCCTCTGCCCCCCCTCAAACAACCCCTCACTGTGCCTCATCCCTTCACCATCAAACCTTTCATCCTCCTCATCCTTCCCTTTCTTGGAACTCTTCTGCAATCTCTGACACACTATCAACTGCTCTCCCTACCTCCCCCTCTCATCCTTCATCTTACCCTACTCCTCCCCTCCCCTGTCCTGTACCCGATGCTCCCCCTCTCTCTTCATTAACGGTATGGACCTCAAACATCCGGGGCCTTCGCTCAAACCTGACTGATCTCTCCATACAGGTTGCTTCTGACAATCCAGACTTGATCTGCTTAACAGAGACTTTTTTTTTTTTTTTTTTTTTTTGTTTTGTTTTTGTATACAAGATCGAGGCTCGTGAAAGAGCGAACATTAATCACACAGAAAGACAAACAGACACATAAAACAAATAACATCGGGAGCGGTAGACAAGATGGGGAGAGAGGGGGAAGGACACAAACACAACATTTGAGAGCAGGGACCGAGAGACATGGAGACATCGAGAGATCTGTGGGAGGGAGAGGGCTTTGGGGGGGAGGCATGTGAAGGGGGGGGAGGCATGTGAAGGGGGGGGGGGGGGAGGGTGGGAGAGGTATAAACATATGGACACTGCCAGGATTTCCAGGAAAGAAGTTGGAATTTCAAACAAGGTGGATCTGGGGTGAATTAGTGGGGGTAGAAAAGATCAAGGTTATGGATGGGGGAAGATAAGAGATGGTGGTGAACAGCTGTTTTAAAGACCTGGAGGGAGGAGAGGGATTGAAGGGAGTGTGGGAGTTTGTTCCACAGGCGGGAGAAAAGAGGAATGAAAGAGTGAAGGTGAGCAGAGAGCCGAGATTTCGGCAGTTTAACCATCAGAGGGTTGCTGGCAGATCTTGTGCGACCTGTAGGAATATTTGGGGGACAGAGCACAGAGAGAGCTGGGGGAGCAAGGCCGGAGAGGAGTCGGTAGAAGACAGAAAGGCCACCTACCACCTGCCTGCGGTGAGTGAGTGAAAGGCCCTCAGAGATAGCTTCATCGCGGGAGATTCCAATGATTTTGAAAGCTTTGGATTCAACAGCGTGAAGCCGAGCCAGGTGTGAGGCAGGAGCACCAGCCCATAGGGGAGAACAGTATTCCATTGAGCTGCGGATGAAAGCCTTGTATGTGGTGAGGAGCTCAGGTGTGCCGAGGAAGGACTTCGCACGACGGAGGATGCCCAGTCGGCGACTGGCTTTGGAGGCCAGCTTGGAAATGTGGTTTTCCCAAGAAAGATCATGGCAGATAGTGAGACCCAAAAGCTTGAGTGACAGAACTTCTTGGAGAGGATTGTTGAGAAAGTAGATGGGAGGGTTGTCCAGTCGATCTTTTCGGAGAGACATAGTAAGAGAGTGAGATTTGTCAGGATTGAAAGACATGTTCCACTTGTTTGACCAGTCTGTGATTTTGTCCAGGTCTTCAGAGAGTGAGGAGGCTGCAGACTGCCGATCTGAGGGAAGAGGAATGGAGCGGCAGAGAGTGGAGTCATCAGCAAAGATATAGAGAGGATTTTCCAGAGAGTCAGAGAGATCATTGATAAAGACCAGAAAAAGCACAGGGCCCAGCACACTTCCTTGGGGAACTCCAGCCTGAACAGGAAGGGGAGATGAGAGAAATCCATTCAGGGCCACACGTTGATGCTCCCCCTTCCTCTTCATTAACGGTATGGACCTCAAACATCCGGGGCCTTCGTTCAAACTTAACTGATCTCTCTATACAGGTTGCTTCTGTCAAACCAGACGTGATCTGCTTAACAGAAACTTTCCTCCTTTATGATGTCTCTGATTCCATAGTATCTCTCCCGGGCTACTCCCTCCTCCGGTATGATAGACCTGAGCCTCGGCCTGGTGGTGGGGTGGCTATCTTTATCAAAAACTCTCTTCCTCACTCTCCTTGCACTGCCCTCTCTCCTCCTCACCCTCAGGAGTACCTCTGGCTACGGCTTCCTCTCCGCTCCCACCTTTTGTTCAGATGTGTTCTGTACCGTCCCCCAAACAGTGATGACTCCATCTACATTTCACTGTCTGACAACATGGACCAACTTCTATCCACTCATCCCAACTTACGATTATGTGGCAGCATTGGGAAGGACAAGCCCCGTTGAAGGTGCCATTGGCACTTTGGAGAGAGAGAGATCGATTGGGGATAATTGAAGGGGGCCTAGGTTATTTGATTAATACAACGCAGATTCAACTATTGGAAACAGATCCTTACCTGAAACACATACTAATGAAATAACTAAAGAAGAAGCCTATGGTGTGCTACGTGTTGCTTGTGGCCTAACTAGGGTGCGACCTTTGACCTTTACACCAAAAATGGGAATATTTACAGGGGATTATTTATAAGGGAATATTGCAGATATTTACAAAGTGGAGGGTTTAAAAACCACAACACTGCACCCTCATTACCTCCAGGGCCGTCCCGGCCCGAAATAACTTTAACTTAGTGTGACACTCAGGTGTGGTAACCCTCTACTATTAACTTCACCCTGAGTGCGACATTTTTAAAACAACTAAGTATGTCCCGCCTGCTGCATTGCATTCTATCTAACAGAATCACGCCCACAGGATAACCGAATCACGGAATTAATTTCAAAACTAAACATTGACGGTGGGGAGCATTATTTACAAAGACACTATTTGGTATTTACAACGCGAACCCAGGACCTGTCTTTTGGGAAACAAAAGAAGATGTTTTGAAAAGAGGAAGGCATACACTGCACTGCACCGATACCACCAGCACCAATAAGCACCAAAAGCACCAAAGCAGCAAAATGCACAAAAAGCACCAAAAGCACCCTCCGGTGCACAGTCATCACATTTCAATAAGCGATGCCTTGCAACGTCTTCTCTGCTGGGCCGATGGTTCTGGATGACTTCTTTGCTTGCGGCCTATTTAATCATAAAACAAAAAGGGCACAAAATGCGTCCACTTTTTAAATTATGGCCAGCAGGGGCCAACTAAGGATGGTCCACCTGCATGGCTTGGGTGCCACCTTTACTGTGGTCCACAAGCAAGATCTCCTGGCCACAGTGGCCGGTCCCCAGCAGAGGTGCCAGGCCCCAAAATGTGGGGTCCATGAATGTGGTGCTCAGCCACAGACCTGTGGTCCATACAGTGGTGGTCGGCCACAACAATGTGCGGTCCATAAGTGGGGTACCGGTCCAGGCAGGCAGCAGCGAGGGTGCGGGCACACAACTACGGCGCCTGCACACTTTCCCCTCAGTACCCAAAGACCACGGTCCATGAGTGGGGAAGGAAGACAAAGCAGGGTTAGCGGGGTGCAAGGGCGCAAGAGTACACATTAACACAAGGTAATGCAGAGGTGAGGTGTGCCGGAAAGCGAGCCGAGAAAGCTCGTCCCTACCGTACGTTCCCCGCCTGTCACCTAATCTACCCTTGCCCCTACCCCGTATTTACACAATTTACAAATCTGTCGCTAACGTCCTGTCTTCCCCATATCTCCCCTAATTCCAAATTCGTCGACAATCCCTCTACCAAATTTGCCATCAATCAATTTATCATCAATGCCTCCTAAGGATGTTGGTGTAGTCCCTGGTGTTGGGCTAGCGGCTAGGGTGCCGGCTTAGGATCCTAGGATCCTGGGTTCGAATCCCGGTCAATCGCTGAATTAACGCCAGGGGGGTTGACTCAGCCTGTCATCCTTCCGAGGTCGGCAAATTGAGTACCAGTTCATTGGTAATTCCCTGCTTGTCGTTAAAGGCGGCAAAAAGGGTTGGCGTCAGGAAGGGCATCCGGCCGTAAAACATTGCTTCAAAAAGGGGACCGAAAAAACAACAACAACCACAGTTCCCGAAAAAGGCCAACCCCCGCTTGTGGGGAAAAATGGCCTCTAAAAGGTGTTTTTTTTTTTTCTTTCCTCCTAAGGAGGAAGAGATGGAATAACAAGCACAATGTCACCCCCATGTCATGATGCGTCTTTCATACCAAATGTCTGCAAACAACGGTGGTGTGGAGTCCTGTCACCTTGGTGAGTGTATGCGGATGGCGTGAAGAGATTTCCAATCCGAACTACCTTCTAAATGACTTTAACACACTTTACTCTACCCGGGGTCTTTCCCTGCCAAACCAATGGCCATTTTTACTCTATGTGGTTCTAAGAACCGAACTCCCATTGACCAAACTGTGGTGCTCACCAATTTGGGGTCTCACTCCCCCGATTCTTCACCCTGTGCCCTCGCAGAATTTGCAGGCTGGGTCGTGTGGCGCTCCCAGCAGGTCCGCTCACCTGCACACCGCCACTGCAGTCGTCTCCCGAGCTTACCTGCTCCTTACCCTAACCTACCTGGGGAAGGCCCTCTGGCGCTCTCACCCCCTACCACCCTCTCTGGCGTCGGGCTACCCGGGTCTGTCCTCTGGATCCTCGGGCCCCATTGAACAACTACTGGCTCCCAAAGCCTACCTGCGGCCTCACCTGGCCGACATACTAACAGTGGCGGAGTGCCCATTTAATCTTTCTCACTAACAGGCCACACGCCCAGCCATTTCCACTTCACTAATGCACCCATCCAAACACCATTCTACCACATGCACCACCGATGCCAATATCCAACCACAATTTACCTACTCCCTCTACCTACTTTTAAACTACCCTCCCCGGGTACTCGTGAAAGGGGTCCCTCTTCTCCATCCACTCCTTTCGCACCAACCACTCCACTCCACATATTCCACACTACTCACTCCACACCATCCATTCCATACTCCATTCATTCCAGACCATCTATTCCATACTCCATGTATTCCATACCAGCTATTCCACACAACCATTCTCCATACACCTGTACTTCACTTACACACCTGGTGCCCACACACCTGGTGGCACCTGCACACCTGGTGGCACTTGCACCCTCCTTCCCTCCAGGACCATTCACTCAATACAATACACTCAATTCAATGCACAATCATACCTTTCACCATACTCTGCTCAATACACTTTAACTTCTCCAAACCATTGCCTCTCAATTCCTTATTTCATCACTCTCACCACAAACACATAGCATCATCTAAGCTGACTACTCCCTTCTAAGATTCGTGCTTCCCAGTCGCCCGTTATACTATTACACTCCCTCGTCATTATAATCCACTAATCTGCTACATCCCCTCTACAGGTACAATGTCACGACTTAAATCTACAGTTGCCTATTGTCATTTCTAAACCCTAACATTATCTAAGCCCTCCCTGGCTAGGTTTTCACCGCCATACCCCATAAAACTATAGCTCCTTTGCCCCCAAATGTGAGGGATGGTAGAGATACCACCCCCCAGACACTGGGTATCAATTTCCAATCATCACTATTCCCAATTTCCAATCACTAGTAATTTCAAGCCAATTCCAATTTCAAATCCCTATTAATTCCAAACAATAACACTATCATCATCACAGTCCGCTATATCTGAGCCTCCTCGGTACGTCCATGCATTTTCAAAGCTCGGCTTCGCAAAGCCACGCGATGCATGCGGGTGGTTTGGTCTACTGCAGGTTGGGCCCGTCCGGCGTTCGGTTCAGGGGAGGAGGTTTGCTCGGGCCAAGGCTCCAAGCACCATCCCGGCGCGGGGCCTTGCACTCCCAAGTGCGATGGCCTAGCCTTGCCCGGGTGGAGCGCGGCCACCACCAGGGGGTGCCGTTCCGACCCCTCCTACCTCCTCTCGAACCGGGCCGGTCGCTTTGCCTGGCAAAGCGCGGACTCGACCGTGCAGGGCGGGGCCCGGCTCGAATCGTGCACGGCGCTCCGAAGAGGAGGGAGGCGACACCGATCCCCGCCGGCTCCCGCAGCACACACCGCCCGGCATGGACCGGGAGCCGCGTCGGCTATCCGTCAGCCTAAACGCTGTCCCGGTCAACGTCGATGCCTTACTCGCATGCTCACATCCACACGCGACTCTTCCCATACTCACACATCCAGGTGTCTCAGCGCCTCTCATGCAACCCATACATTCCCTGCACTCTATCACCGCACTCTCTCTCTCTGCACACTCTTCTCTTGGCACACTCACACTCTCCGTTTCACACCTCTCCTCCGTTACGTCCTCCGTAACACTCACCACGGGTGTGCACCCCTGCACATACCCACTCACGCGCTCCGATGTGCCCTCCCGCACATGCGCCACAACCAACTCAGGTGTGCGTTCTCGCACGCTCTCTCCATCCATCTCTCTCCTGGTCACACTCACTCCTACTTCCACACTCTATCGCATTCATCACTCATACACTCCGACATGCGTTCGCTCTCGCACTCGGTAACACACCCGCACCTCGACGCCATTCGCACACGCGCGCCGTTCACCTTCACACACCTTTTCCTCACACGCGCGCCATTTTCTCTCACACCACTCACAAGGGACCCTCCACAAATGCCCGGGTGCCGTCTCGATCCCAAGCGCGCGAAAATTCTTTTCGCGGCAAACACTGTCCTGCAAATCTTTATAAGGATTAAGCACGGCATCAGGATGCGAGCACAGACTTTGGGCAATTTCCATTCCTTCCTGCCGTGAGTGCTTTTCTACACCTGCGGTCTCTCC
>NC_136262.1:239080879-239209590 GCF_964187855.1 Myxine glutinosa | reverse complement strand
TGTGGTCTCTCCAGACCCAATTTCCACTACTATTTGTTCGGTTTTAATTTCTTTTTCCTTTCCCTCAACAACCGCTGGCTCTATTAAAATTTTCTTTTCTACTTCGGCGGTCGCCGACTTCCCCATACCACGGGTCGCGATCTCTACCCCGGTCCAAGTGACTTTGCCTTGCTCAACATCGCTTCTCCCGCGCTCCTCACACCGCGCTACCTCGTCGCGTACCGATGTGCCTTTCCCGCTCGACCTGCGGTTAACCTCCCTCTCCAATTCTTTTGCCTCGCACCTGGCCTGCCCCCCTGCTAGCCCCTCGTTAATTTATTTCATTTTTTCATCATGCTTGACCATTAAGGCCCTCATTTCAGCCATAAATGATTGTATGTCCTTAAACGTTGGTACAGTGGGCTCGGCTCCTGCCGCCATGTGCGAGGCGCCGCCACCCTGCGCTGCCGCGACCACGTGCGAAGTGCCGCCATCTGGCGCGCCTGCAACCACCTCTACCGCATTCTCTTCGACCTCCTCTTCCATTACTTCCACCTCTTCCCTGGAGTCCTGGGTTGCCTCTAACTCTTCTTCTATCTTCCCCACCGTCATCCGATTGCCTGGACCATCCATGGCACGATATAAATTTGGTTTTTAATAATAAATTTCGGCCACTCCTAATTTCAACCAAATTTTTTTTCGATGGATTAAAATTTGGTTCGGGCTTCAAATCCCACTCCCCGACACCAATTGTTGCGGCCAATAGCACAATCGGTGTCCAAAATTTGATCTAAATAAATTTAGTCCCAGGTTCTAAATCCCAACTCCTGACTACCAATTGTTGCGGATCTCGGTTTACGGCACTCCCCTTACCGAGGGGGGTTTAATCCCCTTGTCTTGTTAAGCTGGCCGTCTCCGGTCCTGGAACTATCCCGCTCCTTTGCGGGGTGAGATTGGCCAGGGTGATTGGTCAACGGTTTCCCAAATACCTTCACCAATCTCTCCGCAAAGCAGGGAGATGAGTCCCTGCTCAAACCGCGGATGTGATGGTAATTGCCGAGCGGTCCACGAGCGGTCCACGAGCAATCCACGATCAATCCACGATCCGAGCCGTTAACAAAATAACTAACCCGATTCTGAGTGGTTCCTATATCGTGCCACCGATATTCAATTGGGGACAGGACGCAAGCGATCGGATGAGAGGAAAACCCAAATAATAAGAAGGGTGAAGGAAGAACAAATATGATTTATTATCTACACTAAAAGAGGAAATGAAAGGCAAGAATATACAAAAGAAGGAAATAAAAGGACATAGGGCAAGCTTATCTAAACAGTCTTAACTTATCCCGACCCCAGGACAAATAGACAGACTCACCCGGAATGGTAGCTGGTAGGGGAGGCAGGTCCAGGCAGATGGTTCCAGGTGATGGGATCCGTCCAGGCTCCGGGTCCGCGGGCGAAGAACGGCAGGCAGCTTCACGTATCGTTGGCGCGCGACCGGACCTTGCATATGCGAGGGGCTGGAATGCTGCGTACGTATAGCGTGCCGAACGCTCTCAAAACCAAACGGCAGTTCGTATCAAACGATCGTTCCAAGCGATACTCTGCGCAGTGTTCTTTCAAGGTTTGACTCCTCTCTCCTGGCGCATCTCTCTTCTGCTGCATCTGCGTAAAAGGGCTTCGCGCTCGCGCTTATATGACTGCGCGTTGGAAATCAAGCCGCCTTCATGGGGCTACGCCTACTAAAGAGCTCACCTCAGCCCTGGTTGGTCAGCGAGGGCTCACTGGCTCCACCCTCGACGGCTCGTGGGCGAGGCCACACCTCCTCCCCTGGCTCCACCCCTTCTTTCCTTGAGCCAACCGCATGTTCAATGGAGTTTGGAGCTAGCGCTAAGGCAGCGACAATGGCCGATACGATTATGTGGCAGGATTGGGAAGGACAAGCCCGTTGAAGGTGCTATTGGAGAGAGAGAGAGAGAGAGAGAGAGAGAGAGAGAGAGGAGAGAGAGAGAGAGGAGAGAGAGAGAGAGAGAGAGAGAGAGAGAGAGAGGAGAGAGAGAGAGAGAGAGAGAGAGAGAGAGAGATAGAGAGAGAGAGAGAGGATGAGAGAGATGAGAGAGAGAGAGAGAGAGAGAGAGAGAGAGAGAGAGAGAGAGAGAGAGAGAGAGAGAGAGAGATAGATAGATAGATAGTGATAGATAGATAGATAGATAGATAGTAGATAGATAGATAGAGGATAATAATTGAAGGGGGCCTAGGTTATTTGATTAATACAACGCAGATTCAACTATTGGAAACAGATCCTTACCTGAAACACATACTAATGAAATAACTAAAGAAGAAGCCTATGGTGTGCTACGTGTTGCTCGTGGCCTAACTAGGGTGCGACCTTTGACCTTTACACCAAAAATGGGAATATTTACAGGGGATTATTTATAACGGAATATTACAGATATTTACAAAGTGTAGGGTTCTAAAAACCACAACAATATTGTTGCGGTTTTGAGAACCCACACTCTTGTAAATACGACATTCTTAAAGGTTCAGGTTGCACCCCATAGTTAGGCCACAAGCAACACGTAGGCCACCATAGGACTTCAGTTATTTCATTAGTATGTGTTTAGATAAGGCCGTGTTTCCAATAGTTGAATCTGCGTTGTCTCAATCAAATAAGAAGTAGGTCCGATCCATTCATTTTTGCAAACCTCCCTCTCCAAGCAACGCCATTACGTGCCCTCCAGTCTGCCCTATGGCTCTCCCAAATTGTTACGCGCCTCTGCCAGCAGCGTTCGCAGCCTCACTGGGCTTCCATCCAAACGCTGCCATAAGCCACATGGTGAGGCCTGAGAAAGGGGGCGGAGCGCCAGGAAGAAGGTGTGGCCACGTCATCCAGCCGTCAAAGGCGGAGCCGGTAAGCCCTCACCAGTCAACCAGGGCTGAAGTGACATCGCCGACAGGCGTGGCTTTGGGGCTCGCGGAGTGATCGCTTGGGTGAGTTATATAAGCGCAAACGCAAAGCCCTTACACAGGACTCACTCGCTGGCGCTGTTTGAAGGACTTAAACGGCAGCGCTGGTGAAGTAGGACTTGGAGAACTGCATCATACGATTGGCATTGTAAAGGACTGTGCGTAGGACTGTCGTGATTGCAAGTTCACTTACTTACTGGGAGAATGCGCGTTGTATTGAAAGAACTGACTGATGGGAGAGAGCGCTGATGGTGACAGAACTTACCTGAGACTGATGCAGTGGCGCTGATGAAAGGAGGACCTTATCAAAGGAGTACATTGGAGAGGGGGCGTTTGGCGCCTTTGTATAGTGCACATATTACATACGCCATAGGACACCAGCTTCCCCCCGCTATATAATTGTCTGGTCGCGTTCAACTACACGCGGAGCTGCCTGCAGGGTTTCGTCAGCTGGATCGGAGCTTGGACTGGAGCCGACTGGAGCCTGGACGCGCCGGTGACAATCCACCATCTACAATCCCCGTGTGAGTGTGTACGTTTGTCCTGGGTATTAAGAGTAAGACTGTTTTAAGGCTGCCCTGTGTAGCTGCTTCTTCCTCTTCCTATCTTCTATATTCCTTTCGTTTCCTCTTCTCCTTCTTGTAAATAATTAATAAACCAATCTTTGTTCTTCCTATTTTCTGGGTTTCCTCTTATCCGATTGCATTTGTCTTTTCTCAATTGGGTAAACGTGGCACGATTAGAAACCGCTCAGAATCGGGTTTAGTCCCTGTTAACGGCCCAAATCGCGGCTCGCTTCGCTCGGCGTGTCCACTAACGCCGTGGTTCGGGCGGGAGTTATTTCCCTGCTTCACGGTCGGTGTTCGTAATTAGGTATTTGGGACTAAATTGACCAATAACCCTACCTAATACCGACCGGAAGGAGCGTATAACTTCCAGGACTCGGGTCGGCCAGATAAAAGGACAAGGGGATTAACCCCCCCTTGATATAAGGGGAGAGCCGACGTCCGAGATCCGTAACAATATGCTTTATATATTTGAGGACGTGCATTGTGCTTGCATCTACGTGTGTGTGTGTGTGTGTGTGTGTGTGTGTGTGTGTGTGTGTGTGTGTGTGTGTGTGTGTGTGTGTGTGTGTGTGTGTGTGTGTGTGTGTGTGTGTGTGTGTGTGTGTACGTACGTACGTACGTACACCCTCCACACCCCTCCCCTGGATCAAGCATGGCAGCAGGCAGACAGGTATGAAGCCTAATGACAACGGACCCACTAGTTCTGTAAACAGCGACATAACTCGAGTAAACTGACTGCAATTAGTGATTAAAATGAGCTCTTGATATTTAAAAATTTACAGCTATCGTAATTTTTTAATGTAAACTATCAGAGTACCCACCCTACGGGTGATCTTGTTCCAACCATGAAGCACGTTCTTCTGATACGTACTTTTATTTGGGCGGTGTATAGGCAACTGACAGCTGCCTCAATTCCTCCTGATAATTAAAAAATAACCCAGGTTACATGCATGAAGCAAAAACGTCCTCATTGTTGTTGTTCTCCTCCTTTTCCCTTTATAAGGGGTGAGGACCGATAGCACCAAGCTCCTGCCCTGCCTTGACCACGATACTCCAACTCCTCTCTGAGCTGAGCCATCTCTCGCCACTCACCAACCACTCCCACCTTACTGATATTCCTCTTCACAGAATCTTCCCAACTCAACCGTGCCCTACCTCTTTTACTTTTACCTTGTTCCCTCAACCTATCCTCTCTCTTTGCCATTCTCTCTTCCCCCATCCACACCAAATCTTCAGCCCATCTCGAGGAGATTCACCAATCTCTCCGTCAAGCTCATTTGCACACCTATCTCATCTCTCAGTTCATCCATTCTCATTCTATCCACCTTCTGCACTCCCACAATCCTCCTGACACAGTTGTTCTCGCAAACCTACAGCATCTGGTGTTGTCTCTTTGTCAGTGTCACCATCACCAGACTGTAAAGGTCGGCCGGTGTTGCACAAGGCATCAGAACCTTTCCTTTCAATCTCCTTGAAAACTTTGTCTGTCATTACACCCTTCACCCTCCTCCACACCTCTGCTTCTGACTTACCATCCCCGGCACTGTTCCACCAAGATACTCAACTTATTTTCTTGTCTGATCTCCTTCCTCTCCAACCTGATATTCATTTATTTTCTCTGCTGCCTCACCCACATCACCTCCGTCTTATCCATGCTCATTTTCAGCCCATGTTTCTCAAATGCCTCCTTCCACTTCCCCAGTTCTTCCTGCATCTCCCACCCACTCTCCACCACACCAACCTCATCGTCCGCATACAATATCCTCCCCAGAATATCTTGTATGTTTACCTTCCTGCTTACCAGCTCCATTACCAATAATAAACAGGAGTGGGCTGAGAGCGCTTCCCTGCCTCAAACCGATGTTCACACTAAACTACTCCGACATCCCAGGACCAAAAAAAACTCTTCCCTTCGTTCCCTTGTACATCCCTTCCACCAACCTAACTTCTGCCTCCGGCATTCCCATCCATCTGTGTCACCATTACCATCTCTCTCAGGACAGTGTCGTAGGCTTTCTCCAGATCCACAGATCCCAATGCCATTTAAACTCGCACCTCCAAACTCTTCTCCGATCTCCTTCTCCATATTCTCCCTTATTCAGAACCAATCTTATTCTCCAATCCAGAACCATCTCCAGCACATTTATGACATAACTAAGGAGTGCAATGCCCCTGTACCTCCCCACATCTTGAAAATCCTCTTTCCCCTTCCATCGCGGCACAATTAACCCTGCCCTCAAATCCTCCGGAATTGACACATCTCTCATGCATACTGTTACGTTTTTGGGGGTAGGCATGGAATACCTTAGGAAAGTTAGAATCGTGTCGGTTTAGAATGTTCTGTATGCCACGAAGAATCTCGATGTAGTACGTAGGCCGTCTGTCTGTGTAAGAGCGTTTGCATGTTACCATAAGGGGCGTGGCTTTGTGCTAATTAATTATAGGGCTTAAAGATTAATTCCCCAGTGTGTAATTTGCCCCCTGTGATCTTCCCTCCGTCTTTATTAAAATTAAAAGCCCGCCAAACAACAACAGCAATGTAATGGACTCATTCGCTCACAGCGCTTCCAGGGCCCACAGAAACGGCATTTGCCAATCCGCAAGTAAACCCAGACGTCGTCTGAACATTCCCGAACAGAGATTAGACTCCACCCCCCGACGACTCGTGACTGGGAAGCTATGCCTCGACCTTCGTAATTTGGCATCAAGCAAGGCCGTGAGGCCCTGCCCCAAAGACGATGATTGGTCATGGCGATGGACTTTGGTGATTGGACAGAGTGTGACGGTGATTGGACAGAGTGTGACATCAGCGGTGGAACATTCGAGAGCTAGCCGAGCAAAAAGAAGCCGTCTTGCCATATTGGCCTCTTCTGGTGCTGGCATTCGTCGAAAGCGGTCGCATTCTCTTCTGGTGCTGGCATTCGTTAAAGGCGGTTGCATATTCTCTCTTTTGTTCTGGCATTCGTCGAAGGTGGTCGCATTCTCTTCTGGTCCTGGCGTTCATTGGAGGCGGTCGCATTCTCTCTTCTGATCCTGGGATTCATAGTGGATGGTCGTGTCTGCCACTCTCTCCTTTGTTCTGGCTTGGTCGTGGGCGGTGGTGCATTCTTGGCTCTTTTGCGCTTTTGGGGAAGAGACTGAACAAGAGTGGTTCGGGGCAGTCGGCATCGCGAGAAGTACCTCACGTTGGGATGTCGAGGAGTGCGACTCTGCGCCATTTTTGTGTGCTGCCCACGTGGTGGTTTGGAGGCGACAAATGTCTACAAGCCCTCGGTTGAATTGCAAAGCTGAGTGCCGGCCGATTACCAAACCATTTTATTTCTCCCTGTGTCTGTAATTGAGTCTGCTGGAGGGTCCCTCACCTTAGCCTATTACTATTCGTTTTACCTCAACATATTTATTGTACTTGTATTATTTTCATTAAATTCATTATTTGTTGCATCTTACTTTTGTGTGTATTGTTTTGTTTCTTTGTTCTCTGGGTTCGGATTAACCCTGTGTGTTCCCGATCAGATAAGGCTTCGAACCTTCCTGTGTGTGAAAAGATAATCCCGCCAAGTTTGAAATACGCCTCGGAGTAAAGCATCGTTTCGCTCATCCGTCACCCAGGCGTCTTAACCCCAGGGACGCGACAATACATTCAACAACCTCTTCGTCCACCTGACTCCAACTTCGCCCGTTGCGATTATCATTTCTGTACACACCTAATCAATGAATGCCTGGCACCTTTCTTTTTTCATCCTCTTCAATGCCGTCCGCATTTCTTCTTCCATCATCTCAACAAACTCCACTTTCCCCTCCACATAACTTGGTAGCTCCAGCTCGCCGTTGCTTCCTTTCTTGGTTCAACAGCTGTTTGAAATATCCTTCCCACACCTTCAATACTGTGCCCCTCTCTGACACTAGCCTCCCTTCACTCTCCTTATCAACCCCCCCCCCTCTTGTACTCTACCAACCCCCCCCCACCCCCCTCCACTCCTTCTCCAAACATTCCACTTCTTCGCTAAGTTGCTCATACCTGGCCCTCACCCTCTCTTTGTACTCTACGGTGATGTTTCCCCAACACTTCCCCCACCTTATAACCTTCCAACCTCTGCTCTTAACCTCCCCTTCTTCATCCTCAACACAAACACAACAGGTCTGTGCTGGGTGGTAACATGCTGTCCCACCACTGCCTTACAATCCTTACCCCTCTATAACTGTCACTTCCTTATCACCACCAAATCCAATTCTGTTCTTGCTGTCCACTCTTATAGGTAATCTTGTGGCTTTCCCGTTTTTGCAAGAATGAAGCAGCTATGGCCATCACATTCCTTTCCACCAGCTACACCAGCTCTTGACCCTTTCTATTCCACATTCCCCAAACAAATTTACCCACACATTCCTCTTCGCTTGGCTCTGCTACTCCGACATGGGCGTTAGTCTCCCTGCAATGCACAGCATCACCTCCATCTCAACCATTCCCATCATCCTCTCCAGTGCGTGCCTGAATTCCTGCATCTCCATCCTAGACCTTCCCGTTTGTGGCCCATATACTGACATATCACACACCATGTGTGTGTTATCTGTCCGTCCACCTTTCTACTCTGACCACCTGCTTGCTCATCTCTTCTTATACTATTATTCCTACCCCATTACTCCTTCCATCCCCACCTGCGTGTAATAGTTTGTAACCTTCACCCCCTCCCCCCATTCTTCCCCCACCCCATGACCACTGGCAAAGATAAAAACGCCCCTATACACGAATTGGGTCATGCTGATCCTATGTAGCAAGTCTGGATGTAAGCGGCCCAGAACTGTTGAGTAGTGCAATAAACAAACACTTGTCTGTGAATTATGCTAAGGATTATAGTAAGGATACGCAAAAGTTGTAAAACAAGAGGCGGGTGTTAGCATTGCCTAGCAACCAGATACAATGTAAGCACCATTTTCTTGGGTCATGTGAGCAGACCGAGACTGCACCGGCCATCTTTTATTACCTCTGTCATCAAAGGTGGATGGAGGTTATGTATTCACCCCTGTCAGTCTGTCTGTTTGTGTGCAGGATATCTCAAAAGGTTGTGGACTGATTCGGCTGAAATTTGGTGGATGGGTTGGGCGTGTGACAAGGACGAATTGATTCTATTTTGATGAGATCCGGATCCAGATACTATAATTTAAAAAAAATGATTCTTCACCATTGAGAGATGGGGCCAAAAACTATATATAGCAGTATATCTCAAAAAGTTCCAGACTGAAACTTGGTAAACATCTTGGGTGTGTGAGAAGGACAAAATGGTTAGATTTTGGTGAAGATCCAAATGCCGATCCGGATAGGAGAATATTGTTACGGATCTCTACATCAGCCTTCTTCCCCTTAAGAAGGGGGGATTAGTCACCTTGTTTGTGACTGACCGACATGAGTCCTGACGCTGCACAGCTCCCTCCGGAGAGGCAGGGGCGCAACCCCGTTCGCGACCGCGGACAGATGTTAATTGCCGAGTGGTTTCGCAACCGCGGCACAAACTATTACCACAGACTAAACCCGATTCTCATTCGTTGGCCAAAATCACGCCACAGGTTTTCAATGGGGAAATCACAAAGACGACCGGACAAGCATGAAGAAGAAGAACAAGGGTAGGAAATACAAATATAATTTATTACTAATATTTACACAAATCAAATGAACCAAGGAAGGAGGAAGAATAAGAAAATAATTTACAGAAAGGATGGAAGGACCAGAGGACACAGTGCAATTACTAGCTTACCTATTCAGTCTTACTTAACCCCAGGACAAGACAAAGACAGACGACGGTCAGACTCACACAAATGGGGGATGAAGGCAGGAACGATTGGCTGGAAGGAGAGGAAGGTCCAACTGGAACCGGAGCATGGTCGGGCCGGGAGTGAGCAGCCGCCGCCCCTTCTTGATCCGTTTCGCCGGCGGCGTTCCTTCGCGGCCACGGTCGAAACTGCCGTCAAAGCTCAAAGCTGTGGTGGTTAAAGCTCGTGGGACAAAGCTGCGGTGGTTTCAAAGCTCGTGGTACAAAGCTGCGTTGGTTTCAAAGCTCAGGCGTGCTTCCTCAGGTGCGTCGCGTGCTCTCCAAGGACTCATCTCTCGCATTTCCCGGTGGGGGCTGATGCAATGGGTTTTATAACCCCACCCTCTTGAGCCATACCCACTCATCCTTGGTTGGTCGGCAAGGGCTGGCTCACTCCTCCTTCCTATGACGAGGTGGAGACACGCCTTTCTTCTCCGAACCGACCGCGTGCTCAATGGAGGCAAATCCAGTTGGTAATTGCTGACAAATGGGGAATTGAAAGGGAATCTAGCTTATGTGAATTTGATGCAATGCAGTGTCCATTAATGGAAGACAGAGCCTTAAATTAAAAAAACCACCTTTAGAGGCCATTTTTCCCCGCCAAGCGGGGGTTGGCCTTTTTCGGGAACCGTGGTTGTTGTTGTTTTTGGGTCCCCTATTTGAAGCAATGTTTTACGGCCGGATGCCCTTCCTGACGCCAACCCTTTTTGCCGCCTTTAACGACAAACAGGGAATTACCAGTGAACTGGTACTCAATTAGCCGACCTCGGAAGGATGACAGGCTGAGTCAACCCCCCTGGCGTTAATTCAGCGATCGACCGGGATTCGAACCCAGGATCCTTGGATCCTAAGCCGGCACCCTAGCCGCTAGCCCAACACCAGGGATTGCCTTAAACCTTAAACTTAAGCCTTAAACTAATACACACAATAAGGAGAACTGTTTAGAAGGGTATATGATTGGCTACGTTTATGCGATGGATTAACTAGGAGGATGACCTTTGACCTTTACACACCAAACTACACTTAGAGGGTGATATTTACAACAATTACAAATGACACTTACAACAATACAAAAAAAACACAGGATTCTCAAATCCACAACAATATATATATATATATATATTGTTACGGAACCCAACGTCGGCCTATGGTTCCCCTTTGAGGGGGGATTAGACCCCTTGTTTATTGCTGACCGACGTGGTCCCTGACGCCGTACCGCGACCTCCGGAAAGGCCGGTGCACAGCCCCGTTCGTACCGCGGACAGATGTTAATTGATTGCCGAGCGGTGTTTAGCAACCGCGGCACAAACTATTACCAAGACTAACCCGATTCATAAACGTTGGCCAAATCGTGCCACAGGTGCCCAATGGAGAAATCACAAAGACGATACGGATGTGAAGAAGAGGAAGATGAAGGCAAAAAGGTTTGAAAATGCTTCTATATTTATTCCTACTATTTACAGGACCAAAATAACCAAGGAAGAAGGAAAGATAATAAAATAAAGACAGAAGGAATCAAGGAGACACAGTGCAACGCTAGCTTACCTACAGTCTTAATTATACCCAGGACGAGACACACAAAACGGACGACAATCAAACTCACACGAATGGGGAAATGAAGGCAGGAACAATTCGGTGGAAGGAGAGGAAGGTCCAACGGGAGCTGGAGCTTGATCCCGCACGGGACGTCGGGCGGGACCTCGACGGCCACCAATGCCACCGCAATCCGGCTCCCGCGTCGCAGCGGGTCGAAACTGCGTGGTCTCAAAGCTGGTGGTGGTGGACTCTCTCTCTCTCTCACCTCTTGCGCGGCATGTATATCGTCTCCTCTCTTGCGTGTCTCTTATCTCGTCTCCTCTCTTGCGCGTCTCTTATATCGTCTCCTCTCTTGCGCGTCTCTTATATCGTCTCCTCTCCTGCGCATCTCGTATATGGGGGCCTCGTGGTGCGGGTTATATAGGCCACGCCCTTCAACCTTTGCGAACCTACTTGACGGTTCTCCCCACGCCCTCTCAAAGCCAAACCCCTCGTTCTGGGTTGGTCGGCAAGGGCTGGCTCACTCCTCCCCTCTATGACGAGGTGGAGACACGCCTTTCTTCTCCGAGCCGACCGCGTGCCCAATGGAGGCAAATGCAGTTGGTAATAAATGCAGTTGGCAATAAAGGCGTTGGGGGAATTTGAAAAAGGGGATCTATCTATTTGAATTCGGTGCAATGGAGTATTATTTAATGGAAGACAAAGCCTTAACCTAATACACAGAATAAGGAAATAACTATCAACAAGGAGGAAATCTATGATTGGCTAACGTGATTGTATATGACCTAACTAAGGGACGCCCTTTGACCTTTACACACAACAACTGGAGGAAGGAGGGTGATATTTTTTACAACAATAAAAAAACACAATTCTCATTTCCACAACTATATATATATATATATATATATATATATATATATATATATATATATATATATATATATATATATATATACACATGTGTATATATATATATATATATATATATATATATATATAGTGTTGCTGAGATGAGGACTGTATTTTTTTGATTGTGTGCTGTATTATTATTATTATTGTTTATTCTGCGCCCCCCTACCTCCGGAGCTGTGTAAAGGTGAAAGGGCATCCCATAATTAGTCCACAAGCATACACGTCAGCCAAATAATAGAATACCCCTGTTTGATAGTTATCTCTTATTCTGTGTTTTAGGGTAAGGCTGTGTCTCCCATTAATTGAAGTACTCCATTGCACCAGTGAAAGAGAATAGATCCCCTTTCATTCCCATCCCCAAAATCTCCATTTCCTTTTTACATCCCCCCTCTCGTGATTGCCAACCCTCGATTGCCAATTACCTCCCCTCCAAAACCGCCATTGACCACGAGGCAGGGTCGGAGAAGAAAGGCGTGTCTCCACCTCGTCATAGAGGGGAGGAGTGAGCCAGAGGGTCGCATGACCAACCAGGGCCGAGGTGAGCACACCGATGGGCGTGTCCTGAAGGCCGGCGGCTTGATCACTAGAGGCGCTATAAAGGCGCGCGCGCAAGTGGCGTGAGGGAGAGAGTCGTCAGTTGGTCGTCAGTGGAGGGTCAGTGGTTGCGTTGGTTGCGGTAAGAAGTCGGTGGTGAGAAGTGGTGGCGTCGAGTGGTCAGTGGTTACGTTGGTTGCGTTGAGTTGTCGGTGGTGAGGAGACACCAGGGCCAAGAGAGAGAAGGTTCAAGGTCAATTACCAGCAGTTGCGCCAGAGACGGCAGACGCGTCCTGAGGTGAGCCAGAGAAGCAGCTTTGGCTCCACAAGCAGCGTTGACTCCACCAGGCAGCTTCAACCCGTTACCCCGCGGGGACCAGATAGCGGTGGCATCGGTGGCCGTCGAGGTCCAGCCGACGTCCCGTGCGGGATCAAGCCCGAACCATCTGCCCCAGCTGAACCTTCCCATTCCTCCTTCCAGCATTCATTCCTTTCCTCCACCCTTCTTGTGTACGTGAGTTTGTTCTGTGTGTCTTGTCCCTGGGTATTTAATTAAGTCTGGATAAGCTAGTATTTGCACTGTGTCACTTGCGTCTTATGTGTTGTAAATATACGTGACTGCTTGCTTTTTGCTTATGTGTGTAAATAGTAAATAAATTCAGGAGTATTTCCAAACCTTTCTTTGCCTTCGTCTTCCTCTTTGCATTCGTCGTTTTAGTCTTTTCCCTCATTGAGCAGCCGCGGTGCGATCCGGCCAACGTTTGGGTGGAATCGAGTTCTAATCAGGGAATAACTTCGGTCGCGGAGCCTTCGCTCGGCAAAGTAACATCTAAACCGCGATCAGTAACAATATATATATATATATATATATATATATTGTTACAGGTCGCGGACAGATGTTATAGACCGAGCGGTGGTGTAAGACCGCGACCTAACAAACTTACCCGATTCCACCCGAACTTTGGCCGTATCGCACCGTAGCTGCCCAATGAGGGGGAAAAGACAAAAACGACGAATGCAAAGAGGAAAACGAAGGCAAAGAAAGGTTTGGAAATACTACTGAATTTATTGACTATTTACACACAAGCAAAAAGAAAGCAGTCACGTTTATTTACAGGCACATGAGACGCAGGTGACACAGTGAAAATGATTAGCTTACCTACAGACTTAATGTATTCCCAGGACAGAACAAACAAAAGACACTGACTCACGCGGGGAATTGCAGGAATGGCAGGAGGTGGATGGCTGGAGGTGAACGCTTGGTGGAGCCAACGCGGAGCTTGGCGGAGCTTGGTGGAGCTGAACGCTTGGTGGAGCCAACGCGGAGCTTGGTGGAGCTGAACGCTTGGTGGAGCCAACGCGGAGCTTGGTGGAGCTGAACGCTTGGTGGAGCCAACGCGGAGCTTGGTGGAGCTGAACGCTTGGTGGAGCCAATGCGGAGCTTGGGGGATTGATGTGACGGGTTCTCTCTCCTTCCTTAGTCCCACCCAGTCCAACAACTTCCTCTCTTGCTTAGTCCCACCCAGTTCAACAACTCCCTCTCTTGCTTCAGGACTCTTTCTCTCTCTTTCTTGGTCCCTCACTCTTTACCACCGACTCCTCACCGCAACCAACGCAACCACTTGACCACCACCTCTACTGACTGACTCTTCACCACTCTGCACTTGACGACCGACTCCCAACCAACTCAGACCAACTCAAAGTCCATCTCTCACCAACTCCAGGGCTTTCTGTCTTCTCCTCTCCTCTCTAAAAACGCATCTCTTTTTGACACGCCCCTGCCTTGGGTTATATAGGCCCCCGCCCCTCAACCTTTTCGACCCTCCCCGATCGCTCTTCCTCCGCCCTCTCTAGCCGAACCCCTGGCTCATGGTTGGTCGAGTGGGGCTGGCTCACTCCTCCCCTCTATGACGAGGTGGAGACACGCCTTTCTTCCCTGACTCGAGCCTCGTGGTCAATGGCGGTTATTGGAGGGGAGGTAATATGGGCAATCGAGGCTCGGCAATGACGAGAGGGGATGTAATATGGAAATGGAGGTTTTGGGGATGGGAAGGAAAGGGAATCTATCTCTTTCACTGGTGCAATGGAGTACTTCAATTAATGGGAGACACAGCCTTACCCTAAAACACAGAATAAGAGATAACTATCAACAGGGGTATTCTATTACTTGGCTGACGTGTATGCTTGTGGACTATGGGACGCCCTTTTGGTCTTTACACAGCTCCGGAGGCAGGAGGCACAGAATAAACAATAATCACAATAGTACAGCACACAATCAAAAAATATACAGTCCTCATATCCACAACAATATATATATATATATATATATATATATATATATATATATATATATTTATATATATATTTATATATATATATATATATATATATATATATATAAACATACATATATATATATATATACACACACACACACACACACACACACACACACACACACACACACACACACACACACACACACACACACACACACACACACACACACACGTGTCACACTACCAGATTCTTGTACCAGATGCTCAAATTATGGATTTCGAGTTATACCTGCAGCATTAAAGTACCAACCCTGTACCTTCATAAAATAGCAGGGTTGGTCAAATTGGGCAATTACAAATTCATTAAAACAAAAATTTAAATATTCATGTGTTCCCCAAAATGTCAAGTTTTTCAACTTTTCATGCCAGGAAATCTAGAAAATTTCACAAAAAATACCAACCAGTAATTTACAATCAGAATCAATTTCTAGGGTTTAAAGGTTTTTTTCAAGCATGATGTTGGACAAGTAAAGTAGATAAAAGTACCATAAGTTATTGGCCGAGTGCCAATTATTTTTTTAGCACCTTGCCAATATTGTGTATTTTTCACTTTTTTTCCAAGCAAATAAGTTGTGACCAGCACTGATTTTAATTGGAATTTATGGGAAACAAACACGTACATGTTTCTTCTAATACTGCTGTATTTATTATGGACAGAATAATCTGCATTGAATCTTCAAGCATAATCTGCATTGCAACTGTACGCAAATACTGTAAATCATCGCCCGCCATCTGTACGCTAGCCCAAGCTGTCATGCCAAAATATCAAGGCAAAATGACGAGTAGGCCTACATGTATAGAATTTTCACACACGTTTGGTGAAGCCCCATTTACAAGACGTATGTACAAGACTAGTCAACCGTTGACTACCTGATGGTGCGTAGGCGAGATAGGGGGCACCTCCGGGACACAAAGGTGATCCCGGGGGAGGAGGCTGTTTCACAGCACCACTTGGTTGTCTGCGACATAAGGGTGAAAGGTGCGAGGAGAGCTCGGCGGGTGAAGTACCAACCGAGAATGAAGGTGTGGAGGTTGAAAGAGGTGACAGTAAGGGAGGCATTAAAAGAGAGGCTGAGTTGGGTAGAGGATGATGTGGTTGAGCTTGAAAGTGGTTGGATGTCAATGAAAGCTAGTCTGTTGGGAGCTGTTGGTGAGGTATGTGGATGGACAAAAGGACCACCGAGGCACTCGGAAACATGGTGGTGGGATGATGAAGTTGGAAAGAGGATTGACGAGAAGAGGAAGAAGTTCAAGGAGTGGCAGAAGGCGAAGGGTACGGGAGCAGAAACAGCAGAGCATGAAAGTTATAAGGCAGCCAGGAAGGCTGCAAAGAAAGAGGTAGCAAAGGCGCAGGATGCATGTAGGAAAATGTTCGGAGAACGCTTGGATTTGGAAGAGTGTCAGAGAGCAGTATTCCGGATTGCAAAGCAGATAGCAAAAGAGAGGTGTGATGTGATGGGGGTGAGTTGCTTGAAGGATGATGTGGGACAAATCGTTGTCGACCCAGATGGAATTAAAGGAAGATGGAAAAGATATATGGAAATGCTGTTGAATACAGAGAATGAATGGGATGGCAACAGAGAGAGTAACCCAGTTTTAGGACCGGCAGAGAAGATAACTGAGAAGGAAGTTGAGGAAGCGATAAAAGCAATGAAGGGTAGAAAAGCGGGAGGGCCGACGGGAGTTGTGGGAGATATGTTGAAGGCAGTAGGAAGTTGGGGTGTGAAGAGAATGACAGAGATCTGTAATCTGGTGGTGAAAGAAGGCCACATTCCAGTGGATTGGGAACCGAGTACCCTCGTCCCTCTATACAAGGGGAAAGGTGACCCTCTGGAGTGTGGATCGTACCGAGCGATAAAGTTATTGGAGCATGGAATGAAGGTATTGGAAAGGGTGTTGGAGAGGAGGATAAGGAAGAAAGTAAAGATCGACGAAATGCAGTTTGGATTTATGCCAGGAAGAGGAACGGCAGACGCGCTTTTCATTGTGAGGCAGTTGCAGGAGAAGTACATGGAGAAGAGGAAGAAGTTGTTTCTTGGGTTTGTTGATCTGGAGAAAGCATTCGATAGGGTTCCATGCAAAGTATTGACATGGGCATTGAGGAAGTTAGTAGTGGAGGAATGGTTGATCAGAGTAGTGATGGCAATGTACAAAAGAGCGCGCACAGCTGTAAGGACGAAGGGCGGGAACAGTGGTGAGTTTGAGGTGAAGGTGGGAGTGCATCAGGGGTCGGTACTAAGTCCACGACTATTTGTAGCTGTGATGGAGGTGCTGGCTCAGAACGTAAAGGAGGGTTTACCGTGGGAGTTGTTGTATGCAGATGATCTGGTGGTGTTTGCGGAAAGTATGGATGGACTGAAGGAAAAGATGAACAAGTGGAAGGAATGTATGGAGACAAAAGGTCTGAAGGTGAATATCGGAAAGACGAAGGTGATGGCAAGTGGTAAAGAATGTGGTGAGGTGGAAAGAACTGGGAAGTGGCCCTGTGCTGTGTGTCGGAAGGGTGTCGGAGTGAACTCCATTCAATGTACAATGTGCGCTGAGTGGGTTCATCAAAAATGTAGTGGTCTGAGAGGGTCATTAACCAGTGTGGCAGCTACATTCAAATGTAAGGTGTGCACAGAGGGAGCTGCAGATGGAGGAAATGTTGAGTTGGATCTTGGAGACGGCGTGAAGCTGGAAGGTGTGAAAACATTTTGCTACCTCGGAGACATGCTGAATGGAGAAGGTGGATCAGACTCGACAACGGTTGCTCGAGTGAGATGTGCATGGAAGAAGTTTCGGGAACTGAGTGGCGTGCTGATGATAGGAGTGTCGTTGAAGCTGAAGGGAAAGGTGTATGCTGCATGTGTGAGAAGTGTTATGATTTATGGGAGCGAGACATGGGTAATGAACGTAGAGCAGCAACGAAGGTTGGAAAGGGTGGAAATGCGAATGGTTCGACGGATGTGTGGAGTATCGTTGAGAGAGAGGAAGACAAATGATGAATTGCGAAAGATGATGGGAATAGAGCCTGTGATTGATGCTGTGAAGAGGAACAGGTTGAGATGGTTTGGTCATGTGTTGAGGAATTATGAAAGTGACTGGTTGAGAAGAGTGATGGAAATTAATGTAGAAGGAGGTAGAGGACGGGGAAGACCGAGAAAGACTTGGCTAAAGATGGTGGAAGAAGAAATGCGGGCAAGGGGGTTAACAAGGAGAGATGCAGAAAATAGGGCAAAATGGAGAAGATTGTCATGGGGACCGCAAGGCTAACCCCCGCTCTTTTCGGGAAAATGGCCTTTAAAATGCATGTTGTTGTTGTATGTACACTAGGCTTGACTTATCCATGAAGGACAAGAAATGCATGTGGCATCAAACTACTTACACTTGAAAACCCCACGGGATATTAAGTTGGCAGCCAGAAGTGTGATTCAAAGGTCAAGTCATTACTTGTGAGCCTAATTCACAAAGTACATACAAGTACAGCATTGTTCAGTAAACGATAATCTTTGTCCAGTGTATGAATAAAATATCATGCACACTGGATGCACAGCACTGAGCAGCACGTACAGGTCTTCTCAATTGCACACACTATGATGACTGTTGTTGTGAAAAATCATACAGGTCCACAACTTTGTCCCATAGGTAGGTTTAATCTCAATTAGATCTTTAGCATCATCCTGTAAAATACAATCATGTAATAGATATCAGGATCTTGGTATCATACAGAGAGGACCGATAATAATAGTCAAAGCAAGCGAGTCTAGTATATATGTGCGAGTCTAGCATATACGTACCATTCAAGTCTACATATAAAGTAAATGTCACAGGAGTGGCTCAGCATCGCGGACGTCCCAGGTTTTATAGCCGCCCTTCAGTGGCTGAAGCGAGTATCTCTCCTGGGTTCAACTTTGGTATAATTTCACTACATTCTCCCCGCTGTTAGAACTATACTGCCGCTAGGCAGATCGCAAGCGCGCGTCAGCATTAATTGATTGGGGTACGTCATTCCATGTCAGTCGGTCCACCCGTAGCGGTCGGGGTGGTGAACTACCCTGCCAGCCCACGTCCGGAAACTACCGGGTACGGCGTCCCCAAGCCCGGAGTCCCCGGCGTCGGAGTAGCCGCTGGAGGCAGGTGTTGGAGGGGGCACCTCAGAGCCTTCAGGCAGGGGTGTAGGTGGCGACAGAGGTGACGGCAAAGGTTCCACAGGGGAAGCTTCGGTAGAGTCCATAGACTCATAGATCGGTTCGTCGATATCCCTATAAGGGTCGATGACCCCACAAGGGGCGAGATGGCGTACGGAGACAGTGGACTCGCGTCCATCTGCCGTCAGCACACGAGCATGCTCGGGATTAGCCTGGAGTACCTGCACCTTATCCACAAAGGGGTCGTACTTGCTCGTGCGCACCGCTCGTTTGAGATAAGCCGGCCCCGGCTCAGCGAGCCAGCCGGGTAAAGATCGGATACTACCTGAGCTTCTAGGGTGGTGGAACAGTCTTTCGTGAGGAGTCTGGTTGGTGGCCGTACATAGGAGAGCCCGGATCGAGTTCAGAGCCGCAGGTAGCGACCAAGCCCATTTATCGAGACCCCGGCCGAGCGTCCGGAGGCTTAGCGTGACGGCCCTCCATATAATCCCATTGAAGCGTTCGATCTGCCCATTCGCCTGGGGTCTGTATGGTGTGGTGTAACTCGAAGCAACATTATTTTGGAGCAAATAACCCCTCACCTCCTGCGACAGGAACACTGCACCCCGATCGGTATGCATGTAGGCCGGATACCCAAACATAGAAAACAAATTCTGCAGGCACCGTATGACCGTGGCAGCCGTCATATCCCCACACGTGTAAGCAAAAGGGAATCGCGAGTACTCATCAACGATAGTGAGCAGATAACGAGAGTTGCTCGACACCGGCAGCGGTCCTTTGAAATCCATTGCCAATCTCTCCCACGGTCTAGTAGCCCTAACCAGCGTCCCCATGGGAGGGTTGTAAAAACGCGGTTTGAGTTCCGCACATATAGCGCAGTCACGGCAGATCCGGCGGATGTCTTCAGTCGAGTACGGCAGATTACCACTATGCACAAAATGAGCGAAACGCGTCACCCCTGGATGACATAGTGTCGTGCAAAGTGCGCAGCCCCTCCAAAGTTACGATCCCCGCACACGTAGCCGGCCTCGATAAGGCGTCGGCGACCAGGTTATCCTTCCCCGGGCGGTATTTGATGGTGTAGCAGAAGTCAGCGAGTTCGATACGCCAGCGAGTGATTTTCTCATTCTTAATACGTTGAGCATGTAAGGTGTCGTACATGAACGCAACGCTTTGTTGGTCCGTGATGATTTGGAAGCATCGCCCGAGTAAGTACGGTCGCCATCGCCGAATCGACTCGACGATCACGTACGCTTCCTTTTCGACAGACGAATGCCTCCGCTCAGCGGAGGTGAGAGTCTGCGAAAAGAAAGCCACAGGGCGCCCCCCTTGGGAAAGAGTCGCCGCTATTGCATGATCCGAGGCATCACTTTCCAAGACGAAAGATTCGCTCTCGTCGATCGTCGCCACAGCGGCACCAGTGATGTCGGCCTGAAGGCCGCCAAGGTGGCCGGGCTCATGGGGAACGTGTCGCAGGCCACGAGGGGGCGGAGCTTCACGGAGAAATTTTGCACCCACTTCGAATAGTGGGCGAACAGCCCGAGAGCATGCTTCAGCGACGCTCGATCGCTGGGCGGGGCCATATCGAGCAAAGGTCGCAGACGCTCCTTATCCGGAGAGACAGAGCCATGGGTCACGGTGTACCCCAGAAGATCTATTGTGCGTTGAGAGTAATGACACTTAGCCTCATTCATGGTTAGGCGATACCTCTGCGTGACCTCGAGGAAGCGCTTCAGATTAGCATCGTGATGCTCCTAGTCATACCCACAAACCGTAAGATTGTCCAGATAGACAAAGACATCTGTCAAGTTCTCCTTAGTAACGAGGTCGTCCATAGCCCTCTGAGAACAGGTGACCCCGTTCGTTACCCCCAAAAGGTAATCGGGTGAACTGGTATAACCTTTGACCCGATTCAAAGGCGGTGTAGATGCGATCAGCCCGAGAGATGGGGATCTGATGATACGCACTACGCAGATCGAGAGTGCTGTAGACGGAGTACTGGGCCACCAGTCGTACTAGTGCGTCCATCCCCGGTAAGGGGTAGGCGTCCAGCTGTGTAAAGCGATTAACCGTCTGTGAGTAGTCGATTACCATGCGCCGGCGATGGGCCTCACTTCGCACCACGAAGACCTGGGCCCGCCACGGCGACCGGCTAGGTTCGATAACACCATCCTTTAAGAGTTGGGCCGTTTCTTCTGCAATGAATTGCGCGTCCGCTCGTGAGTAGCGCCGCAATTTTACCGCTACAGGAGCGCAGTCAGTGGTCAGGTTGGGGAACAGCGAAAGAGGCTCAATTTCCATTTTCGCGAGTGCACACACAGCAAGCGTGTCCGTCCCACCAAATTCACTTTCTAAACGTCCATGTCGCTTAAGAAAATCGTGTCCTAACAGGATGTCAGCACATAAGGCAGGCAAGACCATGAGATGTACATCGGAAAACATGCGTCCCTTCATCACAAGTTTCAATCGACATTCCCCTTCGTGCTGAGCCGAAGTCCCTGGGAGGCCATGAAGATCCGTCGTGTAGTCCCGATGACCGGCCACCCATGTTGACGCACCAGCCGCTGATCGATGAAACTATCCGTAGATCCTGTGTCGACTAGGGCCCGTGCAAAAATGCCTTCGACCAAGAGCGGGATAATGGCCTGATCAAGGCCAGAAGATCTGGCAGGTATTGCGCCGTCCGAGCGAGAAGATCGCGCCTCGCGCGTGGATCCCACACCGGCTGCAGTTTTCCGGTCGTTTGAGGAGCCTCCGGAGGGCCCCCGTGCCAAACGCATAGTTGGTCGTGCCGGTCCAAGAGCGTGTAGTTCGTACGAGCCGCCGTCAGATGGCGCTCGTGTCACGTGCGAAAGATCGCAGTCAATTGTACTTCCATGTGCTCGATCAAGAGCGTGTAGTTCGTACGAGCTGCCGTCAGATGGCGCATGCACATGCACAACAGGAGGAGCTTTCAAAGCCGGAACTTTTTGTTTGTTTGAGGAAGGCGTTCGAACGCCAGTCAAGGTCGGTCGCTCCGCGGCCGGTCGCGTTCGCGCCATTTGTTGTGGCGGCCCGATGTATTTCACCAAGGACGTGCGTGCAGCCAGGGGCCCGGGAGGAGGAGGACAGCTCATCAAGGCCGGGTGAGGTGCCCCGCTCTGTGCTCGGTCCGTTGGCTCGGCGATAAGCCCATTCAAGGTCGCGCATGCTCGTGTGCTCCACGCGGCCTTCTTGCAGACTTTAGCAAAGTGTCCTTTTGCAGAACACAAATGGCATATGGCTTCCCGAGCCGGACACGCTGACCTGGGATGCTGTCGGTTGCCACAGAAGTAACACGTCGCGTTCCGGTCAGGCCTGGGCCTGGCTGCGGTGGCTGCTGCCAGGCCGGAACAGAGTCCACCTCGGGAGCGGCCAGGGGCTCGGCCGCAGTCGAGCCCGTACCCATATCCTCGGCGGTAGCCCTCTCCGGTCGCGCGAGTTGAGTAGCCCCGCGACGACCCATGCGTGGTCATAAGCGGTGGATTGTTTCCGGGCCTCAGTGTAAACGTTGGTCAACCGTAGGGTCTCCGCGAATGTCAGGTCAGCTGTCTCCAAGAGCCTGAGCCTCAGATCTGTAGAGCTGATCCCAGAGACGAAAGCGTCTCGGACAAGATCGTCCTGGACTTGCTCGTGTGTCCGTACCTCTTGAGTACTGTCCGTGAGGAGGTGCCGCAGCTCCTGAGCGAAGCGGTCGATCGACTCGGTTGGCTGTTGACGTCACGTGGTGAGCAGATGCCTGTTGTACACCACGCTCCGTTTCTTAATGTAAAGTCGCTTTAGTTCTGCCACGGCGGCATCGTACGTCGTACATCGAGCGATGCTCCTGTAAACGTGGTGGTCGACTTTGGTCTGTAGCACAGACGGCTTCGTTTCAGCGGTGGGTACGGCATCCTGGGCGCCAAACTGGTTCTCCAGCGTTTTGAGCCAGTGAGTGAACACCGAGCCCGAATCCTCAGCTTGTGGGTCGGAGCTGAGTGTCGGTACATTGATCATCTTGTGTCCCGCCATTTCCGTAGATCTAATTGAGATTAAGTGTTGTGAAAAATCGATCGGGTCCACAACTTTGTCCCATAGGTAGGTTTAATCTCAATTAGATCTTTGGCATCATCCTGTAAAATACAATCATGCAATAGATATCAGGATCTTGGTATCATACAGAGAGGACCGATAATAATAGTCAAAGCAAGCGAGTCTAGTATATATGTGCGAGTCTAGCATATACGTACCATTCAAGTCTACATATAAAGTAAATGTCACAGGAGTGGCTCAGCGTCACGGACGTCCCAGGTTTTATAGACACCCTTCAGTGGCTGAAGCGAGTATCTCTCCTGGGTTCAACTTTGGTATAATTTCACTACAACTGTCTCAATCATTATAATGATATGTGTGTATATAAGGGGGGGTTAATCCCCTTGTTCTTTTATCTGACTGACGCGAGTCCTGGAAGTTATAACGTCCTTCCCGGCGTGGCGTGAGGTAGGGTTTGTTAGGCCTAGGGGTTCGCTACTACCTAATTACTAACGCCGAGCGGAAACGAGGGAATAACTCCCGCTCGAATCACGTATACGGATGGAAAATGCCGAGCGGATAGCAATCCGCGATCCGAGCTGTTAACAAATGACTAGACCCGATTATAGCGGTTGCGATCGTGCGACGCTTACCCAATTGGAGAAAAGACGGATGCGATCGGATGGAGAGGAAACCAAGAAAATAGGAAGAACAAAGCAATTTATTACAAATGTACAAGAAGGAGAAGAGGAAACGAAAGAAGGGAATGTACAAGGAAGAGGAAGAAGCAGTTACACAGGGCAGCCTTAAACAGTCTTATCTTATTCCCTGGACAAACCAGGCCCGTCTCACGTACAGACACTCACACGGGGATTGTAGATGGTAGGGTGGAACAGGTTGATGGTCACCAGCGCGTCCAGGCTCCAATCCGGTTCCGGTCCAGCGGACGAAACCCAGCAGGCAGCTACGTGGATTGTAGCATGACGCGAATGGACAGTTATAATGACGGGGGGGGGGGGGGGGGGGAAGGCTGGTACTAGCGTACGTATTAGTTGCACACCCGCGCCAAATGCCCCCTCTCCAAGGTCCTGCTTTGAGCTCCCAATGCCAACGAGCCCTCTCTGATCAAGTGCATGTACCCACGAGTTCGTTGTAATGTGCGCTCTCCCAATACGTCCTGTCAACACTAATCTTTCAACGAGTCCTCTCAAGGCGAGCTCTTCTCATCAGTCCTGTTGCCAAGCGCATGTACCCACAAGTCCTCTTTAATGAGCGCCGCTGCATAAGTCCTCTTTAATGAGCGCCGCTGCACAAGTCCTCTTTAATGAGCGCCGCTGCATAAGTCCTCTTTAATGAGCGCCGCTGCATAAGTCCTCTGGTAAGTCCTGTAAAAGGGCTTTGTGCGCTCGCTTTTATATCTCGAGCAAGCGATCGCTCCGCGAGCCCCAAAGCCATGCCTATCAGGCGATGTAACTTCAGCCCTGGTTAGCTGGTAAAGGCTTACTGGCCCCACCCTGATGGTTGGGTGACGTGGCCACACCTTCTTCCTGGCGCTCCACCCCCTTTTTCCGGGCCTCACCTCGTGGCTTATGGCGGCGTTGAGCAAGCTCACGGGCAGCGAAGGCTGCTGCTGCTGGCCGAGGAGTGTACCAAAATTGGGAGGGCCATGGGGCACAGACAGGAGGGCGCGCTTAATGGCGTCGCTTGGAGAGGGAGGCCGTCAAAATGGACGGAATGGGGCCTACTCCTTATTTGATTGAGACAACGCAGATTCAACTATTGGAAACGTGGCCTTATCTATACACATACTAATGAAATAACTGAAGTCCTATGGTGACCCACGTGTTGCTTGTGGCCTATCTATGGGGTGCTACCTTTAACCTTTAATGATGTCATATTTACAAGAGTGTGGGTTCTCAAAACCGCAACTATATATATGTATATATATATATATATATATATATATATATATATATATATATATATATATATATATATAATATGTGTATGTATATATATGTGTATGTATATATATGTGTATGTATATATATGTGTATGTATATATATGTGTATGTATATATATGTGTATGTATATATATGTGTATGTATATATATGTGTATGTATATATATGTGTATGTATATATATGTGTATGTATATATATGTGTATGTATATATATATGTGTATGTATATATATGTGTATGTATATATATATGTGTATGTATATATATGTGTATGTATATATATATGTGTATGTATATATATGTGTATGTATATATATATGTGTATGTATATATATATGTGTATGTATATATATATGTGTATGTATATATATATGTGTATGTATATATATGTGTATGTATATGTATATGTATATATATATATGTATATATATATGTATATATATGTATATGTATATACACTCAACCCTCGGCTATCGTGCCTAATTGGTGCCGCTATCGGTTCGCGATAGCCGAACTGAAGAACGTATGGCAATAATTCTAATTGGTGGCGGGACCCCGAAGTTGACCACATATTTAACCTATTTTTGCCACTTTTTTACCAAGTGTTTCTACCATATAAAGAAACATTAACATATGAAGAAACGTTAAAACAAGAATGACAATATGTAAATAAAAATAAAATGGTAAAAAAGTCCTTTTTTACCATTTTATTTACCTTTTTGGGGACGATGAGGGGCTTAGGTGGTTGGGTAGGTTCCGAGGCTTGGGTGGAGTCTTATTGACCTGACCACCCCGACGTGCCTCTAACTCGTCCAGGATTGCGTCAGCTGAAGCACCAGAGAAGCGCTCAACGTCAGAGGGCTCGTCAAAGATAGAGGGCTGTGCCTCGTTGCGACGCCGTAAGCAGGGTCGGCGTCATGGGGGGGCATTCACGGCCATGCCCACCCAAATGAGTTATTGTGCCCCCCCCCCCACACCCACCCGCAGGCCAAGCCTTTGGCGCCAAACTTGCACGTCGGCTATATTGTGCGTGTGTGTGTGTGTGTGTGTGTGTGTGTGTGTGTGTGTGTGTGTGTGTGTGTGTGTGTGTGTGTGTGTGTGTGTGTGTGTGTGTGTGTGTGTGTGTGTGTGTGTGTGTGTGTGTGTGTGTGTGTGTGTGTGTGTGTGTGTGTGTGTGTGTGTGTGTGTGTGTGTGTGTGAAAGAGAGAGACTTTGCAGCATGTTTTTAAATTGGAACTGGGTTGGTGTGTTGGTTGTTGACGGCAAACTCTTATTATCAAGCATTTACATCATAGATTGAGGTCTCGAACAGCAGTTTGTGCCCCCTCCCCCCCCCCCCCCCACGGTTACCCTAATGTCCCCCGATTAGATTTGTTCTGACGCCGAGTCTGGCCGTAAGAATTCGGTGATCTGGCGTTGGCGGAGGGAGTTGACGTGGGCATGATACTGCTCCTCGTAACCTGCCAGTGCCGTATTAATAGAGGAGCACCTTGCTTCACTGTTCATTGTTAAATCTTATCTACGTTTCTACGATAATCACGGTTTTGGTAAATACCTCACACTGTTGGCTCAGTTATCCCAAATTTCTTTCCAACACTTCGCTTTGTTTCACCATTGTCTATCAACTGCACAATTTCGAATTTCTGAGCGTAAGTTAAGTTCTTCCTCTTCTTGATTTTCCTTGATTTCTCTTTCCCCACACTCGGTGATGACGTAGCACCCTTTCCACCATTTCCGGTGCGCTATAGCGCATATTTGGGGCGCGATAGTCACGTGTTGTGCAGTTTTTTAGGTAGCCGCGATAGCAGAGAAACGCGATAGCTGAGTTCGCGATAGCCGAGGGTTGAGTGTATATATATATATTGTTACGGTTCTCCACGCCGGCCTTCTTCCCCTTATCAAGGGGGGATTAATCCCCTTGTCTTTACTGGCCTGGCGGAACCGAGACTTATTACTTCCCTCCCGGACACGCGGAGTAGGGTTTTGGGACTACTTTCTCGCTCGTACCGAAGTACCCGCGCTGCCCTGGGAGCGAGGAAACAAGACTCGCACGAACCACGTATGAAGTTAGTACCTCGAGCGGATTGTGTACACGTGGCCCACGCAGTCTTAACTAGTGAAACCCGATTGGAGCGATCCTATTCGTGCCACGCTTAGTCCATTGAGGAACCACAGGAACGATCGAATCAGAAAGAAAGAACAAGGGTTTAATTATTCCCCACACGTATAGTACAAGTTCAAGGACGAAGAGACACAGAATAGCCTTAAACAGTCAACTTATCCCTGGGACAATGGGCCCGTCTCACTCACACTCACACAGGGGATTGCAGAAGGGCAGGTGTTCCCCATGCGTCGATGTCGTCGTCCAGAGACGGCGTCTGTCCGGCTCTCCACGGTCCCCGGCACGTCCCGCGAAGATGGCGGCAGGCGCAGGCAGGGACTCGTAGCGCATCTCTCATGCAAAGGGATGATGATGCAAAACGGTAGAGGGCGGACTTCAGCGCGGCTGGCGGTTACTCAGCCTCGTTCACTCGCGCGGCTGAAATGCACTATTTCGTTATAAACGCGCCTGGCTGCGCCCGCGTATATGTAGCGACCAGCTCCTCTTCCTCAATACACTTGGTGTTGGTTAGCGCACGCGTTCTCGTGCAATGGTCAAGTTAATCAAGCAGTACAACGCGAGTCCTTTTATCTCTCTCCCTCGCAGCAAGTCAAGTCCTCTCGAGGGCTTTTGCGCAGCGGTTCTTATAGCTATGCACCCCGAACCTTCTGGAACTCACCAGACTCTTCTCACCATGCCCTCTGACGCCACGCCGCCGCCACCACCCTCGAGCTCTGATTGGCGGCTCGTGCTTACCGTCATTGCTTCTGCTGCTCCACCTCGACTCCGCCCCGATCCTTCCTAGGCCTACCTCGTGTTAACCTGGCCAATGATCACCCAATGCTTAACAAACTGGATCGAGGCTAGGGTGGCTGGGAAATCGGTGGTAGTAGGGCCTATTTTCCGGGCTCCTACTCAATGCAGAATTAACACTGGAAGGGAACTAAGCTCACAAATACTAAGACCTAACTATACTATTGCGAGGCTACATGTTGCTTGTGTGACTAACTATGGGGGACAGACTTTAACCTTTATTAAACTCACTCGACAGACTCAAAACTGCAACACTGCCCCCTCCATCGTCAGACTCGCCCCTGAGTCAACCTACTGGAACGACCGGTTTTGAGAAAGAGTTGGGACTAACTTTTAATTATGTGTGACACTTAGATGTGGTTCCCCCTAACATTTACTCTAACCCGTGTATGCGACAGTTTTACAACACTAAATATGTCCCACCTACTGCGTTGAGTAGCTAACTACAGAATCACGTCCACAATTAACTGAATTGCGGAATTATTTTCAAACTAAACATAAAGTCGGTGGGCAGCATTTTATATACAATCACAATCTAACGTATTTACATTTCTATTACCCAGGACCTGTCCTTTTTGGAAAGAAGATTGGAGGGGAGAGAAAAGCATAGCAATGCACAAATACAGTCATCAAAAGTTCACAATTCATTTGCTGTTGGTGTCTGGCATCTTCTGTCTTCCTGCATCTTCCGTGTGCAATAAAACTTAGTTCCTCTTTCCTAGCACACCAATAATAAAAATGTACAAAACACGTGTTCGTTTTTATTCTGCCAGCAGGGCCAACCCTATGTGGTCCAACTGCGTGACATTGATGCCACTCATAACAAGTGGGCCGAAGATGCAAGGTGAGGTTGCAGCAAAGTACTGCACAGCAAAAGTGTAAGGCCACGAAACCTGTGGTCCATAATGTGTACTGTGGTACTGTGCAGCAAAGTGTCTGTGGCACTGTGGCAGCAAGTGCTGCACATGTGCAGCAAAGTTATAACAAATGAAACGGCAGCAAAGTGCCGCGCAGTTTTTTTTTTTTTTTTTTTTTTTTTTTGTATACAAGATCGAGGCTCGTGAAAGAGCGAAAGTTAATCCGCACATGTGTAGCAAAGTGCAGCAGGGGTGCTGCACAGGTGCAGCGAAGTGCAGCAGGGGTGCTGCACAGTTTGATGTTGCTGCACAACACCTCCAAAGTGGGTCCAGGGGTGGGGGGAGAGACAAAGCACGGTCAGCAAAGCAGAAAGGGCGCAAAGGTACACATTAACACAAGGTAATGCAGCATGAGGAGCGCGGAAGAGCGAACAGAGCAAGTTCGTCCCTAACCGTCCGTACCCCCCAACGTCAGCTTACACTACCATTGCCCTTCCCTGTATTTACAAATTCGTCACTATGTCCTGTCTCCCATATCCCCCTCTAATTCCAAATTCGTCTTCCAATCCCTCCCAGTAAGAAAGAAATGGAATGGAACAATGTCACTCTACGTTGTGATGCATCTTACTCACTCAAACAGTTTCAAAGCCCTGGTGTGGAGTTCCGTTTCCCTTGGTAAATGGATTTGGATGGCGCGAAGGGAATTCTCTTCCTAACTACTCTAATGACATTAACTCAGTTAAACTACCCGGGGTCATGCCCTGCTAATCGGCCTCTTTAAACTATGTGGTTCTAAAAACCTGATTCCCATTGACCACTCTGCGGTGCTCTTCCGAATTTGGGTCTCACTCCCCAATTTTTCACACTGTGCCCTTGCACAATTTCGGGGCTGGGTCGTGTGGCTCCACTAGCAGGTCTACCTACCTGTGCACCTCCGCCACTGAAGTGCCCACCCGAGCTCACCTGCTCCTGCAACTACCGAAACCAGGGAAGACCCCTCCTGGCACTCTACCCCTCTGATGCCCTCTCTGGCATTGGGCTACCCGGGTCCTTCTCTTGGATCCTCGGGCCCCATTGAACAACTACTCACAACACTAACTGACTCCCAGAGCCTACCTGCGGCCTCACCTGGCCGACAAACTACCAGTGGTGGAGTGCTCCAATAACCATACGCACCAACAAAGCCCACATGCCCAACCATTCCACAGACTCATGCACCCAACCAAGCACTTCTTGCTACCTCCCGCACCACAGATGTCAATATCCAAACAATTTACCTAAGCCCTATACCTGGCTTTAAACTACCCACCCTGGGTATTCGTGAAGGGGTCCATCTCCCCCCATTCACTCCTTCGCACCATGCATTCCACACCTTTTATTCCGCACCAAACATTCCGCACCATATTTTCTCACACACCAAATATCGCACCCAATTCCTCATTTGCTCAATACCATCCTCACACACCTTTCTCAACCAATTCCTCATTTGCTCAATACCATCCTCACACACACAGCATCATCTAGCTGACTACTTCCCCTAAAAACTCGTGCTTCCCCGTCTTCCCTTTCACTAAGCACTCCCTCGTCGTTATCATCCTTCTAAACGCTCTACGTCCCCTCTACCTGTACAAATGTCGCTACTTAAATCTTGTCCCTACTGTCTGCTGATTCCATAACAATTATCCTAGCCCGCCCTCGGCTAGCTTCGGTGCCCCATGGAGGTAACCATTGCTGGCACCTCCATGTGCATGTCACTACCATCCCCCTAATCTAATGCTCATGAGACCAGGTTGTGTGAGGAATGGTAAAGCTACCATTCCCCCACGCAGGGTACCATTCGCCAACACTATGGCTATCCGTCCACTCTACACGAGCCTCGCCGGGTGGGAATACATTTTCACAGCTCGGCTTCGCAAAGCCGAGCGATGCATGTGGGTGGTTTGTCTACTGTTGGTTGGGTCCGTCCGGCATTTTCGATCCAGGGGAGGAGGCTTTGTTGGGCTGAGGTTCAAGGCGCCATCTCTGCACGGAGCCTTGCGGTCCCATGCACGATGGCCCCAACCGCCCACGGTCGGAGCACCGTAGCCGCCAGGGGGCGTGGCTCCGATCTCTCCTTCCTCCCCTTGAACCGTGCCGATCGCCTTTCCCTACAGGGCGGGGCCCGGCGCGAACCGTGCACGCCGGTCCGTGAGACTGCCGCGGCACCGATCCCCGCTGCACACAAAGCACACCACCCACCGAGGGCTCGCGTCGGCTATACGTCATGCTAAACGCTACCCTGGTCTGCGTCGATGCTCGAGCTGCATTCTCACCCCACGTGACCCATTCCACATTCGCACAACGCGGCGCTCCAACGCCTCCCATACACTCCATGACGCACTTTCCTCCACACTCCTTTACCGCAAACTTCCCTGTTACACACTCCGTAACACAATCTGCCATCGCACACCCTCGCGTACACTCTCCCGTTACGTACTCCGTAACGTCCACAGGTGTGCACTCTTCTGGTACACACCCAATCACATGCTCTGGTGTGCACTCCTGCATACTCTACAACACGCTCTGGTGTGCATCCTCTCTCTCCTCGGCCATCGCATACTGTTTCACACTCTTCTTCGACGCACTCTTCCCACATACACTCCGTCATACACTCGCGCTTCGGTGCACTTTTTTCGCTCACGCGCGCCATTCGTTCGCGTACACCGCACAAAGGACCTTCCACGAGCGCCCGGGCTTCGCCTCGATCCCAAGTGCGCCAAAAATCTTTTCCCGCCATACACACCCCTACTCACCTTGGGGATTCTCTTCTCCGCCAGCACCTGCAAACCTTCCATTTTATTAGGAAGCACGACGCCACAATGCAAATCCAAACTTTGTGCAAATTCCATCTCTTCCTCCCGCGCTATATTTTCTAACTCTGCCGTCTCTTCGGCCCCAATTGTTCCTTCAATTTGAATTATTTCTTTTTCTACCTCGACCGTCAGCGCCCATAAAATTTCGTCTTCCAATTCGACCTTCCCCGGCTCTCCGACATTTCTTTATCCAATTTGATGGTTTTTCTGCACCCCGAGTCGCGATTTCCATCCCCTCGGCCAATGTAGCCACGCCCTGCTCTACCCCGCTCTCCCCGCGTTCCTCGCACCGCGTAACCTCGTCGCGTACCAATGCGACCTCGCTCAGCTTGCGTCCAATGTCCTCCCCCATTTCTTTTATTTGATTATTTTGAGCCTCCATTGTTTTTCACTTCACAACTCCATTCTTCCATGAGCGCTAACAGTTGTCATGAATGATTGCTCGTCCATAACCCCCACTTGCGCAGCGGCTCTAGCCTTCGCCGCCGCGTGCGAGGTGCCGCCATTACCAGTTGCCGCACCCTTATCTGCTTCTACTACCAACTGCCTCTCCTGGTCTTCCTGTGGGTCCTGGGTCATTAATTTTTCATCTATTTCTACCCCCACCGGCATTCGACCGCTTTGGCTAGCCATGGCATGAATTTAATTTTGGATTTTTAAACTAAATTTTGTCCACTCGCAATTTTGAGTGCATGAAGCACACTCCGGGTCCAATATCCCACTCCTGACAGAAATTGTTACGGTTCTCTACGCCGGCCTTCTTCCCCTTATCAAGGGGGGATTAATCCCCTTGTCTTTACTGGCCTGGCAGAACCGAGACTTATTACGTCCCTCCCGGACACACGCAGAGTAGGGTTTCGGGACTACTTTCTAGCTCGTACCTAAGTACCCGCGCTGACCTGGGAGTGAGGAAACGAGCCTCGCTCGAACCACGTATGATGTTAGTACGCCGAGCGGATTGCGTACACGTGGCCCGCGCAGTCTTAACTAGTGGAACCCGATTGGAGCGATCCTATTCGTGCCACGCTTAGTCAATTGAGGAAACCACAGGAACGATCGAATAGGAAAGAAAGAACAAGGGTTTAATTATTCCCCACACGTATGTACAAGTTCAAGGACGAAGAGACACAGAATAGCCTTAAACAGTCTTAACTTATCCCTGGGACAACGGGCCCGTCTCACTCACACTCACACAGGGGATTGCAGATGGGCAGGTGTTCCCCACGCGTCTGTCATCGTCCAGAGATGGCCTCCGTCCGGCTCTCCACGGTCCACGGCACGTCCTGCGAAGATGGCGGCAGGCGAAGGCAGGGACTCGTAGCGCGTCTCTCGTGCAAAGGGATGATGATGCGAAATGGTAGAGGGCGGACTTTAGCGTGGCTGGCGGTTACTCAGCCTCGTTCACTCGCGCGGCTGAAATGCGCTATTTCGTTATAAACGCGCCTGGCTGCACCCGCGTATATGTAGCGACCAACTCCTCTTCCTCAATACACTTGGTGTTGGTTGGCGCGCGCATTCTGGTGCAATGATCAAGTTCATCAGGCAGTACAACGCGAGTCCTTTTATCTATCTATATCTATCTCTATCTCTCTCTCTCTCTCTCGCCCTCTCCCTCTCCCTCTCCCTCTCCTTCTCCCTCTCTCTCCCCCCTCCTCCGATGCAAGTCAAGTCCTCTTAGCCCTCCGATGCAAGTCAAGTCCTCTTAGCCCTCCGATGCAAGTCAAGTCCTCTTAGCCCTCCGATGCAAGTCAAGTCCTCTTAGCCCTCCGATGCAAGTCAAGTCCTCTTAGCCCTCCGATGCAAGTCAAGTCCTCTTAGCCCTCTGATGCAAGTCCTGTCGAGGGCAGCGGGTTTTATAGCTACGCCCCCCGAACCTTCTGGAACTCACCAGACTCTTCTCGCCATGCCCTGTGATGCCACGCCGCCACCACCACCCTCGAGCTCCGATTGGCGGCTCGTGCTTACCGTCATTGCTTCTGCCGCTCCACCTCGAATCCGCCCCGATACTTCCGAGGCCTACCTCGTGTTAACTCGGCCAATGATCACCCAATGCTTAACAAACTGGATCGAGGCAAGGGTGGCTGGGAAATCGGTGGCAAGTAGGGCCTATCTCCCTGGCTCCTACTCAACACAGAATTAACACTGGAAGGGAACAAAGCTCACAAATACTAAGACATAAATATACTATCGCGAGGCTACATGTTGCTTGTGTGACTAACTATGGGGGACAGACTTTAACCTTTATTACTCTCACTTGACAGACTCAAAACCGCAACAATATTGTCGTGCGAGTCCGATTAACACCAGAGACCGCAGTTCGGCCGAAATGGTTTTAATGGAGGCGATGACCAAACACGGATTCAGCTATAAAACGCGGGAGGAAGAAGGAAAATGGAAGGCTGCGGTAAAAGCACTTACCTTGGTGAAACGACGGCAGCTTCGTTCCTGTAAGGGAATTGACTCAACCGGGCACAGGTTTAAAAAGGGATGGAAAATAATACAAGGGTTTATTGAAATAAGAATCGGGACAGAGAAACGCGATGATAATCAAATAATGTAACTAAATTGGGATCCCACACACCGGACTCAGAAACGAACAAAGGAAGATGAATTACGAAAAGAATTGTCTCGTCGTGGTGTGTAAAATGGTGCGTGCGGCCTTATCTGTCCCTCGTTTTGTCTTGTCTGCCGTCCAACACGGCTCCGTTTGGCCCCGATGCACCCACGAGGTCCCTCACCCCAGCCCCACAGCACCAAGCACCGCTTCAAACACCACGAGGTCCCACAGCAGGAAAAGCACCGCGCGTCCAACACAGGCTAGCGGCTCCAAGCGAGGTCGATCTTCACACACAATCGGCCTGCCACATCCCAGTCAGCTCTCCCGAAGCAAACATGCAAGAAGCAAGCGAACTCCACTCGGGCTATGACTCAACTCAACTTGAGCTGCGCAAGACGAAGCGCCAGATGTCCAAAAGGGCTAGCTGCGCAAAACAAGAGCACAAACCGCAAGAGACGCAAGAGAAAGCTCCAAGAGACTCAAGAGCAACAGCCACACGAGAGGACAAGAGAACTGCCACACTGCAAGAGGACAAGAGAATTCCCAGACTGCAAGAGGACCAGAGAGAAAATGGTGTTCGGCGCTCTATTAAATAACCTTCCCGCGGTGGTGACGTCAGCTTCAGCACGCCACCCAATCAATGCCCTCCACCGACTTGCCGGCTGGAGGTCCACGCCTACCACTCTGCCCCTTCACTCGTTCCCTGTTCCGTGGTCATAGCGCATGGCACTCGATGTGGCTAGGCCTGTCGGAGGTGTAATTGGCGGCGGCCATCATCGGCGGTGCCCCAGCCTGGTTTCCTTGCCTGTTCGTCTTTCACAGTCATGTCAGGGAAGGGAGTTATTTAGTGTTGCAATAAAAATCCTACCTAAGTGTCTACAGGTGTGCAATGCCATAAGGGACAAAGGTTTAGCTACCAGGTGTGACACACAGAGGCGCTACTCTTTAATCTACGCTACTTATCACTCGAACATCCTGGTATGCTCACAGGTATACTCTTAACCGACAAAACGCCTACACATGAAACTTATTACAAGGTAGATTCCTTACCGCGACAGACGAAGCACGTTACTATACAGATCTATCTGGCTCTACATATTGCTACCCTACCAACATAACACAGCCCCCCACCTGGAACCGTAGCTCGTGTTAGGTTCACTGCAGGTGATACAATTCCAGTCTTCACACTTACTGTCTCACACTTAATTAACCTACAAAATAAATCAGGAGGGCTGTGGGAAGTGAGTCGGACTTTCTACCTGTGCTTCTTAACATGCTAATTCCCCTTAACATCATGCAAATATGTACAATGATTTCATCCGTTTTTCCTGTGGTGGGAGGAAACAAACAACACACCAAAAATCTAACTTAACCACAAACTTAAACTTTCAAAATTCCAAAATTCTATAAAACATTTGTACAACCCCGGTCTACAGACCGCGTCCCCCGGTGGATGCCACAAGACGCAACCTTCGCAACCACAAGGTGCCATCCCCATGTACCCCTAAATTTCTGCGGGCCCTGTCCAGGTGTTGCAAGTGAGTGACATGGCTCGGTGGATTTCGCCCACATTCACGCAACACAAACCCCTTAACCACTCACTCATATTCTGTCACTCCTAGCACACAAAATCATTTCAAAGCACATATTACATCCCCCCCCCCCCCCCCCCCGGCAGGACCATGGCATTGATGTCATTCGTGTGTGCATGTCATTTCTACTACTAGCCAGCAGGGAGGTACCGCACAAAAAGAAAAGATGGTGGGGGCGCTTCAGGCTGTGGTGCCCGCAGTCCCAAAAACAAGTCAACCGACTCGTTCATTGCCCCCTCCCCTCCACCCCCCTTTACCTCTTGGCCCAGTGACAGCCCAACAGCCCCTTTCTGCCGTTACCTCGCCGGTAAGGGTCTCCACACACCAGGCTCCTCCGTGGCCTCCTGCTTCCACGCAGCTACACGGGTCACCGGGGATCTCCGTTACCCCACGGCGCCCAACCAGAACCTCCACCGACGAGCTCCAATTTCCAGATACCACTGGCTGCCAGGGGTAATTGCCGCAGAGGGCGGTCGCAGGCATCGCTTCTCCGAGCTTGATCTGTACCTGCGGGCACACACACCTTCCCCACCCACAAGACCCCAAAACACATTTCCTCCCCTGCTGCCATTCAATTCTCAACACAACTCAGCACAATTCCAAGCAGATGGTACAAAAGATGTTACAAAAGCTTTGCCATGGCCTGCCACATGTGAAATCCCATTCACATTGAACCACTTTTCACAATAATCACAATAATTATCACTCATTCTCAGTTTCCACTCTCACAACCACATGAAAACACATAACCACAACACTAACACAAACGCCACCCACAAGACTCTGTGTGGCACACATTCCAATCCCCCTCACCGACCATGTCATCACTCACCCGCCTCCCAACTCCAAATTACATGTCCCCAATTTTCCATAGCAAGTCCTGCAGCCTGGGACAGTACACATCAAGGCCTTACCTCTACCTGGATATACAGGTAACTAAGGTTGGTCAGGTCCAAAAATGCCATCCACCCTTCAAAATCTCAAAATTTACCATTGGACCAATAGAATTTCTCCAAATTTCTCTTTTGTCCCCACTACACTGGCAGGTATGTGGATCCGCATCCAACGGTGATCATCACCACACAACTACCTGTGGCCACGACAGCTCTGCACCTCTACTGTGCAAGGGTCACCAGGACAAGGTGAGCAGTCAAAACGCCAACATGGCCCATGAGTGTCCACAGGGGTGCGACCCACCATCCATCCTTCGGCCCCCCTGCGAGGAAAACGGCGGCACCAGCCCCAGCTGGCCAATGTGGTGAGCACCTGCTGCCACAAACACACTACCGCACGCACAACCTCGGCCCTGGGGGAGACGGTCGCAGTGCATGGCAATCCCTTCACGTCACCTACGCCGCCCTCGTCCCCCAGTCCACAGAACCGCAGCCCCCCAGTGCTCACCCACACTTGACCACACCAAGGTCCAGTCAACAGCCAAGCTCAACCAGGAGACCCACTCAGAAGACATGGTCCACACACCTCGGACACGCACAGCACCACGTTGATCCTCAGACCACACAACTACATCCCCATGACTCTGCGTCCCCAAATATCAGCACAGTCGCCCCGCAACCAGTTGAAGGCTGTGCCTTGCTAACCTGTCAATTTTTATCGTGGCCAACAACACTTTGGTCTACACACCTGGATCAATAATGGTGACACTGCTGTCAGTATCCACCATAACATTTCAAAATTCACCCTTAAATTTGCATCTAACCTACAGATTACCCATGCCAAACATTTGTCACAATTCACTCATTTCACCAAAGAAAGATGCTTTGCCATATACATGCCAGCCGAGCATGGCCCATATGCTCGGCACGTTACACATCCCGATTCATCAACCCCATGGCTCTCTTCCCAAACCGAGAGTCCATAAATCATAACGGAACATCTGTGGAAGGTCACTCTCACACCATCACGTTCCACAGATGCCCCAATGGTTGTCCGGCAGGCTATGTCCATCCCTGTCCATTCGGTTCGACCCGCATCCATAGACCGGCATGGCAGGTCACCACATGCCGGCTGTCCCATAGTCTCAGGGAGAGGGTGCCAGGCCGCATGCCCAGGTGGTCACTACATCAGGCCCAAGTTGGCCGTCCGCAGTGCCACCACCAAAGCGCGACCCACAACACCTCCCCCTAGTGGTCCTCAATATTTGCCATCCCAGGCTTGAGAAACCACCTCGGACCCCCTGGAGGTCTTAACCCCCACCAGGGTCCGGTGACCCTGTCGGCCTGAGCCACCAGCTCGGCCGGTGCCCTGACGGACAAGGGACACCACACTCCACCAGACCCCCCATGGGGCCCAGGTCGTACAATGACACCGATGGCAGGACCCCACGTCCAAATCTGGCCAGCCCAGCCCCTCAGCTGGCTGGCATCCCCAAATTTCCCCCCCGAGGCCATCTCCCATGACCTCTCCTGGTCCAAATCCCACAGCCCAGGGACCAACTCCCTCCAAGGCTGCTCCACATCAAATTCTCATTTTAATTTTATTTTAAATGTTCTTTTAAAAATTTTCATTCCCACTGCCAAAACCACAGCTGCAGGTAACAACCCCAGGTTGTTCTGCCCCTCCCTGCAGCTGTTCCAAATTCCCTACGGGGACCAAATCTCCCGAGGCTCGACCTCCCGACTCCCCAAGGTCCGAATCCAGCCCGGAGTCAACACACTCCCCCAACTGGTTGTCCAATTTCGGAGCCTCTTGCACCCAATTTGTGTTCGTGGTGAGGGTCCCCTTGGTCACCTCAACCACCTCCTCGGACCAACTCGCCTCATCACCCAGGCTCCTTTTGGCCCGGTCAACCTCTGCCTCCATGGGACTGTCCCAGGTCCCCAGCGGCCGAATCGCATCATTCTCATAATCATCCCCATCAACATCACAAATTATTGTTGGCCCCGACAGGCCTTCTTCCCCAATAAATACCCGGTCCGGCTCCATTACTCGGACCCCCCTGTTGCACTGCACAACTTACCCTCTGTTGCACTGCACAACCGCCCTCGTGCTGCACCACTCCAAATTCATCCCCCGGTTGGGGTGTTGTGACATCCACCCGTACCGATAAACCTCCAGGTCAGCAGGTGTGAAACATCGTCCATTACCATTTAATTCTCCACATTCCAAATTTCCTTTCACGCTCACCTGTTGGCATTCCCCATTCACCTGTTGGCATCCCCCTTTCACCTGTTGGCGTCCCCATTCACCTGTTGGCATTCCCCATTCACCTGTTGGCATTCCCCATTCACCTGTTGGCATTCCCCATTCGCCTCTTCATTTGCCATTCCCGGTGCAATTCCCTGCTCGTGAGTCCCAACGGCGCCAAATCTCCTCATTCCTCCTTTTAGTTCATTCCCCCGGGACTCCATTTTGTTATTCAATACCTCAATTTTGTTGTTCATTTCTCCCATATCATTTTTCAATCCCCCAATTTGTCCTTCCAATTGCTCACTGTTCTCCCTCATGTTATTTTCCATCCGCTCACTCCGAGCATCCATTTTGTCATTCATTCCCCGAATTTCCCGAAGCAATCGATCCAACATCTGGTCGTTTATCGGGGCCGTCCCAACGGCGGCGAAAGTTCCAACACTACCCTCTACCCCCTCTACTTCTGACTCACCCCCAAGAATTCCCACATCTTCCATCCTCCTTTCCTCCATATTGCTTACTTCTTCCATCCGTAAGAAGGAGTAGCTTCCCCGCGCGTTTTTTTCAGGAATAAAATTTAACTTTTAACAACGTTCCGTCAGCGTCTCGCGCACCGATCGCCGATGCAAATTTATCGCCTCTGACTAAAAAGTTTTGCGTTCAAATTCTCCACTCTGAAACCAATTTTTTTTTTTTTTTTAGGGTTCAATCCCATTCCTGACACCAGTTGTCGTGTGACTCCGGTTAACACCAGAGACCGCAGATAGGCCTAAACGGTTTTAATGGAGGCGACGACCAAACACGTATTCGGCTATAAAACGCGGGAGGAAGAAGGAAAATGGAAGGCTGCGGTAAAAGCACTTACCTTGGTGAAACGACGGCAGCTTCGGTCCTGTAAGGGAATTAACTCAACCGGGCACAGGTTTAAAAAGGGATGGAAAATAATACAAGGGTTTATTGAAATAAGAAATCGGGACAGAGAACAACAACAACAACATGCATTTTAAGGCCATGTTCCCTGCTAGAGCGGGGGTTAGCCTTGCGGTCCCCATGACAATCTTCTCCATTTTGCCCTATTTTCTGCATCTCTCCTTGTTAACCCCCTTGCCCGCATTTCTTCTTCCACCATCTTTAGCCAAGTCTTTCTCGGTCTTCCCCGTCCTCTACTTCCTTCTACATTAACTTCCATCACTCTTCTCAACCAGTCACTTTCATCCTTCCTCAATACATGACCAAACCATCTCAACCTGGTCCTCTTCACAGCATCAATCACAGGCAATATTCCCATCATCTTTCGCAATTCATCATTTGTCTTCCTCTCTCTCAACGATACTCCGCACATCCATCGAACCATTCGCATTTCCACCCTTTCCAGCCTTCGTTGCTGCTCTACATTCATTACCCATGTCTCGCTCCCATAAATCATAACACTTCTCACACATGCAGCATACACCTTTCCCTTCAGCTTCAGCGACGCTCTCCTCCTCATCAGCACGCCACTCAGTTCCCGAAACTTCTTCCATGCACATCTCACTCGAGCAACCGTTGCCGAGTCTGATCCACCTTCTCCATTCAGCATGTCTCCGAGGTAGCAAAATGTTTTCACACCTTCCAGCTTCACGCCGTCTCCAAGATCCAACTCAACATTTCCTCCATCTGCAGCTCCCTCTGTGCACACCTTACATTTGAATGTAGCTGCCACACTGGTTAATGACCCTCTCAGACCACTACATTTTTGATGAACCCACTCAGCACACATTGTACATTGAATGGAGTTCACTCCGACACCCTTCCTGCACACAGCACACGGCCACTTCCCAGTTCTTTCCACCTCACCACATGCTTTACCACTTGCCATCACCTTTGTCTTTCCGATATTCACCTTCAGACCTTTTGTCTCCATACATTCCTTCCACTTGTTCATCTTTTCCTTCAGTCCATCCATACTTTCCGCAATCAACACCAGATCATCTGCATACAACAACTCCCACGGTAAACCCTCCTTTACGGTCTGAGCCAGCACCTCCATCACAGCTACAAATAGTAGTGGACTTAGTACCGACCCCTGATGCATTCCCACCTTCACCTCAAACTCACCACTGTTCCCGTCCTTCGTCCTTACAGCTGTGCGTGCTCTTTTGTACATTGCCATCACTACTCTGATCAACCATTCCTCCACTCCTAACTTCCTCAATGCCCATGTCAATACTTTGCGTGGAACCCTATCGAATGCTTTCTCCAGATCAACAAACCCAAAAAACAACTTCTTCCTCTTATCCATGTACTTCTCCTGCAACTGCCTCACAATGAAAAGTGCATCTGTCGTTCCTCTTCCTGGCATAAATCCAAACTGCATTTCGTCAATCTTCACTTTCTTCCTTATACTCCTCTCCAACACCCTTTCCAATACCTTCATTCCATGCTCCAATAACTTTATCGCTCGGTACGAGCCACACTCCAGAGGGTCACCTTTCCCCTTGTATAGAGGGACGAGGGTACTCAGTTCCCAAGCCACTGGAATGCGGCCTTCTTTCACCACTAGATTACAGATCTCTGTCATTCTCTTCACACCCCAACTTCCTGCTGCCTTCAACATATCTCCCACAACTCCCATCGGCCCTCCCGCTTTTCCACTCTTCATTGCTTTTATCGCTTCCTCAACTTCCTTCTCAGTTATCTTCTCTGCCGGTCCTAAAACTGGGTTACTCTCTATGTTGCCATCCCATTCATTCTCTGTATTCAACAGCATTTCCATATATCTTTTCCATCTTCCTTTAATTCCATCTGGGTCGACAACGATTTGTCCCACTTCATCCTTCAAGCAACTCACCCCCATCACATCACACCTCTCTTTCGCTATGTGCTTTGCAATCCTGAATACTGCTTTCTGACCCTCTTCCGAATCCAAGCGTTCTCCAAACATTTTCCTACATGCCTCCTGCGCCTTTGCTACCTCTTTCTTTGCAGCCTTCCTGGCTGCCTTATAACTTTCATGCTCTGCTGTTTCTGCTCCCGTACCCTTCGCCTTCTGCCACTCTTTGAACTTCTTCCTCTTCTCATCAATCCTCTTTCCAACCTCAACATCCCACCACCATGTTTCCGAGTGCCTCGGTGGTCCTTTTGTCCATCCACATACCTCACCAACGGCTCCCAACAGACTAGTTTTCATTGACATCCAACCACTTTCAAGCTCAACCACATCATCCTCTACCCTACTCAGCCTCTCTTTTAATGCCTCCCTTACTGTCACCTCTTTCAACCTCCACACCTTCATTCTCGGTTGGTACTTCACCCGCCGAGCTCTCCTCGCACCTTTCACCCTTATGTCGCAGACAACCAAGTGGTGCTGTGAAACAGCCTCCTCCCCCGGGATCACCTTTGTGTCCCGGAGGTGCCCCCTATCTCGCCGACGCACCATCAGGTAGTCAACGGTTGTCGTCGACCCACCTGACGTGTATGTAACAAGCTTATTGTCCTCTTTCTGGAACTGAGTATTACAAATCAACAAATCAGCTCCATCAGCAAACTCCAAAATCCTTTCACCTGCTCCATTTCTCACACCATATCCGTAACCCCCATGAACTCCCTCTAAACCATCCATACTCCTTCCCACATGTCCATTCAGGTCTCCTCCCACCACAACAACTTCCTCATCTTTCACGTTTTCCATCAGCTTCTCTATCGCACACCAGAACTTGTCCTTCTCTTCATCGCTTCGATCAACCTGCGGAGCATATCCCGAGATGACGTTCACCAAGAGCTTTCCAGTCATCATTTTCACCATCATCAACCTATCACTCACTCTAGTCACACTCACCACACTGTCTACAAACTCCTCAGAAAACAGGACACCAACACCGTTCATGCCCTCCGGGCACCCTTGCCACACAAACTTGTATTTCTGTCCCTGCCTACCCTTCACCATTCTCACACCACTTCCCTTCCATCTCATCTCTTGCACACAACACATGTCCACTCTTCTTCTGACCAATACTTCCACCACTTCTCCTGATCTCCCTGTCATTGTCCCCACATTCCATGTCCCAAACCTCAGAAACCGATCTCCACTTCGGGCTGCACCCTGCCCATATGTACTTGTGATTGTCATGGTTCTCTTTTTGAGGCAATGTTTTTATGGCCGGATGCCCTTCCTGACGCCAACCCTCTTAGTCGTCTCTTACGACACGCAGGGATACGGTGTACCTATTCTGACCAGGGTACACACTAGGAAACGTTTAAAACATGTAAATTCTGGGGGGGGGGGGGGGGGGGGGGCGTCAACATCACGGCTGCGGTTTAAACATATTCCAACAATATCCAAACAGAACGATGAAAAAACAATCCGGGAAAAGTCTCCAAGCGAGAACGTGGATTTGAGAAAGAAGGAGCAGAGGCGGAAGAAAACGAGATACAGGGGGCGGGGCACAAGCCGAGACGAGGAGGAGAGCGAACAAGCAACGTGTCCGGGAGGAGAGAAAGAATCAATATAGAATTATTTGTCTCAGGACGTGAGGTGAGGGGGAGAAAACAAAATAAAAGAAACAAGCAATACAGCGAAGGAAATAACCCAAACCGACAAAACACCGACGGGGGGAGGGAAGCCCCAAGTCACCAGGCCGCGCACGAGGTACGACTCAGAAAACGATTAACTACACACAAGTTTGCACGAACCACAAACCAACACCAACTAGAAACACACAATAACACGTACACAGCAAAATAACCAGTGGAAATTTGACAAAGACAAGAATGGGAAAACACTCAAACTTCGATGCCGTGGAGAGCTCGAAGCACGCCTCACTCGCCCGAGGAACCGGGACAGAGAAATGCGACGATAATCAAATAATGTAACTAAATTGGGATCCCACACATCGGACTCAGAAACGAACAGAGGAGGATGAATTACGAAAAGAATTGTCTCGTCGTGGTGTGTAAAATGGTGCGTGCGGCCTTATCTGTCCCTCGTCTTGTCTTGTCTGCCGTCCAACATGGCTCCGTTCGGCCCGATGCACCCACGAGGTCCCTCACTCCAGCACCACAGCACCGAGCACCGCTCCAAGCACCACGAGGTCCCACAGCAGGAAAAGCACCGCGCGTCCAATGCAGGCTCGCGGCTCCAAGCGAGGTCGATCTTCACACACGATCGGCCTGCCACGTCCCAGTCAGCTCTCCCGAAGCAAATGTGCAAGAAGCAAGTGAACTCCACTCGGGCTATGACTCGACTCAACTCGGGCTGCGCAAGATGAAGCGCCGGATGTCCAAAAGGGCTAGCTGCGCAAAACAAGAGCACGAACCGCAAGAGAAAGCTGCAAGAGACTCAAGAGCAAGAGCCACATGAGAGGACAAGAGAACTGCCAGACTGCAAGAGGGCAAGAGGACAAGAGAACTGCCAGACTGCAAGAGGACCAGAGAGAAAATGGCGTTCAGCGCTCCCTTAAATAACCTTCCCGTAGTGGTGACGTCAGCCCCGGCGCGCCACCCAATCAGTGCCCTCCACCGACTCGCCAGCTGGAGGTCCACGCCTACCACGCTGCCTCTTCACTCGTTCCCTGTTCCGTGGTCATAGCACGTGGCACTCGATGTGGCTAGGCCTGTCGGAGGTGTAATGGGCGGCGGCCATCATCGGCGGTGCCCCGGCCTGGTTTCCTTGCCTGTTCGTCTTTCACAGTCATGTCAGGGAAGGGAGTTTTATTTAGTGTTGCAATAAAGATCCTACCTAAGTGTCTACAGGTGTGCATTGCCATAAGGGACAAAGGTTTAGCTACCAGGTGTGACACACAGGGGAGCTACTCTTTAATCCCTATGCTACTTATCACTCGAACATCCTGGTATGCTCACAGGTATACTCTTAACTGACAAAATGCCTACACATGAAACTTATTCCAAGGTAGATTCCTTACCGCGACAGACGAAGCACGTTACCTATACAGATCTATCTGGCTCTACATATTGCTACCCTATCGGCATAACAATATACAGTATAAAAATTTGGTTGTTTGCATTGATCATCTCGGAGGGCATATCTGATATCTGCAGCATTGGTATTGATTAATGGATGGTCCACAAATAAGGTCTTTCAAAATAATTTGACAAGTCAACAAAACATGTGAGATTTGAACCTGGGATCCCAGCATCATGACTTGGATGCTATGAATGGAAAGAGCAAACAGGTCAAATATCAGCAATCGCATGTAATACATACCGGGCTACACATCTCGCCAAATTGATTTGCACCCAGTTTTTCTGCAGGTCTGTTACCCTGCTCACAAATATCTTTGATTGAAATAATATTTCTGGTATATTGGCAATAAAAATGGTTTGTGGTATACCAGGAAGGCATTTTGCAGTTAATTTTTTTTTTTTTTTGTGGAGTCTGTGGTTAATAGTTGCACCACTTCTGTGTGGTGCAAATATAGCTGTCACTGATGCTGGGCCCCCTGCAGGTTAGAGTAGGAATTTATTTTTTGTTCAAGGTACCAGCAATAGCCTGCCTCCCTTCACGAAACAACAATGTGTATCTTTAACGTCGACCAACTAATGCTGGCAGACTGGGTGTCCAGTTTAACGTCTATCCAAGGGACGTCGCACACATTAATGCCTCGCCCTGCCTGTGAAACACCAGGATGGCAGTTCATAGCTGGGCTGACATGCGAACCCAAACAAGATGGCTCAGAAGTGCGTGTGCATACCTCTTAAGTTATCCTGCCAGCTGTTTTGCGATTTGAAGGACACACTGCAGGAGGATGGTGCCCAAGGCCATAATCCAGGACCACCTCTGGTGAGTCTTAGAATTAGCAGAGTGGATTGCAGCTTCCCACCCAAGCACTGCAGAATCCTGATGCCATCAAACGCATTTGGGGATATGGATTAGGAGCTGTGGAAAAGCTGACCTCTCCCAAGTATTATGCAGCAGCTGCAATTTGTCTATTTTGTCTATTGCAATGTCTATTTTCCATTTGCAAAATTTGGATCAGGCTGTCATACATATATATATATATATTATCTGTAATTTGGTGCTCCAACCTCATGAGCGAACCTCTTGACGTCATCGCCACGTATGTCCGCATTGCCGGCCAAAATATTATTGAACGTCATATCTGAATTTAACATCCATAATGATGCACTGCTAGATGGCTCCTCCGGAGCTTGGCAGGCAATGCGGACATACGTGGCGATGACGTCATGACCTTCACTCATTAGGTTGGAGCACCAAATTACAGATACTAGTTAGTTACTCCCAACCACATCCAGGTCGACTCCATATAGTGAGTGGATACCAGAGATAGGCAATGCTTATCGCTCACAGTAAGGTGCAGCAGTAGCTGTATGGGACACCTTATATATAATTTTTGGAGTTCAGTACTGTCTGCTGCCGAAGGGACATGCTCCCAGATACAAACTTATGTTGTGTTTGTATGACAGATTGTTGTGAAATATAGTTCATTTTATTCTGGCAGGGCAACATGTATGTATGTATATATATATTGTTGCGGATCTCCGACGTCGGCCTTCCCCTTATCAAGGGGGGATTAATCCCCTTGTCTTTTATCTGGCCGACGCGATCCTGGAGGTTATAACGTCCTTCCCGGGCAGCGTTAGGTAGGGTTGTTAGGACTAGGGATTCGCTATTACCTAAGTACTAACGCTGACCAGAAACGAGGGAATAACTCCCGCCCGAATCACAGATATCAGGTGGTAACGTTGAGTGGATAGCGATCCGCGATCTGAGCTGTTAACAATGACTAACCCAATTATAGCGGTTGGGATCGTGCCACGCTTACCCAATTGAGAAAAGACTAGGATGATCGGATTAGGAAGAAACCAGGAAGAACAAGGCAATTTATTCACAATGTACAAAGAAGAGGAAAATAAAGGAATGTACAAGGAAGAGGAAGAAAACGTACACAGGGCAGCCTTAATCACAGTCTTACTTATCCCTTGGACTCGGGCCCGTTCGCTCTCAGATTCGGTCTCAGACGCAGACTCACGTGGGGATGACGAAGGTAGGGTGGAAAGTCCGACGATGGCGTTCAGGCTCCGGTCCGGCTCCGGTCCTCGACCCGTACCAGGCGATGATGGTGGATGGCAGACAGCTCTCCGCATAGCGTAGACACGAGGGGACAATTATACAGGGGAAGGTCGGTAAACTGGCGGTTATACGAAGTGCTTTTCACACACGTCCTTCCAAAGCAGCCGCCTCAATCAAGGCTCAAAACGTGAGTTCTTGCAATAAGTCGTTGTAATGCCGTTCTTTAGCGCGCTCTTCCAACGAGTCCTTTTACCATCTCCTCTCCACTCTCTCTTGGCACGAGTCCTCTCAACAACGCGCTCGCCCCCTCAAGTCCTCTCAACCACGATAAGTTCTCTCGAGTCCTCCCGAGGGCTTTGTGTCCACACTTTTATAAGCCAAGCCAGCGAACGCTCTGGAAGCCCCAACCACGCCCGGTCAGGCGATCTCACCTTAGCCCTGGTTGGCTGATGATGGTTTACCGGCTCCGCCTTGATGGCTGTTTGACGTGGCCGCACCTCCATCCTTGCGCTCCGCCCACTTTTCGGCCCTCACCTCATGGCTTTTGGGCTGGTTCAAGCGGAAGCCCAAGGGCAGCGAAGGCTGCTGGCCAAGGAGCGTAACAAATTGGGAGGGCCGATGGGGCATAGACTGAAGAGCGCTTAATGGCGTCGCTTGGAGGGAAGGTAGGAGGGATCGGAACGGTGCCCCCTTGTGGTTGCGGCGTTCCGGCCGGGCGAGGTTGGCCCATCGCGCAGGAGACCGAAAGGCCCCGCGCCGGGATGGTGCTTTAAACCTTGGCCCAACCAAACCTCCTCCCCTGAACCGAATTGCCTGACGGACCCAACCTGCAGGCGACAAAACCACCTGAATTCATTGCTCGGCTTTGCGAAGCCGAGTTTTAATGATGTAATGACGTACCGAGAGGCTCAGATATAGCGGACTGTGAGGATGATAGTGTTTTTGTTTGAAATTGATTGGGAATTGGCTTGGAATTACTAGTGATTCGAAATTGGGGATAGTGAATAGGATTGGCGAATTGGATTGGCAAATTTGATGGGTAAAAATGATTGGCAGTAATGATTGGCAAATTTGATTGGAAAAAATTGGATGGGCAAAATTGATAATGGGAGATGCCCGATGTAGAGGGATGGCAAATTCACCATCCCTCACATCCCCCGGGCACATGAGCTAAAGTTTTATGGGGTTATGGCGGTGCAAACCAAGCCAGGGAGGGTTTGGATAATTGTATAGGAAAAAGATGACCATAGGTAACTGTAGAATTAAGTAGTGACATTGTACAAGTAGTGGGGACGTAGAATAGAGTAGTTGGATGATAATGACGTGGGATGTGCAATAGTATAAGGGAAGACGGGAAGCACTAAGTTAGAGGGAAAACCAGGTAGATCAGATGATGCAGTGTGTTTGTGGTGTGGTTTATTGAATGAGGCATTGCGTATGGAAGTTCTTGCTGGTGAGCATATTGAAATGAGGAATTGAGAGGCAATGCTCGTGAATGCTGCAGTGTGTGTGAAGGAGGTGATTGAGCAGCGTATGGTGAAAAGTGCGATTGTGAGTTGTATTGAGCGAATGGTCCTGGAAGGAAGACGGGTGCACGTGCCACCAGGTGTACAGGTGACACCAGGTGTGTGGGCACAGGTGTGCAAGCAAAGCACAGGTGAATAGAGAATGGTTGAATGGAATAGATGGTCTGTAGTGAATGGAGCATGGAGCATGGTTGTGTGAAATAGCTGGTATGGAATATATGGAGTATGGAATGGATGGTGTGGAGTGAGTAGTGTGGAATATGTGGAGTGGAGTGGTTGGTGCGAAAGGAGTGGATGGGGAAGAGGGACCCCTTTCACGAGTACCCGGGGAGGGTAGTTTAAAAGTAGGTAGAGGGAGTAGGTAAATTGTGGTTGGATATTGGCATCGGTGGTGCATGTGGTAGAATGGTGTTTGGATGGGTGCATTAGTGAAGTGGAAATGGCTGGGCGTGTGGCCTGTTAGTGTGTGTATGGTTAAATGGGCACTCCGTCACTGTTAGGATGTCGGCCAGGTGAGGCCGCAGGTGGGCTCTGGGAGCCAGTAGAGTTGTTCAGTGGGGCCCGAGGATCCGGAGGACGGACCTGGGTAGCCCAGTGCCAGAGAGGGCGATAGTGGGGTAAGGGAGCCAGAGGGCCTTCCCCAGATAGGTTAGGGTAAGGAGCAGGTAAGCTCGGAGGCAACTGCAGTGGCGGAGGTGTGCAGGTGAGTAGACCTGCTGGTGAGCCACACGACCCAGCCCAGAAATTGTGCGAAGGCACAGGGAGTTGAATCGGGGGAGTGAGACCCCAAATTGGTGAGCACCACAGTTTGGTCAATGGGAGTTCGGTTCTTAGAACCCCATAGTGTAAGATGGCCAATGGTTTGGCAGGGAAAGACCCCGGGTAGAGTAAAAGTGTTAGTCATTTAGAGGTATAGTTAGGATTCAATTCTCTTCGCACTATCTACATCCACTCACCAAGGTGACAAGCCTCCACACCAAGTGATTTTTGAAAATGTTTTGGAATGGTGAGACGCATCATGACGTGGGGGTGACATTGTGCTTGTTGTCCATCTCTTCCTCCTTATGAGGGATTGATGATGAATTGATTGATGGCAAATTTGGAGTTGAGGGATTGGTAACCAATTTGGTATTAGGGGAGATATGGGGAAGACAAGACAGTAGAGACGGAATTTGTAAATGTGTCGAGTTGTGTGAATACGGGGTAAGGGCAAGGGTAGAGTGGGTGACATACGGTAGGGATGAGCTTTCTCCGCTCGCTCCCATGTGCACCTCACCTCTGCATTACCTTGTATTGATGTGTACCCTTGTGACCTTGCTCCGATGCTTGCTGTGTCCCGTCCTTCCCCACTCACGGCTTGTCTTTTGGGTCCGGGGGGGGGGGGGGGGGGAGTGTGCAGGTAGCCGCACTTGTCTGCCTGAGCCAGCCGCTGCACAGCCTGCCTGGATCGATACACCACCTCATGGACCGCATGACTTGCGGCCTAGCACCACCATATGGACCACATGCTTCTGTGGCTCAGCACCACACACTGATGGACCCCACATGTTGGGGCCTGGCCCCTCTGCTGGGACCGGCCATGATGGCCAGAGAAGAGTTGGCTTGCGGACCACGGTGAGGTGGCCCCTTTTTGCCATACAGGTGGACCACCCATAGTTGGCCCCTGTTGGCCATAAATAAAAATGGACGCGTTGTGTGCCTTTTTTAAAATTATGTGCAAATAGGCAGCAAGCTACAAGAAAGGACAACACCAGGAAGAAACATCGGCCAGCAGAGCAGAGGGAGCAGAAACAACAAGAACCCGGTCAACAGTTTTTGTTTTTATTTGAAATGTGTGCAATGAGCACTGGATGGTGCTTTGTGTGTTTTTCTGGTGCTGATTGGTGCTTTGGTGCTTTGTGATGCTCTTGTGCTCGGGGGTGCACTGCAATATCAATTGTGCATCCCCGGGCACTTGAGTATGGTGTATCGGTGCAGTGCAGTGCATGCTCTTCCTCTTTTTCAGATCTTTTCTTTTTGTCTCCCAAAATGACAAGTCCTGGGTTCACAGTGTAAATACAAATTAGTGTTTTGTAAATAATGCTCCCCACCGTAAATGTATAGTTTGAGAATAATTCCGCAATTCGGTTATCCTGTGGGCGTGAGTCTGTTAGGTCGGATGCAACGCAGCAGGGGGACATACTTAATTGTTTTAAAACTGTCGCACTCAGGGTAAGGTTAATAGTAGAGGGCTACTACACCTGAGTCACATTAAGTAAAGTTAGGTTGGGTCGAGACGACCATAGAGGAAAAACGGGTGCTGTGTTACGGTTTTTAGAACCTTCACTAGTAAATTTTAGTAAATGTTTCCCTTATAAATGTTAGCCTGTAAATATCCCCATCAATTGGTTTGTTAAAGATCGCACCCCTAGTTAGTCCATGAACAACACGTAGCGAACCATAGGACCTCTTCGTAGTTATTTCATTATTATATGTTTCAGTTAAGGATCTGTTCCCAGTAGTTGAATCTGCGTTGCATTAATCAAATAAGATAGGCCCTATTCCGTTCATTTTGTGAAGTCCCTCTCCAACCAATTGTGGTACGCACCTCTGCCAGCCGCAGCCGCCTCAGCGCTCGCCCCAGCTGCCATTAGCCATGCGGTCAAGCCGAGAAAGAAGGGGGAGGAGCCACCAGAACAAGGTGTGGCACGTCGGCTCGTCATCGGAGGTGGAGTCAGCAAGCCCTTACCGGCCAACCAGCACCGCGGTGAGCCAACCGGTAGGCGTGTCATCAGAGCCAGCGGCTTGATTCGAACACGAGCAATAAAAGCGGCTGCGAGGGACTGCTTCAACGGGAGTCAGGAGGAAGAAGGCAGGGAGTTGGGAGGAAGAAGGCAGGGAGTCGGGAGGAAGAAGGCACAGGGAGTCGGGAAGAAGGCAGAGAGACGTGATCCAGAGAGACGTGATCCGGCGGATGAGGGAGGTACCAGGGGAGAATACCGCTGGATCGTGAGGCAGAAGAGTGGGTCCGTGACGGCGACCACAATACAATAGTCGATTGACATTGTCCGACCGTGTGTGTGAAAACGAATACGTGGAGCTGCCGCTGGTTGTTCGCCTCGAGCCCGTAGCGTGGACTGGAGCCACCTTCGACGCTGCGCACCGGCCCGGACCGTCCTACCCTCACCTGCACGGGACCCTTCTCCTTCGTACAGTGATTCCTGCCTGCTATTCCCTTGTCGTGTAAGTCTGTTTGTCCATCCTGTTTGTTGTCTGGGGTATAATACAAGATTGTTTTAAGGTTTGCCCTGTCTTCTTCTTCTTCTGTATATTGCTTTCGTTTCTCCTTTGGTTTCTTTGGTTTTGTAAATACTTAATAAATACCTGTTATTTCTTACCTTTGGTTTCTTCTTTCCCCCGATCGTTTTCGTCCCGTCTCCAATTGAGTACCTGTGGCACGATTCGGCCAACGCTCGGAATCGGGTTAGTCCTTTGTTAACGGCTCGAACCACGGATTGCTAAACCGCTCGGCAAATACCATCTTGTCCGTGGTTCGAGCGGTACTTGTCTCCCTGTTTTGCGGAGGGATTGGTAAAGGTATTCGGGAGAAAACCTTGACCAATAACCCTGATCAATTCCACCCCGCAAAAGAGCGTTACAAGTACCAGGACCAGAGACGGCCAGCTTAACAGGCCAAGGGGATTAACCCCCCCTTGCTAAGGGGAGTGCTGTCTCTGAGATCCGTAACAGTATATTGGTTAGGGATCATGGAGGTGTTTCATGAGATCAAAGCGAGACTGAGACATGATTCAACAAAGGGATGGTGAGGAATGTATAAATAACCAGAATTAGTCGGCATAAGGTTGTGGACTTTATTGGACCAGGATCTCAAGGCTGTGTGGTCTGACGGCAGATTATGGTGGATGGTCTGAAGGAAGGTGTGTAAATTTATATTTGTTTGTATATCATTAAGATGGTATTTATTATCTCTTTTTTTTGTTATCTCACCTCTCCCATCAGATTATGTGCCCTTCATGTACCAACTGCAAAATATGGAAAGTTATCCACCAGCGACCTTTGTTTCTCATCAGCCTTCTTATCCCAGTTTCGCTGACTTTCAGATCCAGAAGGAGCAAAACAACAGTGGATCTCAAGAAAGCACTTCTGGGGCCATCATCCAAAACGCAAATACTTCTGACTGTCAGGCCCAAAGCCCCAAATCCAATAATTTTTCCCCGAGTTGTTCCAGTACAAGCAACTCGACCGGTGAGCGGAGGCGGCGCATTGTGTTCAGCCTGCACCAGCTGCATGTCTTGCAGCAGACATTCGATGAACATGTGTATATATCACAGAAAAACCGACAAGAACTTGCCAAGGAGCTGGGACTTACTGAGGTTCAGGTATGCATTCGAATTAGCATTACTTGATTCATTAATCCTTTGACTTCATGATTTCCAGTTGAACCACAAACCTGAGTTTGCTGATCTTGATTTAAAAAAATTATCTTTTCAACTTGATACAGCAAGCCATCATACGTTAATAAGTTTGGGATAGTGGTGTAAGGCTGCTGGATTTTAGGAGGGCAAACTTTTAAGGTATGAGAAGTGATTTGGGAGCTTTAGATTGAGTAAAATTAATGAGTGGGCTGTCTGCATTGGATAAATTGGCAACCTTCAAGGAGAAAATGTGTTGGGTGCAGAGTCAGAAAATTCCATTGCGGTGTAAAGGTAGAGGCAGAAAGAGACTGGGTGGTTGAGCAGTGAGGTACGCAGTGTAAATATGGATAAGCAGAAGGCATCAAGTACAAAATAACAGGACGAGAGTCCGACTCTCGTCAGTATAGGAAGAAACCGAGGAGTTGAGAAAATAAATCTGCAGGCCAAAAGGGAGTATGAAATGGACTTTGCCAATAATATTAAACATAACAAGAAGACATTTTTGATTAACTAAATTGATATATGTGGGAAAATTACATGCCCAGACCAGGGATCAAACTCAGGTCCTCTGGAAAACCGTACTAGTGCTCTGCCATCTGAGCTATCTGAGCGACCCTGACTGAGCATGCAATTTTCCCACACATATGATTGCCACTCTCTTTATGTCAATGCTTCTGGGGCAATCGCTGCCAACCATGGGAGCACCAACGTCCTGATCATGAGGTCTTCTCATTTTAATATGTAAAAAAAATTTATTATCATTTTTGAAATTTTTAAATTAACGATTCAATTTTTTTTTTTCTATATTTTTTGCTCATTAAATTATTGTACACCGCACCTTTCCTTATGCCATCTCCAGGCGCTGCATATCGTCATTGCCGGGCACCGAAGGGGGCTCGGCAATGACACACTGAAAGGGAGTACTCAGTTTTCACTCTGGTTGTTTGTTGTACACCGCCCCTTTCCTATGCCATCTCCAGGCATTGCAAAACGTTATTGCCAGGCACCGAAGGGTGTGACGCACGCTGAAAGGGAGTACTCAGTTTTCACTCTGGTTGTTTGTTTGTTTTCTTGTTTTCTTGTTTGTTTGTTTGTCTGGGCGATATCTCAGCCATCCTTTGAGCTAGGAAGCTGAAATTTCGGCACAATAGTGAGCAAATCCTTTGTCAAAAACTTTATTTTTTGTTTTTTTATTAATCAATTAATTGAGGAGTTATTTAATAATTAGCAATTAATTAAGTACTTATTTAATTAATTAAATTTCCTTTCTCTTCTGACCATGAACTCAGGCACCTTTTGAGTTAGGAAGCTGATATTTGGACATGCCAATGACCAGGTGATTTGGCTGCAAAGCCTATTTTTGATTTACTAATTAATTGATTAATTATTTAATTATTCAATTAATGACTAATTATTATTATTATTATTTTTTAAAGTTACAGTTTCTGATGAAATGGTGGTGGTTTATGTGTTCTATGACCGAATTGATTAAGTAATTTATTGCACACCGCTCCTTTCCTATGCCATCTCCAGGCGCTGCATATAGTCATTACCAGGCACCGAAGGGGGCTCGGCAGTGACGCACGCTGAAAGGGAGGACTCAGTTTTCACTCTGGTTGTTTTTGTACACCGCTCCTTTCCTATGCCATCTCCAGGCATTGCAAATCGTCATTGCTGGGCACCGAAGGGGGCTCGGCAGTGACGCACGCTGAAAGAGAGTACTCAGTTTTCACTCTGGTTGTTTCCTTGTTTTCTTGTTTGTTTGTCCGGGCGATATCTCAGCCATCCTTTGAGCTAGGAAACTGAAATTTTGGCACAATAGTGAGAAAGTGCTTTGTCAAAAACGGTATTTTTTTTTTGATTAATCAATCAATTGAGGAGTTATTTAATTATTAGCGATTAATTAAGTACTTATTTAATTAATCAAATTTCCTTTCTCTTCTGACCATTAACTCAGGCACCTTTTGAGTTAGGAAGCTGATATTTGGACATGCCAATGACCAGGTGATTTGGCTGCAAAGGATATTTTTGATTTATTAATTAATCAATTAATCGATTAATTATTTAATTATTCGATTAATGAGAATTTTTTTTTTTTTTTTAAGTTACAGATTCTGATGAAATAGTGGTAGTTTATGTGTTCTCTGACCAAATTGATTAATAATTTAATTTTTTTATGATTATTATTTATTTATTTTCATTATTAATCATTTATTTATTTTCTTTCTCATTTGGCCAATATCTCAGGCACCTTTTGAGCTGGGAAGCTAATATTTGGACATGAGTGACCAAGTGATGTGGCTATCAAGGATATTTTTGATTTATTGATTAATCATTTCATCTATTAATTATTTATTGATTAATCGATTAATTATTTATTGAGTAATCAATTAATTATTTAATTTTTTATAAATGACTTATTTAATTAAATTTCTAAAAGATACATCTTCGGATGAAGCACTAGTGGTTTAGTTTTGCGATTAGCCAATTGATTATGAAAATATTTTGTGATAATCTTTTATCTATCTATAATTCCAGTAATCTCTGTTTGTACGTCTGTACGTTTGTACGTCTGTTTGTCTGTGACCGCTGTTTCTCGACAACCACGGGTCCGATATACTTTTAACTTGCCAGGTATATTGCTGGGGACCCGAGGATGTGCCTTTTCAAGGTTTCATATTAATCGGACAATTACTTACCGAGCTATGTCCAAAAAACGATTCAACCAATCAGAGAGCAGCGAACGATCGCGTGTGCCGAACGTGGAGGACACACTCTGCCTCGGATGGCACATTTGAGAGCGTATTCATTTATTTCACGTTTGCAAACTATGTTGGCGTTAAACTATGTTTTAAAACTAATAAAACCGAATTTGCGATTCATTCGCTTTCCTGCGCGTTTGTGCACGCGATGGCGATTTCTTTACCAAACTCCGGAAGCCGTTCGCTTTGGACCAAACCATTGCATGTAAATAGAGGGGGGGGATTGTCACCGTACTCGCAAGCCGTTCGCTTTGGACCAAACCATTTCATGTAAATAGAGGGGGGGGATATAATTTTAGATATAGATATAGTACGGGCAATGCCCTAGTTGATTTTAATTATACAATTAATCAATCAATTAGTGTACACCTCTCCCTCCCAATGCCGCGCTGCAGCATATTTAATTATTTGGCATGTGGCGGTGTACTTTGAATGTATCTGTACTTGTTTTCTTTCTTGTTTTCTTGTTTTCTTGTTTTCTTGGTTGTTTGTTTGTCCGGGCGATATCTCAGCCATCCTTTGAGCTAGGAAGCTAAAATTTCGGCACAATAGTGAGCAAGTCCTTTGTCAAAAACGGTATTTTTTGTTTTTTGATTAATCAATTAATTGAGGAGTTATTTAATTATTAGCGATTAATTAAGTACTTGTTTAATTAATCAAATTTCATTTCTCTTCTGACCATTAACTCAGGCACCTTTTGAGTTAGGTAGCCGATATTTGGACATGCCAATGACCAGGTGATTTGGCTGCAAAGGCTATTTTTGATTTATTAATTAATCAATTAATCAATTAATCGATTAATTATTTAATTATTCGATTAATTACTAAAAATTTTTTTTTTTTTTTTCAGTTACAGATTATGATGAAATGGTGGTGGTTTGTGTTCTGTGACCGAATTGATTAATAATTTGATTTTTTAATGATTATTATTTATTTATTTTCATTATTAATCATTTTTTTATTTTCTTTCTCATTTGGCCAATATCTCAGGCACCTTTTGAGCTGGGAAGCTAATATTTGGACATGACAGTGACCAAGTGATGTGGCTATTGAGGATATTTTTGATTTATTGATTCATCATTTAATCGATTAATTATTTATTGATTAATCGAATAATTATTTATTGATTAATCAATTAATTATTTAATTTTTCATTAATGACTTATTTAATTAAATTTCTATAAGATACATCTTTGGATTAAGCACTATAGTAGAGGACCTGGCTTAGACATGTATGCACATAATTTAGGAGAGGATAACTCAACTGTTATAGGCTAATATGACCCCAAGGAACAACTTGGGATGTGTGCCAAAATCTCTATCCGGGACGAAAAGCCCGAAAATGACCACGCCCTTTTTAAAATGACCACGCCCTTTTTCATCAGAAGTGCTACTTCCGACATAGCTGTATCTTCGAAACCGTTGGAGCTACAGATTTTCTGAGGTGCTCAAAATGTTCAGAATGGCCATGTTTAGGGGGATCATAGAAGTGTAAAATTTCTAATTTGATATTTTATGAGAAAATGGCTAAAAACCGTTAGGTCAACGTATTGCCATACAACTACCTACATACTGGAATTGCCATATATTTATAACAGTCGAGTTATCCTCTCCTAATTATGTGCATACATGACTAAGCCAGGTCCTCTACTAATTCATATAATCATTCAATTATAAACTAACAAGACTGCTTCATAGCACCAGTGCTACAAGATCCGGAGAGAGTGAAACAGTGAGAGAACGACTTATCCATCCAGTGTCACAGAGATAATATCTCACTGAAGTACAGCGAAATGGTAAGACAAGCTTTAATTTATTTACCTAGTCTTATATCTGTGGCTTCTGTGGGTTAGAAAAGTAGAAAGGCACCACGCCACGGTAAAGGGAGGATGCAGTTAAAGGAGACGCATTTTGCAGTTTGCGCATGTTACAGTACACCCAGTACAGTACAGTTGTGGTTCCACCTCTACTGCGGATTAGAGGCCAAGAGGGGTCTTTTGTTTGAGGTGGAAAATATTTGATGGTAGAGCAAAATTTGTCTTAGCTTTGCCTAGCAATCTAATAGTAGTATAATTGTATTGGTGATAGTGATATCCCATGCCGATCGAGAATTTGAAACATGTTTATTTTATATTCAGGATGAGGTACCTCTCGCTGCTCCTTGTGCTACACCTAAGCCGATCAAGCCGATCAATCTCGAGGAGTGCATCCTATGCCAGAAGAAGAGGCGATCTGAGTACCTCTCTAGTGGTGAAATCGGCAGGGGGTATATTGTTTCGCTTGCCAAACAGACAGAGAGTAATGACACTCGAGCTGCTAGGGTTCTTCGCCTGACGGTGCAAGAGCAGGGTATCATAAAATACCTGTTATACCACATCACAGTCAATTGGAGACATCTTGGCCTCCAAGAGCTCTGGCTCGTCCGCAACTCAGAAGTGAAAAAAATCAATATTGCCACTCCACGATATCTGCATAGCGCTGGGAGACGAGCTCACAAAGTGTCTCCCAGCACTCCATGCGCTGACTGGGTGCGATACAACCAGCAAGATATTGTTACGGTACGCGGTTAAGGATGTTGTTTGCCGAGCGAAGGCACCGCGGCCGAACAGTTGTTCCCCGACGAAACCCGATTCACCCAAACGTTGGCCGTATCGCGCCACAGCTACTCAATAGGGAAAAGACAAAGACGACGGATGTGAAGAAAAGGAAGACGAAGGCAAAGAAAGGTTTGGAAATATGATTACTATTTATTACTATTTACAGGCTCAAAATAACCAAGGAGAAGGAAAGATAAGAAAATAATATACAGAAGCTTTTTAGAGACACAGTGAATTCCTTATACAAGCTTAATTAAATACCCATGGACAGAACAAACAAAACAAACTCACGTACGCAAATGGATGGAAGGGTAGGAATCGTTTGGAGGGATGAGCAGGTGGGATCACAGGGCACAGCGAGCAGGTCCACTCCGGGCGCGAAGCGGGGAGCCGGCAGCTCCTTGTATTTGGCTTTACAGCGCACGCCGGCAGGGTCACTCGGCGGGTTGAAACGGGGCTGGTTGAAGCGGCTCTTTGTCAAAGGCTTTTCGTATCTCTCACGCAACTCCGGTGCAACTCTGAACTCTCTCCCGGTGGACTGCCAACCCTCTTACGCACCTGGACTCATCTGCCGTATCTCTGGTGTAGCTTGTCCCAGCGATCGTCGCACCCTTCTCTCATACCTTCAGCGTGGGTCTGTCACGCCCCCTTCGGTTTCGGTACCACCCTCCTCCCCCGTGCTCTGTTTCGTGACCTTGTATGGTAATCCCACGGGCTTGTCTCCTTATTTGGGCATGGCGCCGACGGCACGCCCCTCGTGGCGAGCCACGGGCTTGTTTCCTTATTTGGGCATGGGGCTGAACAACCCCGCCCTTCGTGGCGCGCCCTGGGCTTGCCTCTCCCGGGCGACCCCGCCCCTCCTGTTCAAACAGAGCACGGAGCACATATTCACTATCGCAGCGAAATGAGAGGGCGTGCACCCCACGCTTGTGAACTGCTTTACCCACAGATGGAGAGTTTGGCTGGGAAATGGAAGTATTGAAGGGGAGCTATTCTTAATTGATTCGGTGCAATGGAGTATTATTCTAATGGAAGACAAGGCCTTACTCTAAAACACATAATAAGATATAAGCTACTGAACAAGGGTTTTATCGGGTCCTGCAATGTGGTGTTTCATGGAATTAACTACCGGGACGCCCTTTTTACCTTTACACAACTCTGGAGGCAGGAGGGGCCATATCCAACCAATGTTACACAACAATTTACCACAATACAATACACACAATCAAAAAAATGCAATCCTCATATCCGCAACAATATCAACTAAACTTGCAGCCCTGAACGCTGTCCGCCAACCAGGAAATTCCTCTCTGATCCTGAATTTCGACTGTCCACAGCTAACAGAAAGCGCAATACAGATGGCGGAGGCATTCTTGGTCAAGTGCCTCAAACCATCAACAGACCTGAAGACATTTGACAACCTGCGTCTCGCTGCATTTGATAGCAATTCCCTCAAGATGGACTTTGAGAGAACCACTTGCACCTCAACTAATGCAAGGAAACATATCCATAGAGGCTATCACCAACAGCAGCTGTGGGTCCAAGCCCCATTTAGAGACGCCACCTTGATTATGAATGCCGAGTCTTATGGTTTTGTAAGAAGGGGCAGTTTATTAGTCCTTGAGATTGTGATCTCAAAACCCGAAGGCCTGCCAGATCCATGCACGTGTGGCAAATGTGCTCGCAAGAATGGGTGTCCCTGCAGGGTAGCTGGGATCAAGTGTTGCAAGTACTGCAAATGCAAGGGAGGTGATTGTTGTAAAAACCCTATCACTGAATGAATGCTGCTCATCCTCATACCTGGACTCTGTTGTGTTACTCTTCATGTTCTTGACCCTGGTTAACATGACACATAAACAGTACTAATGTGGTGTTAAAAGTTGTATTGTTCGCTGTTGGACAATTTCCCTGCTGATCTTTGAAACATTTAAGCTCTCTAGATACTGCTGCCTATGAAAGTAATTTTTGTTTTTTATTTTAAGTTCACATTCCATTGATTAATAGTATGTAATGATTGAAAATAGTATTTCTTTATATTAACCAAATGCTCGCTTTCTTTCTTTAAAAAAAAATCCCTTGTATTGTTCAATTCCAAATTGTCAGTTCAACTCTAGTAGATGACACAAATGTTCTAACTTTGCTCTAAGTCCGGAAAGTTTAAGTTAATAAATATATGGCAATTCCAGCATGTAGGTAGTTGTATGGTAATAAGTTGCCCTAACGGTTTTTAGCCATTTTCTCGTAAAATATCAAATTAGAAATTTTACACTCTTCTATGATCCCCCTAAACATGGCCATTCTGAACATTTTGAGCACCTCAGAATATCTGTAGCTCCAACGGTTTCGAAGATACAGCTATGTCGGAAGTAGAACTTCTGATGAAAAAGGGCGTGGTCATTTAAAAAAGGGCGTGGCCATTTAAAAAAGGGCGTGGTCATTTTCGGGCTTTTCGTCCCGGATAGGGATTTTGGCACACATCCCAAGTTGTTCCTTGGGGTCATATTAGCCTATAACAGTTGTTATCCTCTCCTAAATTATGTGCATACATATCTAAGCCAGGTCCTAGACTGGTCGTTTAGTTATGCTATTAGCCAATTGATTAAGAAAATATTTTGTGATAATCTTTTATTGATTTTAATTATACAATTAATCAATCAATTTGTGTACACCTCTCCCTCCCAATGAAGCCTCTATTAGTCCGGCAGCTAAGCTAAATATAGCATAACAATTGTGCATTTTGTGAGAAAAGCACCAAATTTGGCACACTAGTAGACTATCATATTATGAAAAGATCTGGATATTGGGCCATCTCAGATTCAAAGATTTGATTTTTGCAAGATTTGCAGATTTTGCAGATTTGCAAGCTGAGATTGCAACACCAGGGACGGCCGACTCCTTCCTGCGAGCTGCCCACGTCACCCGCACAAGAAGAGCTCATCTAATCACTGCAGCGGCACTGCACATCCTGCAACACCGTGCGTATGAACGCCACTGTACGACATATGCTGATGATGCAGAAGACCTGCCTGAGTTCGAAGACCGGTGTCACCAGAGAGGAGAAGACATTCCCAACTTTCAGTACTGGGCAACTGTGCTGGAACTAGAGATGTTGGTACTGGTCTACGTGCGTTCTCTGCAGCAGGCTTCATTCACGATGTACCTTGATGCCCTGATGGAACTGGTCCCATGGTTCCATGCCTTAGACCACACACACTATGCCAGGTGGGGCCCTGTTCACCTGATGGACATGGTTGCACTCCCAATGAAGCACCCAGATGTAGCCAGAGAATTCAGGGCTGGCAACTTCACTGTACAGAAGATGAAGAAGGTGTTCTCTTCGATCCCAATCGAATCGAAATCTTGCAAAAATCAAATCTCTGAATCTGAGATGGCCCAACATCCAGATCTTTTCATAATATGATAGTCTACTAGTGTGCCAAATATGGTGCTTTCCGCACAAAATGCACAATTGCTATGCTAAGTTGCCCCACTATATGACTGAGCTGCACTGCGGTATTGCCGGGCGCCGGAGGCGCGGCAATGCCGCGCTGTAGGAGATTTAATTATTTGGCATGGGGGCGGTGTACTTTGAATGTATCTGTACTTGTTTTCCTTCTTTCTTGTTTGTCCGGGCGATATCTCAGCCATCCTTTTGAGCAAGGAAGCTGAAATTTCGGAACAATAGTGAGCAAGTCCTTTGTCAAAATGTTATTTTTTGTTTTTTGATTAATCAATTAATTGAGGAGTTATTTAATTATTAGCGATTAATTAAGTACTTATTTAATTAATCAAATTTCCTTTCTCTTCTGACCATTAACTCAGGCACCTTTTGAGTTAGGAAGCTGATATTTGGACATGCCAATGACCAGGTGATTTGGCTGCAAAGGCTATTTTTGATTTATTAATTAATCAATTAATTAATCGATTAATTATTTAATTATTCAATTAATGACTAAATCTTTTTTTTTTTAAAGTTAGATTCTGATGAAATGGTGGTGGTTTATGTGTTCTGTGACCGAATTGATTAATAATTTAATTTTTTAATGATTATTATTTCTTTATTTTCATTATTAATCATTTATTTATTTTCTTTCTCATTTGGCCAATATCTCAGGCACCTTTTGAGCTCGGAAGCTAATATTTGGACATGACAGTGACCAAGTGATGTGGCTATCAAGGATATTTTTGATTTATTGATTAATCATTTAATCGATTCATTATTTATTGGTGAATCAATTAATTATTTAATTTTTTATTAATGACTTATGTAATTAAATTTCTAAAAGATACATCTTCGGATGAAGCACGAGTGGTTTAGTTATGCTCTTAGCCAATTGATTAAGAAAATAATTTGTGATAATCTTTTATTGATTTTAATTATACAATTAATCAATGAATTAGCGTGCACCTCTCCCTCCCAAAGCAGCCTCGATGAGCTGCACTGCGGTATTGCCGGGCGCCGGTGGCGCTCCGGCAATGCCGCGCTGTAGGATATTTAATTATTTGGCATGGGGGCGGTGTACTTTGAATGTATGTGTACTTGTCTTTTATTGATTTTAATTATACAATTAATCAATCAATTAGTGTACACCCCTCCCTCCCAATGCAGCCTCCATGAGCTGCACTGCGTTATTGCCGGGCGCCAGAGGCGCCCCGGCAATGCCGCGCTGCAGGATATTTAATTTGGCATGGGGGTGGTGTACTTTGAATGTATCTGTACTTGTTTGTTTTCTTGCTTTCTTGTTTGTCCGGGCTATATCTCAGCCATCCTTTGAGCTAGGAAGCTGAAATTTTGGCACAATCGTGAGCAAGTACTTTGTCAAAAACGGAATTTTTGGTTTTTTGATTAATCAATTAATTGAGGAGTTATTTAATTATTAGTGATTAATTAAGTACTTATGTAATTAATTAAATTTACTTTCTCTTCTGGCCATTATCTCAGGTACCTTTTAAGTTAGGAAGCTGATATTTGGACATGCCAATGGCCAGGTGATTTGGCTGCAAAGGCTATTTTTGATTTATTAATTAATCAATTAATCATTTAATTATTTAATTATTCGATTAATGACTAAATTTTTTTATTATTATTAAGTTACAGATTCTGATGAAATGGTGGTGGTTTGTGTTCTATGACCGAATTGATTAATAATTTAATTTTTTAATGATTATTATTTATTTATTTTCATTATTAATCATTTATTTATTTTCTTTCTCATTTGGCAAATATCTCAGGCACCTTTTGAGCTGGGAAGCTAATATTTGGACGTGACAGTGACCAAGTGATGTGGCTATCAACGATATTTTTGATTTATTGATTAATCATTTAATCGATTAATTATTTATTGATTAATCAATTAATTATTTAATTTTTTATTAATGTCTTATTTAATTAAATTTCTAAAAGATACATCTTCGGATGAAGCACTAGTGGTTTAGTTATGCTATTAGCCAATTGATTAAGAAAATATTTTGTGATAATCTTTTATTGATTTTAATTATACAATTAATCAATCAATTATTGTACACCTCTCCCTCCCAATGCAGTCTCTATGAGCTGCACTGCGGTATTGCCGGAGGCGCCCCGGGAATGCCGTGCTGTGGGATATTTCATTATTTGGCATGGGGGCGGTGTACTTTGAATGTATCTGTACTTGTTAAATTGTTTTTTTTTTGCTCCACATTTACATGGGAACAGTTAGGGGAACTTCCAATAGCAAAGAGTATCTATCTTTGAGGTGAGCAACAGCTATTTGAAGAGATCCATGTGGGAGTAGATAAAGTGAAAAAGCAACCTGAGAAAAACTAAGAGATGATAAAACTCCAGGGCCATATTATATGCATCCAGGAGCAATGAGAGATATGGCTGAGCTGATAAACGTGGTGTTCCTGGATATCTTTAACAACTTGTTGGAGTCAGAACAGGTACCTTAGGATTGGAGAGTAGCAAATGTAACAGCGTTATTTAATAACGGCCCCAGACAAGAATTGGGGAACTATTGACCTGATAGCTTGACTTTAGTTGTGGGATATTTGGTGACAATAATAAGGGATGAATAGGGAAACATTTCAATAAATACAAACGAATTAAAGGCAGTCAGCATGTATTTACCAAAGAGAGATCTTGCTCAACAAATTTATTGGAGTTATACGAAGTCGTTTCTGATTGGCCAGTGGATATAGAATATCTTGACTTTATGGCATTTGGCAAGGTACCACATAGAAGGTTGTATGCCAAGGTGAGGGCTTGTGGAGTGGCTGGTCAGGTAACTAACTGCTTTGGAAACTGGATCGGTGATTGGAAACAGAGTGAATGTGGGTGTGAGGATGTCTAGCTGGGTAGACGCAAGCAGTTGGGTACCTCAAAGATCAGTACTGGGACCATTATTATTCCTAATTTACATAAATGATTTGGATTTGGATAAGATTATGCTTTCCAAATTTGAAGATGACACAAAGCAGAGAGGGTGGTGATCAGATTCAGGAAAGTCTAGATACTTTTAATAGGTTGATCAAAATATTGGCAGATGCAGTTAACAAAAAATGTAAGGTGTTGGGGATGGGTATGAATAATGAAAATAGAGATTACATGATGCAAGGGGAAATTTTGGCGTGTCACACAGGAGAAGGAACTGGGGTTGGTAATAGATACAGGGATAAGCGGACAGCACAGTCACAGGTAGCTAATTAGGTAAAGCAAATCAGGTTTTAGGTTGTATTCGTAGGGGGATAAATCATAAATCAAGAGGTAGTGTTAACACTGCGTAGGAATTTAATAAAGCCTCATCTACAATATTGCGTACAGCTTTGGTCACCACATCTGAGGAAGCATATAGCTACCATGGAGCGGGTACAGCGTAGAGCTGCTACATTGATTCCAGGGCTATCTAGACTAAGCCATGGGAACGATTGAGGGAGACAGGATTTTATACATTGTAAAGGAGGTGATTATGATGAGATATGATAGAGATGTTTAAGATAATGAAGGATGTGGATTGTGGACAACATAGGTGCAGTAGAGTTTTTCAGCGGAGTGGAAAGTGTTAGGACCACAGCTTGAGGGTAAAGAAGATAAGAGCTTGGACAGTTTTAAGGGTGGGGTCTTACATTTGGTGAATGGTTAATGAATGGAATGGTCTCCCTGGAAAGGTAATGACTGTGGAGGGGATGCAATAAGTTTATATGGGATTTAGATTGGAACCTGTAAGCACTGAAGATGGAGAGGGTATATTGATATTGGCTTGTGTGCATGGTAGGTAGCTTGTATGTGGACGGCTGACGATGCTGTATTTGGTGCATCTCAGTCATGATGGACCAAATGGCCTTTTCCTTGTATGAATACATATCACTAGACTGGTTCCTTAATTGCAAACTTGTTTAACTGCAATGATTTTTCTCACTTTTTCTGGCATTCAGTTTATTGAACCAATTGTTTGTTTGTTAAAATGGAGTTTGTTGCTAAATGATGATGTGCTATTGTGCCACCTGTGCCAAGACAGCCACTCCACCCTGATCCATGACACCAAGATTGTCTTCACTGTCTATGTTACCTCTGAATATTCACAAGTTTTATTTTCCTTCCCAAAAAATGGAGTTTTTTTATTTTTTATTTTTCCCCCTTTTTTTAAGGCCATTTTCCCTGCTAGAGCAGGGGTTAGCCTTGCGGGCCCCATGACAATCATCATGGTTTCCTTTTTGAGGCCATGTTTTTATGGCCGGATGCCCTTCCTGACGCCAACCCTTTAGTCGCCTCTTACGACACGCAGGGATACGGTGTACCTATTCTAAACCGGGGCACACACCGGCATTGTAAGTCACAGGAGTTGTAAGTCACAAATTCAACTTTGAGCACCATTTTCACAATGATTAAGGCAAATCGCAGAGTTGGCACTATGCCTTCTGGGAAATGTATTGAGATTATTCCTTTGTGAAAATAAATTGACCTCCATATGGTGGATGAGACATTGCGTTTAACAGGCATTTACAAATAGGACAAGACGCAGAACCTCTTCTCAAAGACCTATAAGTGCCGCATTGCATTGCAGTATTCGACACATTTTAGCTCGGTTTGAATCCCCAGTGGGGGTTAATCAAGAACCTCAACTCAGATGAGTATGATACTGCTAAACTATTATGCTAACTTGGATAGTGCCCAAAAATGACACCAGTCTGTTGTCATAGTTTTCATATCAAAATACGCCTATCATGTGTAGTATGTATGAAGAACCACCTTTAGAGGCCATTTTCCCCCGCAGAGCAGGGGTTGGTCGTTTTTCGGGGAAACCGTGGCCCCCGTTTTGAAGCAATGTTTTATGGCTGGATGCCCTTCCTGCCACCAACCCTGTAAGTCGGCCCTTGCGACACACAGGGAATTACCAGTGAACTGGGAATTACCAGGAAGGATGACAGGCTGAGTCAACCCCTCTGGCGTTAATTCAACAATCGACCGGGATTCCAACCCAGGATCCTAGGATCCAAAGCCGGCACCCTAACCGCTAAGCCAACACCATGTGTAGTATGTATGGATGAACATTATAGAATCAAAAACTGCTTGGCCGATTCCCCTCAAATTTTATAAAGGTGGTACTCACAAAATAAATCGCCCACTTCTACATCGCTCTGCCTGCTCCCGGTCCTGTGAGGGTGGGGGATGAGTTACAATTTTCCCTTGTATATGTTGAGGGGGTTTAACCACTGACCCCTGGTGGATGGAGGGGGTAGCTACACCATATTTCAGGTATTACTAGTCTTTGAAACTTGTTAAATGCTGTATTTTCATTGCAGGTCAAATGCTGGTTTCAGAATCGGAGGATGAAGGTTAAGCGACAGTATGTAACGAAGCCACCCCAGAGACCGCCGTCCTCAAGCCTGTCGTCACAAAGCATGAATGATGTAAGTTGGAGTTTTTCCTCAAGGTGCACATCGTTTTGTCATTTTTGGACTTGAATGAAATTTATCCTGGTTTCATCAAGTCGTGATAAACCTACTTACTTGGCTATGGATATCTAGAATTATGTGACTGATTGGAAGTTGGTGAACAAATTTGTGAAAAAATTATTGACCAGACTGTGGCCGAATGGTTAGAGAGTCTGATCAGAGTTTTGGAGGTTGTGTTGTTTGAACCTGACCCCAACAATATGCATGTCATTGCTGTTCCTGCATTAACTAGATGTTCACACCTTTATCAATCGTCATTACCCTGCGCTCGCGAAGCGAAAAGCGAGGTTAAGCATTCAGGTGCCTACGTGTGTCGTGTGCCGTACGTGTCTGCATTTTAAAAATTCACTTTCTTGGCAACCGTTGGGCCGATTGACACGACATTTTACCATAGAAGCACCTCCGACTGTAGAATTTTTTTTTATTCATAATTATGAAGTAATAGGTCACGTGGTATGGACGCCATCTTGGAAAAACGTTACACCTCTATATCTCCCAAACCGCTCAATGGAAAAAAATTGAAACGTAACTCATTGTCAAGTACTCACCATGGGGAATAAGATATGTTGATGGTGATGTCATCGGTGCCTTAATTATGACATCATAATTCGACAAGTACAACGCTTGATCTGATCAGTATGAATAAAACAAAAATTCCTCTGCAACTGTTAGACCGATGGACACGAATTTTTCAGAATATGTGCGGCTCCTCCTGTAGAATTTTTTGTTAATGATACTTATAATGTCATCGGTCATGTGGTACAGACGCCCATCTTGGGAAAAATCGAAAAAAGTTGCACCTCTATATCTCCGAAACCGCTCCATTGGAAAAATTGAAACGTGGCTCATTGTCAAGTACTCCCCTTGGGGAACAAGATATGTTATTGATGGTCATCGGTGCCTTCATTATGACTTCATAATTCGACAAGTACAACACTTATCCGATCATTGTGAATTTGTTTTCTCAGCAACTGTTGGTCTGATGGGCACAAAATTTTCACCATAGGAGTGCCTCCTCCTGTAGAATATTTGAATGATAATCATGACATCATAGGTCGTGTTACAGGCGCCATATTGGAAAAACCGAAAAATGTTGCACCTCTATATCTCCAAAACCGCTGCATGGAAAAAATTGAAACATGACTCATTGTAAAGAACTCCATATGGGGAATAGGTGTTGTTAACGATGTCATTGGTGCTATAATTATGACGTCATAATGCGACAGGGACAACGCTTAGTCTGATCAGTTTGAAATGTATTGAGCGTGATCTATGCAACAATTATATTAGAGAATATAAATTTATGATGTCATCGCTCATGTGGTCTGGCATCCATATTGGATCAATTTTTAAAAAAAGTTAAAAAACAGAGGAGTTGGCTCGCAACAAGTTGACTGTGCAGGGTAAGTATTCTACAGTGCGTTCAGAAAGTATTCAGACCCCTTCACTTTTTTCACATTTTGTTGTGTTGCAGCCTTATGCTGAAATCGTTTAAATTCATTTTTTCCCTCATTAATCCACACTGAATACCCCATAATGACAAAGAGAAAACAGGACTTTAGAAAGTTTTGCAAATTTATTTAAAATAATAAACTGAAATATCACATTGACATAAGTATTCATACCCTTTGCTATGACACTTGAAATTTAGCTCAGCTGCCTCCCATTTCTCTTGATCATCTTTGAGATGTTTCTACACCTTGATTGGAGTCCACCTGTGGTAAATTCAATTGATTAGACATGATTTGGAAAGGCACACACCTGTCTATATGAGGTCTCACAGCTGACAATGCATATCAGAGCAAAAACCAAGCCACGAGGTCGAAGGAACTGCCTGCAGAGCTCAGAGACAGGATTGTGTCGAGGTACAGATCTGGGGAAGCCTACAAAAAATTTCTGCTGCCTTGAAGGTTCCCAAGAGCACAGTGGCCTCCATAATTCTTAAATGTAAGACGTTTGGAACAACCAGGACTCTTCATAGAGATGGCTGCCCAGCCAAACTGAGCAATCGGGGGATAAGGGCCTTGGAAAGAGAAGTGACCAAGAACCCGATGGTCAATCTGGTTGAGCTCCAGAGATCCTGTGTGGAGATGGGAGAAACTTCCAGAAGGACAACCATCACTGCAACACTCCACCGATCTGGGCTTTATGGCAGAGTGGCCAGACGGAAGCCTCTCCTCGGTGAAAGACACATGAAAGCCCGCTTGGAGTTTGCAAAAAAGCACCTAAAGGACTCAGACTGTGAGAAACAAGATTCTGTGGTCTGATGAAACCAAGATTGAACTTTTTGGCTTCCATCTGGCCACTCTGTTGAAATGTTGAAAACTCTATCTGGCCACTGTGCTCTTGGGAACCTTCAAGGCAGCAGAAATTTTTTGTAGGCTTCCCCAGATCTGTACCTCGACACAATCCTGTCTCTGAGCTCTGCAGGCAGTTCCTTCGACCTCATGGCTTGGTTTTTGCTGTGATATGCATTGTCAGCTGTGAGACCTCATATAGACAGGTGTGTGCCTTTCCAAATCATGTCCAATCAATTGCATTTACCACAGGTGGACTCCAGTCAAGGTGTCGAAACATCTCAAAGATGGTCAAGAGAAATGGGAGGCACGTGAGCTAAATTTCAAGTGTCATAGCAAAGGGTCTGAATACTTATGTCAATGTGATATTTCAGTTTTTTTCTTTTTAATAAATTTGCAAAACTTTCTATAATCCTGTTTTCTCTTTGTCATTATGGGGTATTGAGTGTAGATTGATGAGGGAAAAAATGAATTGAAACGATTTCAGCATAAGGCTGCAACATAACAAAATGTGAAAAAAGTGAAGGGGTCTGAATACTTTCTGAATGCATTGTATGAATACCATTTCGTTTATTTCTGTGTTGCATAAAATAACAGCAGAATCCCTTTTTGTTGTGATATAAGGGTCTAGGCTCATGGAGTAGCTAAACAATGAGGGACAGCAGGCTCACAAACTACCAACATTTATAGGGAGGAGGAGGAGGAGGAGGAGGAGAAGGAGGAGGTGTATAGATATCCACAAGGTGTAAAGGAGTAATTACAGCATAACAATGGCTTGAAGATGTTCATTAATTTTATATCATCACACCACTGTCTGACATTGGCACTACATCATTCGCTTCTGCAAAATCCTTTGGCATACGTGCCCCATGCAGAATGCCACAGCTCAATATATGTTCCATGGTCTGAGGGCCAAGGCCGAATTCAGTCTGCTGCATCTGCAGTGTATCCCCATCACATGTTTTGTTTGCATCTCACCATGCCTGCCCGTCGTCAGTTCAGGCTGTGCTAGGTTATCCATGGCAGGTTTGGGGTTCTCTGATGGCTTGAAGGTTGTGTGTTCATCTTCCAAAGATTGTTCCAGTCTCTCTTCCCACAGTTTCAGCCTTCTCAATGATGAGTTACTGTATAGTGAGTGGTTGGACAGAATAGAGGAAGCTTATGTATGATTTGAGATATGAAGAAGAGCAATGGATGACAATGGAGTGGGTGTGTTGCATCTCCTGATTGATTGGGATGTTCTTTCTGGTTAGCTTCAGCCCTTTTAATGTCAGTTGGTGCTATGCTATAGAGCAGATAGCGGCTGCTGGTCTTGGTGGGTTTCAGACATCCGCAGATACAGCGACAGCTTGAGTTTAGCACTGGGTCGATCTTCTTTGCATGTGTTGACCATTCCCAAACCACACAGGCATATTCAGCCATGGAGAAACACAGGGTCAATGCAGTCGATCGGATAGTTGTGGGATCGGCTCACCATTTCGAGTTGCCCTTTTTGCTGAGAAGAGGTGCTTTTGCTTTCAGCTTATTGATATGTTCTTTGTATGTCAAAGCACGGTCAAGGATCACACCAAGATAGACTGGGTTTTCGCTGTGTTCTTGTCTGGTTCCATTCCACAGAATTCACAGCCTTTGATTTGCATGTTTATTCTTCAAGTAGAAGGCACAGACTTGAGTTTTAGAGAGATTGACTTGGAGAGATACATTATAGTAAAGAATCGGCTTGTGTAGAAGAGATCATCGATGTGCAAAGGTGAGCACAGCTAGTGAAGGGCTGCATGTTTGAAAGACTGATGAGAGGAGGATGAGACCACAGACACAGGGAGACTATTCCACAATCAGGAGAATATGAGGACTTGTGTATTCAGGTAGAAAATCGGCCAAGACTTTGTGAGGGTGAGCAGGTGAGTGCTAAGATTACCTGCAATGCATTGTATTTTTCAACCTTTTGTTTTACCTGAGACAGGTATCTATATTTTTCTCGCAAGTCCAGGATCTGTAATGCTTTTAACACTCCTTTGATTTGATCCAGTACAATGACATAAACACTTTGTCAAGTCCATAATTTTGAATGGGGATTATTTTTTATGTCATTAAAAAGGACACCATTTGAAATAGGCTGTCTGCTCATACAAGTTTTATGCACTCTTTTGTACAGGTTGGATTGGAGAGCACAAGCCCTGATTATTTCCAGACACACCAGATGGCAGACTTGGGATACGGTTATTATAACGTTCCACCTTTTGCATCACCATTTGCAGTAGATTCTCCATTCCTTCCTCCCATTCCGAGACATTTCTGGGATCTGAGCACAAGCCAACCCACTTCAGCAATGCAAATGAGAGACATGGCTAAAATGCACCAGGTTTTGGCGCCATGTAACTGCGCCCACAGATACGTCGACTATTTACAATGTCCGGCAGGTGTCAATGTTGCTCCGTCAGAAGCTTTTCCAACTGCGGATTGTTGGTCAACTGCTGATTTTGCTGCGTCACTAGCTCCTATCCATCTCCAGCTTTGAATCCCACCCTCTGCCCTGCTTGTGGATCAACGTGTTCCAGCGTCAACAGTGGAGAACTTTATCCCATAAACTAAGCTTTGTCCACATCGTCATTTCTGCTCATTGGTATTGTGAGTTCTTAACTTGGTAAATTGATGTCGGCTTTTCTGAAAATCTGAATTTTCTGAATCTGAAAAGATTTTTAACGTTTATTAAAAAAGCGAAGCGAAGTGAAGAGCTGACCTATGCCCGAAGGTTTTATTCTGCTCTTTAGGTTTGTGAGAAGAGGATGTATTGGTGAGCAGTGCTAATAACGTTATACGTCGTTCCAAATACATCACGGGTATCAAATAATCTAATACCCTAAGTTTGCTTTTGAAAATATTTGTTAACATTATTAACACTCCGTTAGTGCAGTGTGGCGTTGGACCCATAACATGTTATAACATTAGTTATGGGTCTCAGATACCCCGCCACACTAACGTAGGGTTAAAAAAAGTTTTGTGAAGAGCTGAGCTACGTCCGAATGTTTTATTCTGCTCTTGAGATTTGTGAGAAGAGGATGTGTTGGTGAGTAGTGCTAATAACGTAAGTCGTTCCAAATGCATCATGGGTGTCAAACTATCCAATACCCTAAGTTTGCTTTTGAAAATATTTGTTAACATTATTAACACTCCGTTAGTGCAGTGGGGCATTGGACATGGTTAGTAACATCACTTAGTCGTTCGAGATGCCCCACCTCACTGACGGAGTTTTGAAAAAGTTTTGTGAATTGCTGAGCTATGTCCGAATGTTTTATTCTGCTCTGGAGATTTGTGAGAAGAGGATGTATTTGTGAGCAGTGATATTGACGCAAGTCGTTCCAAATGCATCATGGGTGTCAAACTATCTAATACCCTAAGTTTGCTTCTGAAAATATTTTAAACATTATTAACACTCCGTTCGGCTTTGGACATGGTTAGTAACATTAGTTAGGGGTCTGAGATATCCCGTCACACTAATGGAGGGTTAAAAAAAGTTTTGTGAATAGCTGAGCTATGTCCGAAGGTTTTATTCTGCTCTTGAGATTTGTGAGAAGAGGATTTATTGGTGAGCAGTGCTTTAACGTTGAAAGCTATTCCAACATGCATCGTGGGTGTTGAACTCTCTGATACCATAAGTTTTCTTTTGAAAAACATTTTTTGTACATTTATACGGTAAATGTGCAACCTTCTGAAATTTTTGTTATTATTCTTCCATATTATTTTTGGGACATCTGAAAATGTTTTGCATGACATTTCTGTTTTTTAACTTCCCTGCCTGCTCCATATTATTTGGCTCTTTGAATGAATGTTTGTGGGACATGCTGAAAGGTTTTGTACCTTGTTCATCTTCATCTGTTAATTGGGACAATCAGTGTAATGATTTTAATTACGTGTCATGATCACATATTTTTGCTTTTATCGATACTGTGGCGATGATTTGGATTCTTTTTTCCTCTCTTTAAATCCTTGTGAATAAATAAAATTGCACCTTCTTTATCATTGAGTGAGTGCATCAGTTTTGTTAAAAAAAATCTTTGGTAAAATCTTGTATCCCTTCTTTGAGGATTTTTACCTGAACATATCCTAAATATGGCTGTATTTATGTTACAGGCTCTCAAATCTTACCCACCTGTGATCATAACTGGTACAACCAACTTGGGTCCCACAATGATGCCTTGGACAATAAGAGCAGCTAAGATTCCTGATATATTGCTGTGCCTGAACAAAAGTGTAGATATTGATGATTTGATGTACCGTAGTCTTTACAGAGAGTTGTGCAGCCGAAGCAGCATCTTGGAAAGGCTTGTACTGGGTGGTTTGCCATTGCCATCCCAGCGTTGTTTGCTCATGCTTTATCATTTTAAATGCTGAACATCAAACAAGGAAACAGCACGTACCCTTTTTAAAGGCTTTGGTACGACTCGGCCGGCATTTGAATCCCGACCTCCCAGACAGAGTGGACACTAACCATCTGCTATAAATGGACGTTTTTGAGGTGTGTGTGTGTGTGTGTGTGTGTGTGTGTGTGTGTGTGTGTGTGTGTGTGTGTGTGTGTGTGTGTGTGTGTGTGTGTGTGTGTGTGTGTGTGTGTGTGTGTGTGTGTGTCACGTGGCACGTTTTTGTGGAGTTCTAATGGAGCTTCTTGATGTGGAGTGTGATACACCGAACTGACTGTTATGACCTCCTGAGTTGATTAGGTGAATTAACTACAAAAAAAATCCAGAAGAATTCCCATATTTTAAACACGCTCCATGTTAAGGTGTATAGCGTAGCTTAACAGGTCCTTCCACGGCATGGCCGGTATTCTACTTACAAAATAAATAACAAAAACGATGATAACATTGTAACAAACCATATATTAATTAATACACTAATAATATTAAAAACTACAATAATAGTGGCATCATTTGGCAATAATAATAACAAACGTATCATCCCCGCCCTGGCCCAAGCCCATCTGGATTCGATGAAAGGCAACCTAATGCTCAAGCACTACAGTAGGCAGGAATGCTACAAGGCTGAGAAGACCAACGAAAATTTAGTCCAATGGACCAACGGCCCACTAGTGACACCAAAAAGTCTGGTTGGGTAAACTTGATTAAATTCAAGATAAACCTATTTTTTTTCCAAAAAAACAACCTTTTCTACATTAAAGCTGTGCTCGCTAAAACAGTTCTGCCATAAACTGTTTACAACACACACCAATCTCTCCTAAATTACAGAATTGAATCTTAAAAAAGAATTGGTGTATGGTGGTGAGGGCACTGGCAGGCTTGTTTTAAAACAAGACCAAAAGTCGAACAGCGGCATAGCTGGGATTGTTTGATATTTCAGGTGTGTCCTTCGGCCTTCATGTGTGTCTGTGTGTCTGTGTCTCTCTGTGTGCCTGAAAATCATATAAAAAACGTGCTTGGCCAATCTCCACCAAATTTTGTATTGTGGCGGGCACAACGGTCAATAATTCCGCGCACCAGTGGGTGGCGCGAGGGTCCAGGCGTGGAACTGAAATACATGCCCCGCCTTTCGGCCGTTCGGCCACGCCCGGGGGCAAGGCGTGGCCTCGGGATATGAATGCGGGCTCTAAGGTCGAGCCCGCCCAGTGCTGATGTGCGAGCTTGTATTAAAGTGCTTTCGTTTGTATCCACGCATTGTGGCCTACCTTTCTGGCAATCGAGTCGTGTGCACAGCACCACACTGGTGACCCCGACTGGTTCAGCCGATGCTGACCCCCGAACGCGCCATGGCTATCAACGCCGTCACCATCAAACTCCTGGAGTTCTGGGAAGCGCAAGCCGACGTTTGGTTTGTGCAAGCCGAAGCTCAATTCCAACTCCGGGGCATCACGGCGGACGAGACCCGGTACTACCACGTGGTCGCCGCCCTCGGGCCCAACACTGCCGCCCGCGTCGTGTCCATCCTTCGGCGCCTGCCCGGCGACCACAAGTACGAGGCGCTCAAACGTCTCCTCCTCGCCACATTCGGGCTCACGGAGGTCGAAGGCGCCGACCGCCTCCTGGACCTTCCCGCCCTCGGCGACACACGACCATCCGTTCGGATGGATTTCATGCTGTCCCTGCTTGGAGACCAGCGCCCGGATTTCTTGTTCCGAGCACTTTTCCTCCGCCAGCTACCTGTACAGGTGCGCCTTGCGCTGGCCGGTTCCAAAATCACGGAACCCCGCACCCTGGCTGGAGAGGCCGACAAATTTTTTGCGGCCTGTGACACGCGGTCGGTTTACGGTGCTGCCGTAGTGGATCCCGGTGCGGAGGCTACAGCGCCCCCGGCTTCCATCGTGGCCGCTGCTACGCCCTGCCCACTACCGCCACCAGCACGGCCGACGCGGCTGCCACCGCCACCGCCGCTACTATCACGCCAGGTTCAGCCGCAAGGCTAGAACGTGCTGCCCGCCGTGTTCTTTTGACGGGTCGGGAAACGACCGGGCCGGCGCTCACTTGCGGCCATGAGCGTCGACCATTCCGGCAGCCTCCTGTTCATCACGGACACCTCGTCTGGTCATCGTTTTCTATGCGACACGGGAGCGCAGGTAAGCATCCTCCCTGCCTCCGCGTCCGACAAGCAAGCCGCGGGCTGGGGCCCAGCTTTGCTTGCCGCCAACGGAACACCCATCCGCACATTCGGGAAGCGTTGCCTCTCACTGCGGTTTGGAGGGCAGCATTTCCAATGGTTGTTCGTCACCGCCAGCGTGCCAATGGCCCTGCTCGGTGCGGACTTCCTTTGTGCGCATGGGTTGTTGGTGGACGTTAAGCGTCGACGTCTCATCCAGGCCGAAACCTTCAGCTCGCTCGCTTGTTCGCTGAGTGGCTCGCTGAGGGGCTCGTTGAGCGGCTCGCTGAGTGGCTTGCCAAGCGGCTTGCTGAATGGTTCCGTCCCGGCGAGATTGGTTTGTACGCTTCCGGCAGCGGACCAGTTTACCCGCCTCTTCGCCAGTTTCCCAGCACTCACGCGGCCCACCTTTTCAGCGGTGGCCGTCAAGCACGGGGTGGGGCACCATATCCCCACCGTTGGCCCACTGGTCTACGCCCTGGCGTGCCGCCTCGACCCCACGAAGGTCGCCGTGGCGAAAGTGGAGTTCGCCACGCTGGAACTGGGTATCGTACGGCGCTCCAACAGCGTTTGGGCCTCTCCTTTGCACATTGTGCCGAAGCCCGGAGGCGGATGGCGGCCGTGCGGTGACTACCGCCGGCTCAACGATGCCACCACCCCCGACCGCTACCCGGTCCCGCATATCCAAGACTTTTCCACCTGGTTGGCAAACACGACCGTGTTCTCCAAGGTGGACCTCATCCGGGGCTACCACCAGGTCCCCGTACAACCGGACAATGTCCCAAAGACGGCCGTCATCACCCCTTTCACCCTCCTTGAGTTCCTGCGGATGCCTTTTGGGTTGAAGAATGCGGCCCAGGCGTTCCAGCGGCTCATGGACAGCGTCTTGCGTGACTTCCCTTTCATCTACGTCTACCTGGACGACATCCTAGTTGCAAGCGCGTCCCGGGAGGAGCAGCTGCTCCACCTCCACACGCTCTTCGAATGCCTGGGCCAGCATGGCCTGATCATCAACCCCGCGAAGTGCCGTTTCAGTGTCACCGCCATCGACTTCTTGGGGCACCGCATCACCAGGCACGGGGGCCATTCCTTTACCGGCCAAGGTGGAGGCCGTCCGGAGTTTCCCGCGCCCCCGCACGATCAAGGGGCTCCAGGAATTCCTGGGCATGGTCCATTTTTACCACCGCTTCGTGCCCCGCGTCGTCCAGCTCCTGCGACCCCTGCACGAGGCCCTCAGGGGAAAGCCGGGCAAAGGTGACATCGCCTGGTCGGAGCCGATGGCCGTGGCGTTTGCGGGCGCAAAGCTGGCCTTGGGCAACGCCACCATACTGGCGCACCCGGCGCCCGATGCACCGATCGCCCTCACCACTGACGCGTCCGACTACGCGGTGGGCACGGTGCACGAGCAGTGGGTGCGTGGTGCTTGGCAGCCGCTGGCGTTTTTTAGCCGGCAGCTTCGCCCGCACGAACGCCGCGACAGCACCTTAGACCGCGAGCTGCTCGGGCTCCACCTGGCGGTCCGACACTTCCGCCATCTGCTCGAGGGCCGCCTGTTCATGGCTTTCGTCGACCACAAGCCCCTTGTGTTCGCGATGGCCAAGGTCGCTGAGCCATGGTCGGCCCGGCAGCAACGTCACCTCTCTGCCGTGTCTGAGTACACGACGGACATCCGTCACGTCGCGGGTAAAGACAACCCGGTGGCGGATTGCCTTTCCCGGTCCGTCGCACACGCGGTCCACCTCGGGATCGACTATGCCCGGATGGCGGAGGACCAGACCGCCGACCCCGACGTCCAGGCCTTGCGGACCGCCGTCACGGGCCTCCGCGTAACCGAGGTGCCGTTTGACGTCGCGGGCACGGCCCTCTTGTGCGACGTCTCCCTCAGCCGGCCTCGCCCCATCGTGCCCGCTGGCTGGCAGCTCCCGGTTTTCGACGCCATCCACGGCCTGTCCCACCCGGGCACGAAGGCCTCCCAGAAACTCGTCACGGCGAAGTTCGTCTGGCATGGCCTTAGGAAGAACGTCCGCAACTGGGCCAGGACGTGCCTCGCGTGCCAGCACGCAAAGGTCCACCGCCACACCCAGGCCCCGTTGGCCCCATTTACGGTGCCCGAGCGTCGGTTCGACCACGTCCACGTCGACTTGGTGGGACCTCTGCCCCTCTCGCGGGGGTTCACCCACCTCCTCACCATGGTGGACCGCACCACCCGGTGGCCGGAGGCCGTGCCATTGGTGGTGATGATTGCGGCTGACGTCGCGCAAGCCTTCATCGCCACGTGGGTTGCCCGGTTCGGTGCCCCCTCGGACATCTCGTCCGACCGCGGCCCCCAGTTCACCTCGGAGCTTAAGGGAGCGGTGGTGCAAGGGCTTGGCGTCAAACTGCACCGCACCACGGCCTACCACCCCCAGGCCAATGGCCTGTGCGAGCGCTTTCATCGCTCGATGAAGGCCGCGCTCCGGGCTAGCCTCCGACGGCAGCTGGACCGACAGTCTCCCCTGGGTCCTGCTGGGCCTCAGGACGGCGCCCAAGGACGACCTGTGTGCATCCTCGGCGGAGCTGGTCTTCGGACAACCGCTGCGGGTGCCGTGCGAATTTATCCCCGACTCCACGGCTCCTTGGTCCGCGGTGCAGCAGCGCTCCACCCTGCAGGAGACCGCCAGGAGGTTCGCCCTGGTGCCGACGGTTCGCCCTGGTTTTTAACCTCCACTCTTTAGTCTGGTTGATAGGGAAAAAGGCGGCGGTAGCCCCTTAAAATCCCCAACCCATTATATATACACAAAGAATTAAGTTAAGCACCCCTACACAACGAATTAAGGTAAGCACCCCCTAATATATATTCTTTGTGTATATGTATACATTGGCATATATTCTAAGGTATGTGAGATCAAATAATGATTGGTATGACATTAGCAATTATCCATTGATGAAATTGAGTGATCAAAGTGAAAAAAAGTGATTGGTTGAGTCAGTGATCCGATCACGTGGGTCCTACACACGTTATTGACGCAAAGATCGCTAGAGGTCTTCTCAGAACAATGACTGTACGTTAGAAAACATAAACGTCATCCACACTGTCCGTGATGGACCTATAGCTCCATACTTAAATTGAGGTGAAAATATGCCTAAAATTCCCAAAAAATTTCACCTTAAATTATTCAGAATAAAATATTGAAAACGGCATGATTGTTATGTTTTTATGTGACCATAATATCACTTCTCCAGAAAATATAGCAATATCATGGGTATATTACACTGTTTTGACGACAACAAACTTGTAATGTGCGAGGTTGTAAAAAAACGGGGGGGGTGCTTAACTTAATTCTTTGTGTATATATAACTTATCGCTTATAATCCCTTATATCTTATCAGTTATCACTTATATACTTATGACCATAAGGGAGACTATCAATTCCATTTTTAAAAATAAATCTCATCATCAAAAGCCCCCAATGCTTTCTTATTTATCTCTTCTGAATATAATTGATGTTTATAACTTCTTATTCCATTAATCTTTCTAAACTCTTCTTTCTTTGTTGTTATTATCTGTTTACTTGTGTTTTTTGTAATTCTTTTGAGTAAAATGAACCCAAGATTTCTTCCCCTTTCATATCATATTATTTGTAGGTCCAAGGGACTGTATCCATTACTTCAACAATTTTAAATAATTCACGAGTCCATTTTTGTGTATAACCTTTCTCAAAATGGCTTTTCCATCTGTATATTCTTACAATATCACCAACTTTGAACTTGGGTTTTCTCAAATTAATCTCCTTTTCATGTTCTAATTTTGTAAATGTTTCTGACGACTTTGATTTTGTTGACGAATGAACTGTATTATTGTAATTATCTACAATATTCTGGATTAAATATACCCACTGTTGAGAACCGAGTTGTGTGAATTTTTTATATAGTCTCTCTTTCAAAGTACGATTAAAACGCTCAATAACAACTGCTTTTCCTTCATTAAAGGTGCTGTATAATTTAATACCTTCCCCCTTCAGAAATTTCATAAATATTTTGTTATAGAACTCTGTTCCCTCATCAGTCCATAACTTCTTTGGTTTCCTTTTATCCCTATCAAATATTAGCTTAAATGCTAACATTAAAGTATCACCCCTTTTATTTTTTAAAGGAACAACCCTTGCAAATCTACTCCTCAAATCAATAACGGTTAAAGCATACCTGTATCCCTTATCATTATTTAGTTCGATTAAATCAGCGGACCATATGTGGTCGGTGTATTTAGAATAAACTTTCCTTCTTTTAAACTTTGTGATTATAGGTTTGTGTAATTCATTAGCCAAAAGCTCCTCAGTCTTGATGACATCATTAGAGCCTAATAGTTTTTTGGGGAATAACCAAGACCAAGTTTCAATTTTGCACTTATCATTTTTTTTTTACAATAAACCTATCAACTTTCTCTCTCAACGTAGGATTTCGTATCAAAGACAAATTATACAACATTTCTCTGTCTGCTTCATGTTTTTCATCCAATGTAGTGGTATTCCCATAAGCAATATCATGCTTCATACACACTTCATCAACCTTATTTTTTGGTTTAGACCAAGGTTTAGGATTGTCAGCTTCATCTAATCTTTTATCCAAGTTTGTTCCAGGGCCACAGAAAGAATATCCAGGTAGATGTAGTTCCCCAGGAATTCCAGTTGTTGTAAATTTACTTCCCGACAGAAACTTTTGTATGTCTCCTCCACTTTTAGGAGAGATGAATTGGCACTTTTTAGAGCCACACACTTGACATATTCCTTTTTGATAAACTCTATTATTTTTAGCTTTGTCATACAATACACTTTTAGATTTAGTTTTCTTTTTACATTTGAGGCAATAACTCATATTTATTTATGAGAAAAAGTCCTACATAGTATCAAAACCTTTTTGGTTTTCAACATATACATTTCTATCTTGATTTTTAAAACATAAAGAATCCTAAGGAATGCCTTCACTCTCTCCTCCATTTATTTACAAATAAAACTAACTAAAGTCAATAACACCAACATCATCAATCACATAATCTTTTCCTTCTTCTTCTTCCCCACTTTCTCGCTTAAATCTCCTCCCTGAATTCCTCTCAGCTATTTTTAACCTCATTATCTTCATAAGAGATATTAATTCTTTTTTTTCTTCTTCGGTGCGTTGAAATAGATCTATTTGCCGTAATACACTAAATATTTTACGAATCTCACTCATTTCCTTCTCATTCTCCCTCTCCCACCTCTCTCTTCCCTCCCTTTCCTCCTTCTCCTCCTTCTCCCTTTCCTCCCTTTCCTCCTTCTCCTTTTTCTCCCTTTCCTCCTTCTCCTTTTTCTCCCTTTCCTCCTTCTCCTTTTTCTCCCTTTCCTCCCTCTCTCTTTCCTCCTTCTCCTTTTTCTCCTCCCTCTCCTTTTTCTCCCTTTCCTCCCTCTCTCTTTCTTCCCTCTCTTCTTCAACTCCTTCCTCATCCCCAGCTACCCTTGGGTTTGAGTCCCAAATAATATTATACATATACTCATCTGGATTTTGAGATATTCTTGTATCTGTAATTATTTTTCTCATAATAGGTTACCAATACGATTTGTTGACGGTTTCTAAAAGAGTTTTATATTTCATAACTTTGAGAAGTTCTTTTTTATTTAATATTTTAAACAAGTCTCTATTTGTGGGTTTAACAATATCAGTATAAGGCCAGTTTTTAATGATAAAATTTCCATGTGTATGTTCCAATTCATACGGTATGTAATACCAAGCACCCTTTTCTTGTGGGTATCCTTGAATACAAAAATTATAAATCTCTTGAAGTCTTCTTCCTGCCATTTATATATCAGAAATATATAAGAGATTAATATTATGACAGGTAATACCACCCCATCTTCCCACTACCAAATTGGTTTGTATTCCTCGGCTTTCTATCCTTATCTCATTACCTTCCTTCTTTGTCATGCTAACCATCGCTATACTATCATATATTTTTCTTTTCTTAAAATCGTGTATTTGTTGTTTACTAATTGTACTTCCACATAAATCCTTATCCTCACCAAGCGGATAATATTCTTCTTTACGAGACTGATTCAAATCATGTAGGTCTTCTAAGTTTATTGAAAAAGACCAATTATACCCTAAATCAGGCATATCATACCCCCATTTATTAATTCGCATGTTAACTATATGTCCTTCTTTATAAAATTCAATTGTAAGCAGGTAGTTAAATTGAATGAGGAAAGGTGTATGGTCAGTATAACCAGGTGTTGTGGTTGTAAATTTTACTTGTTTAACAAAACGTGCTGTTTTATTTAAAGATATATATTGTGATAAATCACTGAATCTAATTAAGTCATTCACATCTGTAGGGTTTGGATAATTGATTAATTTATAAGTATTCTTCATATTAATATTTTTACTTATACTATATTTTTGTCGTTCAGCCTGTGCCTTTGAATAATAATTTGATAAATCAATATCCTGAGAGGATTCTCCAAAGATAGAACCATCTTTTCCAACATAAGTCATTTCTATTAGATTAAAAATGACATCATAAAAATTTTCATTATTGTGGAGTTGAAATAATACATATAAACATAATTGACCACAACATTTAGAATTACTTTCTTGAACTTGAAATGTTTGATAAACACCATTCTGTAAGAATTGTATTACTTCAACAGGTGGTGGCATACCATAACTATCAAAATAATATTTATCCTGACTATTATGAATACAAACCCAATGAGAACCATTCTGTGTGTCTAAATTCATAATAATATTCTTTGTATTCTTGGTCAACTTTGTTAATTCATCTCTCATACAGATTACCACATTATCAATTTTTAGTTTTTTACAATACTTAGCAAGTTCTATATTTGACGTTGTATTCTTTCCAAATTGTTTAAACCATTTATCCATTTATTTATGAGAAAGATATAACCCATTACCCCCTTTTAGTTAGTTTAACACCCGCTTGAGCGATAGAGGAAAGCATATCTCCAACCAACAATCTAGCTTTATCAGGTAGACTTTCAAGTTTTTGAGCAAAATCCACAATTACACCACTTCCAATAATTTGTTTCTCCAACTCCTTGTTATGTCTTTCCAATTCTTTTTGAGCTTTTAGTTGTGCCTTCCTTTCGTCAGCAGTTTTTACCGCTGCTGAAATACCACCAGTCAATGCTCCCGCCGCATTTAAACCAGCAAATAAAGGAATTAGAAACGGGAGAAATCCTCCCTCTTGTATTGAATATTTCTTTAACATAGGTTTTGTCATTTTAATTTTAAGTGAACCAGCATCATTTAGTGTTTTTACCTGCTCACTTGTGAGTAAAACATCAATTCTTACTGCTCCTTTTCTTTGAATTGTATTAACGTTAATAATACAAGGCTTTTGATTTTGAATACAAGATGTTAATTTATTAAGATTGATTTGATTAACATATACCGGTTCTTTCCTCCTCATTTATTTATGAGAAAAAACCTATGTGATATTAATCATAACACCATTATCTGTATTAATCTGTAATTCTGTTTCCTCCAAAAGCAAACAATAAGCGTCAACTTCTTCATTCTCTCCTCTTTCAATGATCTTTCATCAACTTCTTTATACGGATTTCTCCCGTATAGAGAAGTATCCACTCTATTAGACTTTAAAGTTTCCTTTTGAGAACTCAGGTCAATTGCATAGATTGCATAAAGTTTTTGAAACGCAACCATATCCAAAATAGGATCATTATTACCGTTGCTTTCACACACCTTTTGGTAAGACTTGTAGGCTTCCGCATAATCATTTTTTCCCCAATCAATTTCCAATCTATCACGTGGATAAAATGTGCCATCAAGAGAAACCTGAAGTTGTTTCGCCTTAGCATTATCACTCAGCGCATTATTTTTATCAGTACCCTCCTCTCCATCTGGTTTAAAAAAAATGAGCCAGAGGTATCGTGTCTTTCCTTGAAGAACACCCAAATTCCAAGTGGAGGTAGTGTGTTCCAGTTTGACATGTTGACATCTTCTTTTAAGGTATGATACATTTAGCGGTTTCTTTGAGTTAAGTCTTCTATTCAACATCTCTTCCGTTTTAAGATTAGGAATATATTCACTGATATCCCAACACAAATCATTAATAACAAATTTATTATTGTCTCCAAAAGCATTTTCGGCCCCAAAAAGCAACCTATTTACATTATCATTCCTTTGTAGTTGAAATCTAATTTTAAGCCCACACAAAACTTTATCATTATCACAAAATCCAAATATACCTTTCAGAGGTACTGCTACGGTAAAATTATTCTCTGTTTTTGTATCATCATTATACATTGCCTTCCTTTGACTATAACTAGGGTCAGCATTTGTTCCCGTTGACATATCAGGAATAAAACCTTCAACAGCTCCCTTACCCATTCTATCACTAAACGAATATAGTGTAAATTTCATCATTTCAGATGTAGCAGAGACATAATCAACCGCTTCAACCTCTTGTGTTCCAATATACAGGCGGACACTATCAAACATTTTCCAGAAGAAATCATTTACGAGTGTAGCATTAGTATTATTCGCAGCCTTAGTGAATTAAAATTTACACAGCAAGAAACTATCAGCTATATTCAAGTAAGTTTGTTGATTATTTATTTCAAAACTTTTTGTTCCGTTTGAATTCCAGTCTGTTCCTGTTATAGCATTTACCTTAAAATAGTCTTCCTTTTTAGTGGAGTTTGAAATGATAATCGTATCATCCAAATCATAGATACTATCAATCGCTTCCATACTTGTATTTATATAGTATTAAAATTGTTGAAACCCTGACCCAAGTATTTTAATGATTTTTTGTCATTCTTGTGAAGATAGTTGAGTTTTATCTTTTTTAACTTTTTTTTTTTGTTGTTTTTTTGTATACAAGATCGAGGCTCGTGAAAGAGCTAACATTAATCACACAAAAAGACAAACCGACACACAAAACACAAAAAACAAGGGGAGCGGTAGACAAGATGGGGAGAGAGGGGGAAGGACACAAAAGAGAGGGGGAAGGACACAAACACAACATTTGAGAGCAGGGACATCGGGAGGACTTGGGGGGAGGTGGGAGAGGATTAAAACATATGAACACTGCAAGGACTCTGGGGTGAATTACCGGGGGTAGAAAAGATCAAGGTTTTCGATGGGGGAAGATAAGAGATGGTGGTGAACAGCTGTTTTTTAAAGACCTGGAGGGAGGAGTGGGATTGAAGGGAGTGGGGGAGTTTGTTCCAGAGGCGGGAGAAAAGGGGAATGAAAGAGTGAAGGTGAGCAGAGAGCCTAGACTTTGGCAGTTTAACCAGAAGAGGGTTGCAGGCAGATCTTGTGCGACCTGAAGGAATATTGGGGGGACAGAGCACAGAGAGAGCTGGGGGAGCAAGGCCGGAGAGGAGTCGGTAGAAGACAGAAAGACCACCAACCTGCCTGCGGTGAGTGAGTGAAAGGCCCTCGGCATTGACTACATCGCGGGAGATTCCAATGATTTTGAAAGCTTTGGATTCAACAGCGTGAAGCCGAGCAAGGTGTGAGGCAGGAGCACCAGCCCAGAGGGGGGAACAGTATTCCATTGAGCTGCAGATGAAAGCCTTGTATGTGGTGAGGAGCTCAGGTGTGCCAAGGAAGGACTTCGCACAACGGAGAATGCCCAGTCGGCGACTGGCTTTGGAGGCCAGCTTGGAAATGTGGTTTTCCCAAGAAAGATCATGGCAGATAGTGAGACCCAAAAGCTTGAGCGACAGAACTTCTTGGAGAGGATTGTTGAGAAAGTAGATGGGAGGGTTGTTCAGTCGGTCCTTTCGGAGAGACATTGTAAGAGTGTGAGATTTGTCAGGATTGAAAGACATGTTCCACTTGTTTGACCAGTCTGTGATTTTGTCCAGGTCTGCAGAGAGTGAGGAGGCTGCAGACTGCCGATCTGAGGGATGAGGAATGGAGCGACAGAGAGTAGAGTCGTCAGCAAAGAGATAGAGAGGATTTTCAAGAGAGTCAGAGAGATCATTGATGAAGACCAGAAAAAGCACAGGGCCCAGAACACTACCTTGGGGAACTCCAGCCTGAACAGGAAGAGGAGATGAGAGAAACCCATTCAGGGCCACACGTTGACTACGACCAGAGAGGACGTCCGCCAGCCATGCGTGGAGATTTCCATGGATACCAAAGGAGGAGAGTTTGGAGAGCAGAGCAGGGTGCCAGACCGTATCGAAGGCACGTGAAATGTCAAGGGAGACAGCTCTAATTTCCTGTTTGGCGTTGAGGACCTCCATCCATTGTTGAGAAAGCAGAAGCAGCATGTCCAGAGTAGAGTGACCAGGTCTGAAACCAAATTGATGATCAGAGATCAAGCCATTGGAGAAGAGGAAAGATTTAATATCTGAAGCAATGATGGATTCCATGACTTTGCTGATAATTGGGAGAAGGCTGATTGGTCTGTAGTTGCTGGGATCTGTTTTTGCACCTTTTTTGTGCAAAGCGGTGATGTTGGCTGATTTCCAAGCAGATGGCAGATGAACTTGAGCAAAAGAGAGGGTGAAGAGAACAGAAAGAGGGAGTGAAAGAGCAGAAGAACATGATTTTAGGACCCGTGGGCTGATTCCGTCAGGACCAGTTGCAGAATCAGAGTCGAGGGTTGACAGAAACTTTTCCACCTTGTCAGGAGGAAAGGACACAGAGTCCAGGAGCAGCTGGGTACGACTGGGTACGGTGGGTACAGAGAGGGATGGGTTTGGGACACAAGATTTAGCGGCAAACACAGAGTTGAGGCATTCAGCTTTTTCACGTGCGGAGTCAGCCGTTAAGCCGTTTGAGGTGAGGGAGGGGATGGAGGGGGAACAAACACCAGAAACAGATTTGACCAGACGCCACCAGGATTTGGAAGAGGGAGACAGATAAGAGAGTTCGGTCTTGAGAATGGTGAGATATTGTTTCCTGGCTCTCCTGAGGGTGGACACACACTTGTTTCGGGCTTTGTGAAAGGAAATGAGATTTCCTTCCGTTGGATTTGCTTTCCAGGAGACGAAAGCAAGTTGTTTCAGGGCAACAGCCTCACCACAAGATTCCGTGTACCATGGACGGGAGGAAGGGTATGACAACTGAAGACGAGATGGTATAAATCTGTGCATGAGAGAGAGCAATTTACTTTGAAAGAATTCCCAGGATGAGTTGATGTCAGAGGCGGTAGAGATGGGAGACCAGTCCAGATGATTGATGGCTGCTTGAAGACGGTGCCAGTTGGCCTGAGTGAAATGCCAGACTCGTCGACGCTGAGGAGGCTCTCTGAGAATGGTCAGAGAGATGTCCACTTTGACAAGCACATGATCAGATGAGCCGATTGGAGCAGAAGAAGAGCAGCAGACATTTTCAGGGAAGTTTGTCATAACCAAATCCAGAAGAGAAGATGCTCCGTTGACTGAGATCCGGGTCGGGAAATTGACAGATTGTGTCAGTCCCAGTGAGTCGCAGAAGTCCTTTGCTGAAGAGCCATGGCTGGTGAGAGAGGTACCCACACCCAGCCAACTGGCATGGTGACAATTGAAATCACCACATATGAGGAAGAGAGAGTTGGGATGGGTAGATTGAAGTTGGTCCATATTATCAGACAGTGAGATGTAGATGGAGTCATCGCTGATTGGTGGATGGTACAACACACATATGAACAAAAGGTGGGAGCGAAGGGGAAGCCGTAGCCAAAGGTATTCCTGGGGGTGAGGTGGAGAGAGGGCAGTGGAGGGCGAGTGAGGAAGAGAGTTTTTTATAAAGATAGCAACCCCACCTCCAGGACGAGGCTCAGGTCTATCATACCGGAGGAGGGAGTAACCTGGGAGAGATACCAAGGCATCAGAGACGTCATGAAGGAGGAAAGTTCCTGTTAAGCAGATCACATCTGGTTTGTCAGAAGCAACCTGTATGGAGAGGTCAGTCAAGTTTGAGCGAAGGCCCCGGATGTTTGAGGTCCATACCGTTAATGAAGAGGAAGGGGGAGCATCAGATACAGAACAGGGGGGAGGAGGGGTAGGGTAAGATGTGGAAGAGGTGGAAGAGGTAGGGAGAGCTGTTGAAGGTGTGTCAGAGATTTCAGAATAGCTCGGAGAAAGGGAAGGATGGGGCGGACAAAAGGTTTGATGGAGATTGGGTGAGGCACAGTGAGGTGTTATTTGAGGAGGGGGAAGAGCAAGGCAGAAGGTTTGGGGAGATGAAGGTGAAAGTTGGAAGGAGGAAGAAGCAGGGAGGATGCTTTGAGGAGGAGGGGTGAGAGGGGAGTCTAGGAGGGGAGGAGCGAGGGAGAGTCTCGGAGGGGAGGGGTGTGGGGGGAGTTTAGGAGGGAGGGGAGGGAAGGGGCAAGGGGGGAGATTTGAAAGGGATGGGTGATGGGGAGGATTTGGAGGGGAGGGGTGAGATTGGATTTTGAAAAGTGTACGATTCATGGGAAACGAACATTTTTTGCAAAATGAGTTTGAGACCTTCGAGTCAAAAATACGTTTGAGGACACTGGAGGAGGGATGGAGTTCTGGATAGTTTAGGGAATGTAGAAAGGAGGAACTGTAAGAGATGGTATTATATATATTTTTTGGAATGAATAGATTTGGTGAGCAAGACGAAAGCATCCTTTTGTAGGAAAAGAAGAAAAGGGTGTTATAATATATGAGAGAAAATAGTTGTTCAGGGGAGAGATTATACATTTCTAACCGCGTGATCGCGAACGAAGAACGAACGAACAAAAAGAACAAATAAACGAATAAGACCTGGGAAGGAAATATTTTTTTGGGGTTTTTTTTTTTTTTTTTTTTTTTGTGAGTACAGATATTAAACAAGGAGGTCCGGGGTGAACGACTGGGACGAAACAGTGAACGAAAATAATTTCAGCGCATTCGACGAATCGCTGAGAGAAAAACAAACCACAAGGTCGGAGACGGTACGGTAGTCCAAGCCTACGAGTACTAGGCCGCAGAATACTCGATACCATTAACCGACGATTGTGTATACATGTACGAAAAATTAGCACCGAAAATTTTCCAAAAGATATGCTATAGGTACATACACCGAAAGATAGATACAGACTTCTTTGATTGCTTGTAATTTATGAGACTCCTTTTGAGCATCTTTTATACTCTTTATAGCACCCGCAACTGAACCCACGGCAGAAGCAGTTGAACCAATTAGGTCTTTATGTTTAAGAATGGTTGAACCAATACCCATTAGAGTATCAATTATCCCATCTCCTTTATTTCTAAATTGATGTCCCACACCCCATTGTCTCTTTGGTTTATAGTATCCTCTACCAAGAAACATACCTTCACCCTTATAGTATGGTGAAAGGAACATTCCATCCCCTGTAATTATTTTATATTTTCCCAACTCGTGTTTTCTCACAATAACCATTATTTATTTATTGAAAAACTTCACGTAGGTGAATTCTGATGGATATAATTTCATCATTAAAGGATATCATACGATTATCTTGGTCGGTTATCCTAAAATTTACTCTGTATATGGTTTTTCCTGACACAGGTAAATAGACAAGATTTTTTGGTTCCATATTAAATTTATAACCAAACGGGGTTGAGTATGCACTGAATGAAAATATTGTATTTGTTCTTATTCCATCGTTATAAGCACCATCAATCAAATCACAATGAATTAATACTGAATTTATACCGGAGGATATTTGAATGACATTATCACTGTAAGACGTCCCGTTAGTTTCAATCTTTTTTGAAGAGAAACCCAATAGCTCTCTAAACGAATTTTCAATCGTCAAATCAACTTTATAATTATTTTTAAGTTTAATAGTTGATTTTGAAGTGTGTTTTTGAATATCTATTACCATATTTTTTGGTTCATCACCTTCTTCTTTCATAAGGCGAGAGACTTCAGAAGATACTTGAGAAATCTCGTCAGCTCTGGGTGAAACAGTTATAGTTTTATATCCACTTCCTGAATTATAACTAAACTTGTTGTTTTTCTCTGTGATATTAAACAAGGTATTATAAGTTTCCATCGACAATAAAGATGCCTCATATTCTTTTGTGGGGTCAAGTTGTAGTGGGTTAGGGAATGATGCTGTGTAATCACTCGTTGTAAAATTAAAACTAAGAATTGTGCTTCTCATCTTATTTAATATCTAATAAAATATCTTTGTATTGACATTTATTAATTATTTTCATCTTCATCAACTGATCTAAAATGGCTGAGGCTTCATTAAAACAATTGTTGTTTCCAGCCTTCTTACTACCGAACAGCAATAATAGCCTATTAACTAATTGTGATGGGTCATTTGGAAGAAAGCTAACACCCGAACCAAGCTTACTTAAAGCATCAATAATATGTTTCTCCTTCTCATTCTTCTTCCTTTTACCAGCAACAGAAACTCCATAATCAAGTGCGTTTAGCAACTCAATATACTCTCTATCTTCCTCTCTTTCCATATCAAGTGGTTCCTCAAAATATTTTGAACCGCTAAATCCGGAGTTTGTTAGAACAAACATTAATCTTGGAGTTAATTCAACATTTGGTTGAGCAGAACTTAAGAACACCAATTTATCATTAAATATCAATACCTTTTCTTTCACAAGATAGAACTGTGCTGGTTCTTCTGTTGGAATGAGACCTGCTCTGGTTTTTGAATCTGCCGAATATTCATTGTTTTGAAGAGCTTCCACAACATAATTAGGGGGTTGATTTACCTCCTCAAGTTTCCGGAATAATCCTTCATCATCATATTCTAATTCTCCAAGTTCTTGCTCTGTCATTTGACTAAAATCTTTGAGCATTTGAAGTTTTTTCGGAGTAAATTCTACCATGGGAACTGTAGGTGAAATCATTTGTTGAGTTTTTTAAAGTGGTTAAAAAAATTTCTCTTGTTTTCTTTCAAACGCTTCTTCACCCGTCAGTTTCTGTCTCTTTTTTTTAAATGTCTTCCTGTTGCTTTACAACTTTTGAAACCAACTCTTGATGTTCTTTAAACTTTCTTGCTCTTTCTTCGGTATTCATTTTCTGTATTTATTTATTGAAAAATATCATTTAATGAATTGTAAAGGTCAATGGGAAAATTTTCCTTTTCTTCATCATTATAGTAAATGTGTTGAAATAAATCCTTTTCTTTAAATATTTCATCAAATTCTTTATTGGTATTAATACGAGTTGTTATTTCTTCTTCACTAATACTTGTATCTCTGCTTTTCATACGTTTGCGTTGAGTCTCCTCATTCATATCAAAACCGAATGATAAAATCTTAACTCCAGCACCACGCAATTGTTTAATAATTTGTCTCATTCCTTCAGGATTAGTTTCTAAAATCCCAAGACCATTAGATTTTACTTTATTTAACTCACTCTTACAATGTGAATATTTTGTAGAACCAAGAGAGACCTCCTCAAATATTTGACCTTCGTTCCTCATTCGCATATGTTCCTCCATTGAAATGTAGTAATAATCTTTCCCTTCTACTTCTCCTGGTCGCATTGCTCTGGTTGGAGTACCGACAAAACGAATCATAGGGTGTTTAAAAAAAAAAAACTTACAATCTTTTCATTTTTACTATTCAAGAGTTTAGATTTATGAAAGTTCTTTCCTGAAGCAGATTTACCCACCAGATTAATAACAGTTGTCAGTTATGTGTGTAAAATATCAGTCAGTATCTCATCTTGTTTCACCACAATATATTTATATTTTCCAATCGTGTGTTTCATATAATTTTCAAATTCCTTTTTACTACATAACGGAGAGCAATTATCTCTCCAAAAATTATTTACATCTATTGAATTTAACTTAAATAAAATAAAAGTATTGGCATTGTTTCTTATTGAGTGTCGAGGGAGTTGAAAATATGACTGACTAAGATAAATACAATTACTAGAAGAATGTCTCCTTCTTGTATAGTAGCTATCTATTACTGTTTGGTTTCTCTCATTAACACAATCATCAAAGATAACGAGGTTCTTTTTTGATTTATCTAAATCTTGAGGTGAAGGTATATCGTCCGTATTATCACTGAGAATACAAGTTATGGGTTTTGGTTTCGATTTTGATTTCTGTGTATCACAAAATAATTGTATTATATCCTCAATGTTATAATCATTTAATTTGTTTTGAAGTTTAAATGAACCGATAATGTCTTCCTTTTTAAGACCCGCATTAAAACCAAGACAGAAATACAAGTTTGTGTGGCAAGGGTGCCCGGAGGGCGTGAATGGTGTTGGTGTCCTGTTTTCTGAGGAGTTTGTAGACAGTGTGGTGAGTGTGACTAGGGTGAGTGATAGGTTGATGATGGTGAAAATGATGATTGGAAAGCTCTTGGTGAACGTCATCTCGGGATATGCTCCGCAGGTTGGTCGAAGCAATGAAGAGAAGGACAAGTTCTGGTGTGCGATAAGAGAAGCTGATGGAAAACGTGAAAGATGAGGAAGTTGTTGTGGTGGGAGGAGACCTGAATGCACATGTGGGAAGGAGTATGGATGGTTTTGAGGGAGTTCATGGGGGTTACGGATATGGTGTGAGAAATGGAGAAGGTGAAAGGATTTTGGAGTTTGCTGATGGAGCTGATTTGTTGATTTGTAATACTCAGTTCCAGAAAGAGGATAATAAGCTTGTTACATACACGTCAGGTGGGTCGACGACAACCGTTGACTACCTGATGGTGCGTAGGCGAGATAGGGGGCACCTCCGGGACACAAAGGTGATCCCGGGGGAGGAGGCTGTTTCACAGCACCACTTGGTTGTCTGCGACATAAGGGTGAAAGGTGCGAGGAGAGCTCGGCGGGTGAAGTACCAACCAAGAATGAAGGTGTGGAGGTTGAAAGAGGTGACAGTAAGGGAGGCATTAAAAGAGAGGCTGAGTAGGGTAGAGGATGATGTGGTTGAGCTTGAAAGTGGTTGGATGTCAATGAAAGCTAGTCTGTTGGGAGCCGTTGGTGAGGTATGTGGATGGACAAAAGGACCACCGAGGCACTCGGAAACATGGTGGTGGGATGATGAAGTTGGAAAGAGGATTGACGAGAAGAGGAAGAAGTTCAAGGAGTGGCAGAAGGCGAAGGGTATGGGAGCAGAAACAGCAGAGCATGAAAGTTATAAGGCAGCCAGGAAGGCTGCAAAGAAAGAGGTAGCAAAGGCGCAGGAGGCATGTAGGAAAATGTTCGGAGAACGCTTGGATTCGGAAGAGGGTCAGAAAGCAGTATTCAGGATTGCAAAGCACATAGCGAAAGAGAGGTGTGATGTGATGGGGGTGATTTGCTTGAAGGATGAAGTGGGACAAATCGTTGTCGACCCAGATGGAATTAAAGGAAGATGGAAAAGATATATGGAAATGCTGTTGAATACAGAGAATGAATGGAATGGCAACATAGAGAGTAACCCAGATTTAGGACCGGCAGAGAAGATAACTGAGAAGGAAGTTGAGGAAGCGATAAAAGCAATGAAGAGTGGAAAAGCGGAGGGCCGACGGGAGTTGTGGGAGATATGTTGAAGGCAGCAGGAAGTTGGGGTGTGAAGAGAATGACAGAGATCTGTAATCTGGTGGTGAAAGAAGGCCGCATTCCAGTAGATTGGGAACTGAGTACCCTCGTCCCTCTATACAAGGGGAAAGGTGACCCTCTGGAGTGTGGCTCGTACCGAGCGATAAAGTTATTGGAGCATGGAATGAAGGTATTGGAAAGGGTGTTGGAGAGGAGGATAAGGAAGAAAGTGAAGATCGACGAAATGCAGTTTGGATTTATGCCAGGAAGAGGAACGACAGATGCGCTTTTCATTGTGAGGCAGTTGCAGGAGAAGTACATGGAGAAGAGGAAGAAGTTGTTTTTTGGGTTTGTTGATCTGGAGAAAGCATTCGATAGGGTTCCACGCAAAGTATTGACATGGGCATTGAGGAAGTTATGAGTGGAGGAATGGTTGATCAGAGTAGTGATGGCAATGTACAAAAGAGCGCGCACAGCTGTAAGGACGAAGGACGGAAACAGTGGTGAGTTTGAGGTGAAGGTGGGAGTGCATCAGGGGTCGGTACTACGTCCACTACTATTTGTAGCTGTGATGGAGGTGCTGGCTCAGAACGTAAAGGAGGGTTTACCGTGGGAGTTGTTGTATGCAGATGATGTGGTGTTGATTGCGGAAAGTCTGGATAGACTGAAGGAAAAGATGAACAAGTGGAAGGAATGTATGGAGACAAAAGGTCTGAAGGTGAATATCGGAAAGACGAAGGTGATGGCAAGTGGTAAAGCATGTGGTGAGGTGGAAAGAACTGGGAAGTGGCCGTGTGCTGTGTGCAGGAAGGGTGTCGGAGTGAACTCCATTCAATGTACAATGTGCGCTGAGTGGGTTCATCAAAAATGTAGTGGTCTGAGAGGGGCATTTACCAGTGTGGCAGCTCCATTCAAATGTAAGGTGTGCACAGAGGGAGCTGCAGATGGAGGAAATGTTGAGTTGGATATTGGAGACGGCGTGAAGCTGGAAGGTGTGAAAACATTTTGCTACCTCGGAGACATGCTGAATGGAGAAGGTGGATCAGACTCGGCAACGGTTGCTCGAGTGAGATGTGCACGGAAGAAGTTTCGGGAACTGAGTGGCGTGCTGATGAGGAGGAGAGTGTCGCTGAAGCTGAAGGGAAAGGTCTATGCTGCATGTGTGAGAAGTGTTATGATTTATGGGAGCGAGACATGGCTAATGAACGTAGAGCAGCAACGAAGGCTGGAAAGGGTGGAAATGCGAATGGTTCGATGGATGTGTGGAGTATTGTTGAGAGAGAGGAAGACAAATGATGAATTGCGAAAGATGATGGGAATAGAGCCTGTGATTGATGCTGTGAAGAGGAACAGGCTGAGATGGTTTGGTCATGTGTTGAGGAAGGATGAAAGTGACTGGTTGAGAAGAGTGATGGAAATTGATGTAGAAGGAAGTAGAGGACGGGGAAGACCGAGAAAGACTTGGCTAAAGATGGTGGAAGAAGAAATGCGGGCAAAGGGGTTAACAAGGAGAGATGCAGAAAATAGGGCAAAATGGAGAAGATTGTCATGGGGACCGCAAGGCTAACCCCCGCTCTAGCAGGGAAAATGGCCTTAAAATGCATGTTGTTGTTGTTGTGTTGTATTAAAACCCTGTGAAAGTAGTTGATACTCAGGTTGAAAACTTGACTTTGTAAAAATTATTAAATTATTATAATCTAAAAAATTAGGACTAAGGAGCATCTTTAAAAGTAAACAGGTTTTTCCCCATCCGCTTGAACCAACTATTAAACATCTCAATGAATTTGGAATGTTTTTATGGTTATTAAATTTTATCTTATTTTCCCAAACGGGTAAAAAATCATTCATTTATATATTTGGAAAACAAGTCATCTAACTTTTTTTGAGCTATATTAGAAACTCTATATTTTATCCTGAGTTCAGGTTTAATTTCAAAATAATTCATTATTTTATTTATATAGTATCTTGTATTAACATTTCCATAAAAATTTTTTTGAATAATAAATATCATTAAACCCTTATACATTTCCTCAATACAAATAGTCTCTTCCCTTGAAAGAAATGGTGTATTATCATCACAATACTTAACATTCATCTCTCTTATTAATCTTGTAAAGTAATTCATTTTTGGTTCTAATTTAAAAGAGATATATTTTTATATTTTTTTTATTATCATTAATTAAAATTAAATCACAGAAAATACATTGTTTATATGAACCCTCATTATTAAGCCCTATTCTCTCACAACGACGACAGATTTCTAAATTATCATATGGAGAGTCTGGAAATTCTAAATATCCTTCTATCATATTTATATAGTAAATTTTTACTTAAACTAAACGCAAGTTTATTAGCTAATAAATACAATGTTTCAAAACACAAAAGACAAATTTCAATCAACCTCTACTTCGGTGGAAGATATGGAAAAATATGTCAAAGATGTTAAATTGAACAAAGATAAATATGGAAATTTTTGGGTAAAACCAGTTATGGAAAATAACATGAGCCCCTCTATTTCATTTAAAGGAAGAGCTCTAACTATACCTGGAAAGACATCCATTAAAGTAAATCTAACAAAAGTTTCTGCTTTACTCCTGGCAATTTATTCAAAGCTTGAAAAAGTGATCGATCACGATACTTTGAAAAAGAATGATAAGACCATCAACAATACTCGTGGAGAAATTTGTATTTACTTTAATAATCCAAAGGGTGTAGATCTAAGTAAAATGAAAGATGTTAATATTTCTGGTGAAATGTTATTTCGTTCTATGATAGTTAGGGATTATTTAAAGATAACTTTCGATATTAAAAATGTAGAGATTGAATCCGTTAATGAAAGAAAGTATATAGATATTGATGGGAATATTTTTTTCTGATAATTAAATATGAGTCATTATAAAGATTTTACTATTTCATTGAACTCAGATGATAGTATTTCATTGAACTTAGATGAAAGTTATGATACTAATAGTTTATGTTCAAATGATAGTTATGAGAGTAGCTTTATTGATGATTCAGACTCTGATGTTAATAGTATGGAAGAAAGTGATGAATCAGAATAAGGGCTTCTTGCGATTTATGTTTAAGTAAAAAAAAACAAAAAAAAACTATGATTTCCTACACACCAAATACAATGTATTGTACAAAATGCAACATCGATTTTAAGACACTCAAAAGTTTTCTCAGACATGAGATGACTTGGACACATCTACTTCCTAAGAAAACTACACATTGCGATACCTGTAATGTTGATGTTATCCACTTTAAGAAGCAAACAAAGGAGTGGAGAATGAGACAGGATTGGTATATTAATGGAAAACATAATGAGTGTGAAAAGTACCAAATTAAACAGTTGGAGATGATAATGAAACAAAAGATTCTTAAAACATATATGAGGTTAAATATTAAGACTGGTTTCTTTGGTTATGAAAGGGATTATGAGTGGATGGAGAACTTTGATGGTTTTCAAATAATTGATGAATTAACAGTTTATTTTAATTTGAAAATAATATGTGGAAGAGGTGGATCTCAAATGAGATCACTTAGAGAAGTATATCATTTTATAGAATCTCAAAAGAAGAATAGATCCTCTAGGGTATGTTTGTAAATATTCTAGATGGAGATGGGATAAGGGGGTTGAAAAGGGGTGAAGATGGAAAGGTGTTTGTTGGGTGTATGAAAGAGTGGGAGGAATACTTTCAGGGCCTTGGTGAAGGGGGTTGTAGGTTGAGGGAGAAACTTGAAACTCCTCAAAAAACTATTAGGTTCAAATGATAGTTATGTGAAAAAGTGTTTTAGTTTAAGTATAGTTTCATATATAAAACACTCTGTTTTCTCACCCTTTAAATATGGTTTATTGTGATACTTGCGAGAAGGAAGTAAAATATTACAAACGCCATACCCTCACCGCAAAACATACATACAACATTCTTAACAAACTTTCCCCTCTTCCACCTAAAACAAAACATTGTAAGGTCTGTAAAACAACGGTCCTCAAGAAGGGGTTTAAAGCTCATCTTAAAACTCACAAACACTTGTCTAAATTGTCAAAATTGTTTACTATTAGGATCACTGATGGAGCTTACAAAGGACATATCAGAACACGCATATTTGACTTTCATCCTCCTGGCCCCAGCTCAATTGTTGAGGCTGTGGATATCATCAAACCCTCTGTGAAAGACCTTATTGAAAAGACTCTTCTAGAATTGAATCCAATCAAGTTCTATATGGGTATTAAAATGAAAATCTCAAAAGCAGATCCAATCACTGGTGATTATTACACTGATGAGGCTTACATGAGAACTAAGGCACGCTTTATATCTTCATATCAAGATTTTAAAACATCAGGAGTCTATGGCCAACTGATTGCACAAGAACAAAAACTTGAGCATACTATTACTGGAAGTGGTTGGAATATAGATGAGATACTATATATTGATATTCATATTCTTAAATCAGATCCACTAAAAGCTTCTTCTTACATTAATTTACCCAATGTTATCAAAAATAGAAAAGCAGTTATCAATATCAAAAATAAAGACAATAAATGTTTTCTCTGGTCTATCCTGGCGCATCTACACCCACAAACTAATCATGTAGAAAGAGTATCTCATTATGAAAAATATGAGAATACATTAAATACGAAAGATCTAAAGTTTCCTATGGCTTTAAATGATATTCCTAAATTCGAAAAGTTAAATAATTTATCAGTTAATGTTTATGGCCTAACAGAAACAAACAACATTCAGGTTTTAAAGCTTTCTGACAATTGTAAACAAACTCATATTAATCTTTTATATTTTAAATCGGATGTAAATTCACATTATGCGTACATCAAAGATATTGCAAAGTTAATAAGGCCACAAGTATGTAAAAGGACAAATAAAATATTTGTTTGTATGCGTTGTCTTAACGTTTTCCATTCACAAGAAAGATTGGATAAACACTCAGAGTATTGTGGTGAACATAAATCAACGGTAATCAATATGCCTAAAAAAGGCTCAAAGATCTCATTCAAAGTTAAAAATAAAACGATCAAACATCCATTTGTTATATATGCTGATTTTGAAAGTATCCTAGAAAAAATTGACACTGCTTCTCCAGATCCAAAAGAATCATACACAAATGAATATCAAAAACATACTCCTTGCGGTTTTTGTTATTATATCAAATCATCCGTTGGTGATGAATATAACAAGTTAGAGACGTATAGAGGCTCAAATACCTCAGAGGAGTTTGTCTGACGACTAGAAAAAGACTGTGTTCGATTAACCAAGATAATGAGAGAAACCAATAAACCAATGTCCTTGACGAGTGAAGAAAAAAGGGAATTTAGACAGCCAAAGGCTGCCTGTCATATTTGTGAGGAGGAAATTAGTGAAGGTCCAAAGGTTAGAGATCATTGTCATCTCACTGGTAAATATAGAGGTCCGGCTCATCAAAGTTGTAATATTAATTATAAACTCCCCTCTTTCATCCCTGTCTTTCTTCATAACAATGCTAATTATGATACTCATCTATTTATTAATGAACTTTCAAAGACCCCTGGGTCTATAAGTGCCATTCCATCCACGGATCAGAAATACATTTCATTCACAAAAACAATCTTTATAAAAACAGGATTTAACATTTAAAAAAATAAAAATACTTATGATATGACTAATATTAGATTTCTTGACACATTTAAATTCATGGGTGATTCACTGAAGGAATTGGTTAAAAATATCAAAGAGTTTCCATGTCTTTCCGAATATTTTCCTGACAATGATTTACTTACAAAAAAGGGAATTTATCCCTATGACTATATGGATTCGTTTGAGAAGTTTAATGAGACAAAGCTTCCATCAAAAGAAAATTTCTACAACAAATTAAATGACAAACATTTAAAAGATAAAAATTATGCACATGCGCAAAACGTTTGGAAAAAATATAACATCAAGAATCTTGGTGGGTATCACGATTTGTATCTAAAAACCGATGTGCTTTTGTTGGCTGCTGTGTTTGAGGCTTTCAGAACAATCTGTCATTCTGGATATGGATTGGATCCTGCTCACTATTACACTGCTCCTGGATTGGCTTGGAGTGCGATGTTGAAAATGACAAAAAAAAATTGGATTTGATGATAGATGTTGATATGCTCTTGATGATTGAGAAGGCAAAGAGAGGAGGAATTTCACAAGTCTGCTCAAAGAGATATATTAAAGCAAATAACAATTACATTCCAAATTATGATCCATCGGTAGAGAGCTCCTACTTGATGTATTATGATGCGAATAGCTTGTATGGGTGGGCAATGTCTCAAGCACTTCCTTATGGTGGTTTAAAATGGATTAAAGAAAATAATTTTAACAAAGTCTTTGAGAATCTATATATATCTACACAAGCTGAATTAGACAAAGAAAAAGTTGGTTATTATTTTGAAGTTGATTTGAAATACCCAGAGGAACTCCATAACCTACACAAAGATCTCCCATTTGCTTGTGAAAAGGAAAGTCCAAAGAAGGAGTGGTTAAGTGATTATCAACAATCATTTAATGTAAAGGGTAAATCAACAGAGAAACTTCTTACTACACTTTATGATAAGAAAAATTATGTTATCCATCAAAGAAATTTGAGACAATGTCTTTCAAAGGGTCTCCGTGTTGAAAAGATACATAGGATTCTCAAGTTCAATCAGGGTCATTGGTTAAAAAAGTACATTGACTACAACACCAAAATGAGAACAAATGCTACAAATAACTTTGAGAAAAACTTTTATAAGCTGATGATTAACTCTGTATTTGGAAAAACGATGGAGAATGTCAGAAAGAGACAAAACATTCGTATATCAACATCATGGGAACAAGCATCAAAATTGATCAACAGACCAAGCTTCTCGAGAGTAGAAGTTTTTACAGAAAACTTTTGTGCGGTACATTTGATGAAAGAAAGCGTTGAGATGGACAAACCTATTTCCATTGGTACCTCAATACTTGATTTATCAAAGTCCTTGATGTATGATTACTTTTATAATAATCTAAAACCAAAGTATAAGGATAATGTGTTATTGTTGTATATGGATACAGATAGTGTTATTTTGAAAATTAATACTGATGATGTTTATTCAGACATGAAAAAGGACATTAATACTTATGACACTAGTAATTATAGTGAAGAGAGTGAGTTGTTCTCAAAAGATAATAAAAAGGTGATTGGAAAGTTCAAGGATGAATTAGGAGGACGTGTTATGAGTGAATTTGTGGGATTGAGGTCCAAGGCTTATGCTTATAAATACATTGGAGAGATTGATAAGAAGTGAAAGGATAAGAAATTGAAGGGTATCAAAAAGAGTGTAATAAAACAAACTAAAATTTTAAATAATTATTATACATGTTTAACAACAAAGAAAGAAGAGTTTAGAAAGATTAATGGAATAAGAAGTTATAAACATCAATTATATTCAGAAGAGATAAATAAGAAAGCATTGGGGGCTTTTGATGATAAGAGATTTATTTTAAAAAATGGAATTGATAGTCTCCCTTATGGTCATAAGTATATAAGTGATAAGATATAAGCGATAAGTTATATATATATAATGGGTTAGGGATTTTAAGGGGCTACCGCCGCCTTTTTCCCTATCAACCAGACTAAAGAGTGGAGGTTAAAAAGGTGGAGACACTCAGTTAAAATATATTAGATGTAGGATCATTGATACTTGGTTCATAAGGCCAGAAGGATCATAGGTTCATCATATAGAAGGATCATTGTTTGAGTGGTCTAATGAAGGAGGATTGAGGATAGGGTGGGAGGGAAAAAAGGTGTTCAGGGGAAATGATAATATCTAAAAAATTAATGAAAATTAACATGTAAGTCAATGGCGAAATGAGGGTGAAGAAATAGAGGTGTTAGATTTGAGGGAAATTAACATGTAAGTCAATGGGGTCCAGGATCAACATTATTACACTACTGAGGTGTCCGTGATGAACAGGAGGCTGCCGGAATGGCCGACGCTCATGGCCGCAAGTGAGCGCCGGCCTGGTCGTTTCCCGACCCGTCAAAAGAACATGGCGGGCGGCACGTTCTAGCCTTGCGGCCGAACCTGGCATGATAGTAGCACCAGGTTTGTGGCGGTGGCGGCCGCGTCGGCCATGCCGGCGGCCGTGGTGGTGGCGGCGGCGGTAGTGGGCAGGGCGTAGCAGCGGCCACGAAGGAAGCAGGGGGTGCTGTAGCCTCCGCACTGGGATCCACTACGGCAGCACCATACACCGATCGCGTGTCACAGGCCGCGAAAAATTTGTCGGCCTCTCCGGCCGGGCGCGGGGTTCCGTTATTTTTGAACCGGCTAGCGCGAGGCACACCTGTACAGGTAGCCGGCGGAGGAAAAGAGCTCAGAACAGCAAAATCCGGGCGCTGGTCTCCAAGAAGGGACAGCATAAAATCCATCCGAACGGACGGTCGTGTGTCGCTGAGGGCGGAAGGTCCAGGAGGCGGTCGGCGCGTTCGACCTCCGTGAGCCCGAACATGGCGCGGAGGAGACGTTTGAGCGCTGTGTACTTGTGGTCGCCCGGCGGGCGCCGAAGGATGGACACGACGCGGGCGGCAGTGCCGGGCCCGAGGGCGGCGACCACGTGGTAGTACATGGTTTCGTCTGCCGTGATGCCCGGAGTTGGAATTGAGCTTCGGCCTGCACAAACCAAACATCGGCTTGCGCTTCCCAGAACTCCGGGAGTTTGACGGCGACGACGTTGGTAGCCATGGCGCGTTCGGGGGTCAGCGACGGCTGAACTAGTCGGGGTCACCAGTGTGGTGCTGTGCACACACAACTCGTTTGCCAAAAAGGTAGGCCACAACGCGTGGTACAAACGAAAGCACTTTATTTCAAGCTCGCACAACAGCACTGGGCGGGCTCGACCTTTGAGCCCGCATATATGTCCCGAGGCCACGCCTTGCCCCCGGGCGTGGCCGATCGGCCGAAAGGTGGGGCATGTATCTCAGTTCCACGCCCGGACGCTCGCGCCACCCACTGGTGCGTGGAATTATTGATCATTGTGCCCGCCACACCTGCACATATTCAACTATGGGTGAATTATATAATTAACAACTCACGGTCTGAGGTAACTCGGCTAAAAATTATCCGATTTGCACCAAATAAAGTTTATGAATGGTTTCACAGACCCCGACTTCTCACTAAAAGTGGAAACAGAATGTAAATTGTAGTTAAAACAAGCCCGCACGGTCGCTCCATGGAGTAGCCTGCACATATTCAACTATGGGTGAATTAAATAATTAACAACTCACGGTCTGAGGTAACTCGGCTAAAAATTATCCGATTTGCACCAAATAAAGTTTATGAATGGTTTCACAGATCCCTACTTCTCACTAAAAGTGTAAAAAGAATGTAAATTGGAGTTAAAACAAGTGTTTGATTTGTATCAAGCAAATACACGTGGAGCATGCTTGCGAGCGAGCTGCGTTCTGGAGGTGACGTCACATGGATTACGTCATCGGCTTTGAAGTAAGGGGCAGAATTTTTAGGGGCGTTCCCAAGTGGTTCAGTTTTCTTTCATTTTTAATGTTTCAGATTGAATATAACAAAAAATCAATGCCATATTTGAATTCACCATAAAAGGACTCATTTGGATGACATCAAATGCATTTTGAGTGAGATTCCGTGTCTGTGGACCTTTAATCGTGTGAGAAGAAATGCGGGCAAAGAGGTTAACAAGGAGAGATGCAGAAAATCGGGCAAAATGGAGAAGATTGTCATGGGGACCGCAAGGCTAACCCTCGCTCGAAAAGGGGAAAATGGCCTTTAAATGCCTGTTTGTTGTATTCCAAACAGGAAGCTTACTGTTTTTAAAGACATTATAAAGGATACAAACAACAGGCACGAATAACTAATATAATGTGGCGGACACAATGCCAGTGGGTCATAATTCCACGCACCAGTGGGTGCCGCAAGCAACCGGGCGTGGAAGCAAGGCTCGGGCCACGCCCGGAGCAAAGGAGTCATGAGGCTCAGGGTTGAACTGAAATACATGCCCTGCCTTTCGGCCGACCGGCTACGCCCGAGGGCAAGGCCTGGCCTCGGGATATATACGCGGGCTCGAAAGTCGAGCCCGCCCAGTGCTTACGTGCGAGCCTTGAATAAAGTGTTTGGTTTTGTTCAACGCGTGGTGGCCTACCTTCTTGGCAAACGAGTTGTGTGTGCATAGCACCACACTGGTGACCCCGACTGGTTCAGCCGTAGCTGACCCCTGAACGCGCCATGGCTACCAACGCTGTCGCCGTCAAACTCCCGGAGTTCTGGGAAGCACAGGCCGACGTTTGGTTTGTGCAAGCCGAGGCCCAATTCCAGCTCCGGGGCGTCACGGCGGATGGCACCATGTACTTTCACATGGTCGCCGCCCTCGGGCCCGGCACTGCCGCCCGCGTCGTGTCCTTCCTTCGGCACCCACCGGGTACCCACAAGTACGCGGCGCTCAAACGGCTTCTCCTCACCACGTTCGGGCTCACAGAGGCCGACAGCGCCGACCGCCTCCTTGACCTTCCCGCCCTCGGCGACACACGACCGTCCATTCGGATGGATTATATGTTGTCCCTTCTTGGAGACAAACGCCCGGATTTCCTGTTCCGAGCGCTTTTCCTCCGCCAGCTACCTGCGCAGGTGCGGCTCGCGCTGGCCGGTTCGGCCATAATGGAACCCCGCGCCCTGGCCAGAGAGGCGGACAAATTTTTCGCGGCCTGCGACACGCGGCCGACGTATAGTGCTGCCGTAGTGGATCCCGGTGCAGAGGCTTCAGCGCCCCCTGATTCCCTCGTGGCCGCTGCTACGCCCCGCCCACCACAGCCGTCACGACCGACGCGGCAGCCAACACCGCAAACGTGGTGCTATTATCATGCCAGGTTCGGCCGCAAGGCCAGGGCGTGCTGCCCGCCGTGCTCTTTCGACGGGTCGGGAAATGACCTGGTCGGCGCTCACTTGCGGCCATGAGCATCGGCCATTCCGGCAGCCTCCTTTTCATCACGGACACCTCGTCTGGTCGTCGCTTTCTGTGCGACACTGGAGCGCAGGTAAGCGTCCTCCCTGCCTCCGCGTCCGACAAGCAAGCCGCGGGCTGGGGCCCAGCTTTGCTTGCCGCCAACGGAACACCCATCCGCACATTCGGGAAGCGTTGCCTCTCACTGCGGTTTGGAGGGCAGCATTTCCAATGGTCTTTCGTCACCGCCAGTGTGCCAATGGCCCTGCTCGGTGCGGATTTCCTTTGTGCGCATGGGCTGTTGGTGGACGTTAAGCGCAGACGCCTCGTCCAGGCCGAAACCTTCAGCTCGCTCACTTGCTCGCTGAGCGGCTCACTGAGCGGCTTACCAAGCGGCTTGCTGAGTGGTTCTGTCCCGGCGAGGTTGGTCTGTACGCTTCCGGCAGCGGACGAGTTTACCCGCCTCCTCGCCAGATTCCCGGCGCTGACGCGGCCCACCTTTTCAGCGGTGGCCGTCAAACACGGGGTGGAACACCATATTCCCACCGTCGGACCACCGGTCTATGCCCGAGCGCGCCGCCTCGACCCAATGAAGCTCGCCGTTGCGAAGGCGGAATTCGCCACACTGGAGCGGCTGGGCATCGTCCGGCGTTCCAACAGTGCATGGGCCTCACCGCTGCACATTGTGCCCAAGCCCGGTGGCGGATGGTGGCCGTGCGGTGACTACCGCCGGCTCAACGACGCCACCACCCCCGACCGCTACCCGGTCCCACACATTCAAGACTTTTCCGCCCGGTTGGCGAAAACGACCATTTTTTCCAAGGTGGACCTCATCCGGGGCTACCACCATGTGCCGGTCAAACTGGAAGATGTACCGAAGATGGCCGTTATAACACCTTTCGGCCTCTTCGAGTTCTTGCGGATGCCTTTTGGGTTGAAAAATGCGGCCCAGGCGTTCCAGCGGCTCATGGACAGCATCTTGCGCGACTTGTCCTTCGTCTACATCTACCTGGACTACATCCTAGTCGCGAGGCGTCCCAGGAGGAGCACCTGCTCCATCTCCGCACGCTCTTCGAACGCCTGGGCCAGCATGGCCTGATAATCAACCCTGCGAAGTGCCGGTTTGGCGTCACCGCTATCGACTTCCTGGGGCACCGCATCACTAGGCACGGGGCCATTCCTTTACCGGCCAAGGTGGAGGAGGTCAGGAGTTTCCCGCGCCCCCGCACAATCAAGGGGCTCCAGGAATTCCTGGGCATGGTGAATTTTTATCACCGCTTCGTGCTCCGCGTCGCCCAGCTCCTGCGCCCCCTGCACGAGGCCCTCCGGGGGAAGCCAGGCAAAGGTGATATCACCTGGACGGAGCAGATGGACGAGGGCGTTTGCGGGCGCGAAGCTGGCCTTGGCCAACGCCACCATGCTGGCGCACCCGGCGCCGGATGCACCAATCGCCCTCACCACCGATGCGTCGGACTACGCGGTGGGCGCGGTGCACGAGCAGTGGGTGAATCGTGCTTGGTAGCCGCTGGCTTTTTTAGCCAGCAGCTCCGCCCGCATGAACGCCGGTACAGCACCGTCGACCGCGAGCTTCTCGGGCTCCACCTTGCGGTCCGACACTTCCGCCATCTTCTCGAGGGCCGCCCGTTCACGGCCTTCGTCGATCACAATCTGTCAATTTCCCGACCCGGATCTCAGTCAACGGAGCATCTTCTCTTCTGGATTTGGTTATGACAAACTTCCCTGAAAATGTCTGCTGCTCTTCTTCTGCTCCAATCGGCTCATCTGATCATGTGCTTGTCAAAGTGGACATCTCTCTGACCATTCTCAGAGAGCCTCCTCAGCGTCGACGAGTCTGGCATTTCACTCAGGCCAACTGGCACGGTCTTCAAGCAGCCATCAATCATCTGGACTGGTCTCCCATCTCTCCCGCCTCTGACATCAACTCATCCTGGGATTTCTTTCAAAGTAAATTGCTCTCTCTCATGCACAGATTTATCCCATCTCGTCTTCAGTTGTCATACCCTTCCTCCCGTCCATGGTACACGGAATCTTGTGGTGAGGCTGTTGCCCTGAAACAACTTGCTTTCGTCTCCTGGAAAGCAAATCCAACGGAAGGAAATCTCATTTCCTTTCACAAAGCCCGAAACAAGTGTGTGTCCACCCTCACGAGAACCAGGAAACAATATCTCACGGTTCTCAAGACCGAACTCTCTTATCTGTCTCCCTCTTCCAAATCCTGGTGGCGTCTGATCAAATCTGTTTCTGGTGTTTGTTCCCCCTCCATCCCCTCCCTCACCTCAAACGGCTTAACGGCTGACTCCGCACGTGAAAAAGCTGAATGCCTCAACTCTGTGTTTGCCTCTAAATCTTGTGTCCCAAACCCATCCCTCTCTGTACCCACCTTACCCAGTCGTACCCAGCTGCTCCTGGACTCTGTGTCCTTTCCTCCTGACAAGGTGGAAAAGTTTCTGTCAACCCTCGACTCTGATTCTGCAACTGGTCCTGGCGGCATCAGCCCACGGGTCCTAAAATCATGTTCTTCTGCTCTTTCACTCCCTCTTTCTGTTCTCTTCACCCTCTCTTTTGCTCAAGGTCATCTGCCATCTGCTTGGAAATCAGCCAACATCACCGCTTTGCACAAAAAAGGTGCAAAAACAGATCCCAGCAACTACAGACCAATCAGCCTTCTCCCAATTATCAGCAAAGTCATGGAATCCATCATTGCTTCAGATATGAAATCTTTCCTCTTCTCCAATGGCTTGATCTCTGATCATCAATTTGGTTTCAGACCTGGTCACTCTACTCTGGACATGCTGCTTCTGCTTTCTCAACAATGGATGGAGGTCCTCAACACCAAACAGGAAATTAGAGCTGTCTCCCTTGACATTTCACGTGCCTTCGATACGGTCTGGCACCCTGCTCTGCTCACCAAACTCTCCTCCTTTGGTATCCATGGAAATCTCCACGTATGGCTGGCGGACTTCCTCTCTGGTCGTAGTCAACGTGTGGCCCTGAATGGGTTTCTCTCATCTCCTCTTCCTGTTCAGGCTGGAGTTCCCCAAGGTAGTGTTCTGGGCCCTGTGCTTTTTCTGGTCTTCATCAATGATCTCTCTGACTCTCTTGAAAATCCTCTCTATCTCTTTGCTGACGACTCTACTCTCTGTCGCTCCATTCCTCATCCCTCAGATCGGCAGTCTGCAGCCTCCTCACTCTCTGCAGACCTGGACAAAATCAAAGACTGGGCAAACAAATGGAACATGTCTTTCAATCCTGATAAATCTCACACTCTTATGATGTCTCTCCGAAAAGACCGACTGGAAAACCCTCCCATCCACTTTCTGAATAATCCTCTCCAAGAAGTTCTGTCACTCAAGCTTTTGGGTCTCACTATTTGCCATGATCTTTCCTGGGAAAACCACATTTCAAATCTGGCCTCCAAAGCCAGTCGCCGACTGGGCATCCTCCGTCGTGCGAAGTCCTTCCTTGGCACATCTGAGCTCCTCACCACATATAAGGCTTTCATCCGCAGCTCTATGGAATACTGCTCTCCCCTCTGGTCTGGTGCTCGTGCCTCACACCTAGCCCGTCTTCACGCTGTTGAAACCAAAGCGTTCAGAATCGTTGGAATCTCCCACGATGAAGCTAACTCCAAGGGCCTTTCACTCACTCACCGCAGGCAGGTTGGTGGTCTTTCCGTCTTCTACCGACTCCTCTCTGGCCTTGCCCCCCCAGCCCTCTCTGGGCTCTGTCCCCCAAATATTCCTACAGGTCGCACAGGATCTGCCTGCAACCCTCTTATGGTTAAACTGCCAAAATCAAGACTTTCTGCTCACCTTCACTCCTTCATTCCTCTTTTCTCTCTGGAACAAACTCCCTCACTCTCTTAAATCCCACTGCACCCTCCAGGTCTTTAAAACAGCTGTTCACCACCATCTCTTATCCTCCCCCATCCAAAACCTTGATCTTTTCTACCCCCGCTAATTTCGGTCCCCTTGTGTTTTATACCTCTCCCCCCCGCCCTCCCCCTCCCACGCCTCCTGACCCCAAGCCCTCTCCCTCCCGCCTTCTCCCTGCTCTCAAATGTTGTGGTTGTGTGCTTCCCCTTCTCTCCCCATCTTGTCTTCCGCTCCCTCTTTTTGTGTGTTTTGTTTGTCTGGTTGATTTGTTTGTGAAATAAATGTTAGCTCTTTCACGAGCCTCGATTCAGTATACAAAAAAAAAAAAAAAGAAAAGAAAAAAAAAGCCCCTTGTTTTCGCGATGGCCAAGGTCGCCGAGCCGTGGTCGGCCCGGCAGCAGCGTCACCTCTCTGCCGTGTCCGAATACACGACGGACATCCAACACGTCGTGGGTAAGGACAACCCGGTGGCGGATTGCCTTTCCCGGTCCGTCGCACACGCGGTCCACCTCGGGATCGACTCTGCCCGGATGGCGGCGGACCAGACCGCCGACCCCGACGTCCAGGCCTTTCGGACCGCCGTCACGGGTCTCCGCGTCACCGAGGTACCGTTCGACGTCGCGGGCACTGCCCTCTTGTGCGACGTCTCCCTCGGCCGGCCTCGCCCCATCGTGCCCGCTGGCTGGCAGTGCCCGGTTTTTGACACCATCCACGGCCTGTCCCACCCGGGCACGAAGGCCTCCCAGAAGCTGGTCGTGGCAAAGTTTGTCTGGCGTGGCCTCCGGAAGAACGTCCGTGACTGGGCCAGAACGTGCCTCGCGTGCCAGCGCGCAAAGGCCCACCGCCACAACCAGGCCCCGTTGGCCCCGTTTACGGTGCCCGAACGTCGGTTCGACCAGGTCCACGTCGACTTGGTGGGACCTCTGCCACCCTCGCGGGATTTCACCCACCTCCTCACCATGGTGGACCGCACCACCCAGTGGCCGGAGGCCGTGCCATTGGCAGCGACGGCTGCAGCTGATGTCGCGCAAGCTTTCATCGCCACTTGGGTTGCCCGGTTCGGCGCCCCCTCGGACATCTCGTCCGACCGCGGCCCCCAGTTCACCTCGGAGCTCTGGGGAGCGGTGGCGCAAGGGCTCGGCGTCAAGCTGCACCGCACCACGGCCTACCACCCCCAGGCCAACGGCCTGTGCGAGCGCTTCCATCGCTCGATGAAGGCCGCGCTCCGGGCCAGCCTCCGTGACAGCAGCTGGGCCGACAGGCTCCCCTGTGTCCTGCTGGGCCTCCAGACGGCGCCCAAGGATGACCTGCGCGCGTCCTCGGCGGAGCTGGTTTTCGGACAACCACTGCGGGTACCGGGCGAATTCATGCCCGACTCCACGCAACAGCGCTCCACCCTTCAGGAGACCGCCAGGAGGTTCGCCCCGGTGCCAACGGCGCACCACGGTTGCCCGCCCTCACACATCGCCCCGGAGCTTCGCACGGTGGAGTACGTTTTTGTCCGGCACGACGCCCACCGGGCACCACTGCGGCCCCCGTACGATGGGCCCTTCCGCGTGCTGGAGACCGGGGACAAGCACTTCACCGTGGACATCGGCGGTACTCCAGATCGCATCTCTGTGGACCGCCTCAAGCCGGCCCACCTCGACCTGGACCACCCCCCCGAAAGCAGCTCTGCCTCTGTGTCGAGGCCGTCCCCCGGCGGGCGGACCCCTGGCACCCCCCACCCCCGCTGTCCCACCACCCCCCAGCCCTGCATGCATCGCCAGAGGGCGTTTCGGCCGGGTCATCCGGCTTCCCCGCAAACTCACCCTTCAGGTGCGCGGGAATTCTGGGGGGGGGCGCGTGTGGCGGGCACAATGCCAGCGGGTCATAATTCCGCGCACCAGTGGGTGATGCGAGCGACCGGGCGTGGAAGCAAGGCTCGGGCCACGCCCGGAGCAAAGGAGTCATGAGGCTCAGGGTTGAACTGAAATACATGCCCCGCCTTTCGGCCGACCGGCCACGCCCGAGGGCAAGGCGTGGCCTCGGGATATATACGCGGGCTCGAAAGTCGAGCCCGCCCAGTGCTTACGTGCGAGCCTTGAATAAAGTGTTTGGTTTTGTTCAACGTGTGGTGGCCTACCTTCTTGGCAAACGAGTTGTGTGTGCATAGCACCACAATAACGTGTTAGATAGGCTGATGTAAATTCCAGAGCGTATATACTTGGACTGTAGAGCACAATTGGCCTTTATAATACTTCCAAAACCATGTTTCATATCAATATATAGCATGGGAGGGCATGGGTGTAAGAGGTTGCATAATGTGGGACGAAGATGCTGATTAATGAGGTGCGTTTGATGGTGATCAATAAAGCCTCCATCTCCTAAACTACGACTAAACATCACCTTATTACCGTGTATAATTGTGAGATACACAAGAATACTTCAGTCGCACTAAACTTCCGGATTTGTTTTTTAACGATCTTAAAATTATTGTTTTCCTGAAATTTAAGTATTATACCTGAACATTGTGTGGGGTAGGCCTGGGGTGTGTTCAGTTACCAAGCAGCTAGCTGGCACTTGCCAAGCCAGCCATTCCGTATCAACCTTTTCAAATGGGGTGCTTGGTTGAGCACTTCAGCCACTCCTCCTTCCCCTTTCCCTTTCCCCTTCTTGCCCCCCCCCCCTCTCTTAATATTGCCATTCACGTGAAGCGACTTCGCATTGCCCTGCAATGATGGGTACCTTTGCTAGTACGTTAATCAATAAATTATCCCCAACATAGAGCAACGTATATAACAATGAAGTACTTACTTCTAATTGTTACTTCAGACAGGAGCCCTGACATGAGGTATGGGAGGGGAATCGTGGCAGCCTGGGTGGGGACCTGGCGTAGTGTGGCAGCTCTGAAGATTTCCAGCAGCCACTCCACCATTGGTCCCAAGCATCTACTCCTCAACTGTGTGCACTTTTTATTACCTCTGTCCCCCACCTCATTCCGTGACATCCTGCGCCCCTCCCTTCTCACGCAACATTCGGCCGAAGCCCAGTCTGGGGGTGAGGCAAACGCATCCCCGACCTGCACCCGGATGTTTCTGATACTGCGGGATCGGTTGTGATGGTGGAGCTGGTTTTCCCACCTAAGATACAGGCTGAAGGCCCACCGAAACGCTAAAAAGGGCATTTCGGACAGATTACAGAGGGTAAAACAGTAAAGAAAAGGTTCAAAGGGATGGGGTTTTTTAGACCGACACTGGGCAAGGGAGATGTCGTCCGTCTGGACATAGAAGAGACGCGTTTCTAATATCAGGATTAACTAGAAAGCATCTGAAAATGCAAAGCCCGTCCACGTGCCCGTTTGTATTCAGACATCTTCTTTCGCATGCTCAAAATAACGAAAACAGTTTAATTTTTGTTTTTTAATTGACGATTTTATGCCACATTGACCTTTTGATCTGAAAAAATATAATCGACTTCTACCTTTTGAATAGCGAACCAATTCAGTGACGCGATATGCAAATTGTTTAAATTTCAGGTCAATCGGGTAAAAATGGATTTTATGAAGCCTTGACCTTTGACCTTTTGAGCTAAACAAACAATCAGCTTCTAGCTTTTGATTGGTGAACCAATTCAGTGACCCAATATGCAAATTCTTAAAATTTCAGGTCAATCGGATGAGAATGGACGATTTTATGTGACGCTTGACCTTTGACCTTTGACCAAATAATTAATTTTCCTTCTCCGCATTATCATAACTAGGGCATTGCCCGTACTATATCTATATCTAAAATTATATCCCCCCCCTCTATTTACATGAAATGGTTTGGTCCAAAGCGAACGGCTTGCGAGTACGGTGACAATCCCCCCCCTCTATTTACATGCAATGGTTTGGTCCAAAGCGAACGGCTTCCGGAGTTTGGTAAAGAAATCGCCACGCCATCGCGTGCACAAATGCGCAGGAAAGCGAATGAATCGCAAATTCGTTTTTATTAGTTGTAAAACATAGTTTAACGCCAACATAGTTTGCAAACGTGAAATAAATGAATACGCTCTCAAATGTGCCATCCGAGGCAGAGTGTGCCCGCCACGTTCGGCACACGCGATCGTTCGCTGCTCTCTGATTGGTTGAATCGTTTTTTGGACATAGCTCGGTAAGTAATTGTCCGATTAATATGAAACCTTGAAAAGGCACATCCTCGGGTCCCCAGCAATATACCTGGCAAGTTAAAAGTATATCGGACCCGTGGTTGTCGAGAAACAGCGGTCACAGACAAACAAACGTACAGACAGACAGACAGAGATTACTGGAATTATAGATAGACTAGGGCATGCCCGTACTATATATATGCCCGTACTATATATCTATCTAAAATTATATCCCCCCCCTCTATTTACATGAAATGGTTTGGTTCATTCGCAACGCCAAAGCGAACGGCGAACGGCTTGCGAGTACAGTGACAATCCCCCCCCTCTATTTACATGAATGGTTTGGTCCATTCGCAACCACAGAACCCCCCCCTCTATTTACATGCAATGGTTTGGTCCAAAGCGAACGGCTTCCGGAGTTTGGTAAAGCAATCGCCATCGCGTGCACAAACGCGCAGGAAAGCGAATGAATCGCAAATTCGTTTTTATTAGTTTTAAAACTTTATTAAAACATAGTTTAACGCCAACATAGTTTGCAAACGTGAAATAAATGAATACGCTCTCAAATGTGCCATCCGAGGCAGAGTGTGTCCGCCACGTTCGGCACACGCGATCGTTCGCTGCTCTCTGATTGGTTGAATCGTTTTTTGGACATAGCTCGGTAAGTAATTGTCCGATTAATATGAAACCTTGAAAAGGCACATCCTCGGGTCCCCAGCAATATACCTGGCAAGTTTCAAGTATATCGGACCGGTAGTTGTCGAGAAACAGCGGTCACAGACAAACAAACAAACGTACAGACGTACAGACAGACAGACAGAGATTACTGGAATTATAGATAGATAAAGCTTTGGTGAAAATTTGATGACAATAGCTCAAATGGTAAAAACGGTTATGGCCCAGACAGACAGACAGACACACACAGACACAAACCCACACACACACACACACACACACACACACACACACACACACACACACACACACACACACACACACACACACACACACACACACACACACAGAAGTGATTACAATATCCCGTCGACTGCTGCACATCATGTTTGACAGCGAATGCGAGCAGACGGGACAAACAGCTGTACTTCTATCCAAGGCCGCCGACGCACTTTGTTTGTGATGCATCACCCCACCTGCGCAGCACCACTGCGGCAGTTTATAGGCGGGTCGGGATTCGAACACATACTAGACTGATAAAAGGTATTTACGCTACCTGTACATCCGACTAAGTGGACACTATCAGTTGATTACCGTATTCAAAATGCACAAGGTTTCTGTGATAAAAAACAATTGCGTTATATAGATTCATGTAGATCTGAGGGTCGCATGTAGAACTAAACAAACAGGTTATATGTGCGACATATTATTCTTTGAATAACAAGATTTTTTTTTAACGCAGAAGAAAGGCGATGAAATGATAAAGGAGTGACAACGAAGTTTCTGAAAGAGGGGGAAAAAAACCAAGTGAGAGGAGGTACGGGGAGAAACGTGAAGGAAGAGGTGGAGGCCCCGTCGGCCATGGCGTCGCGGCGGCCGCACCTCGCCTCTCCTTCCTCCTCGCCATCTCCCTCGTTCGAGGCAGTCGGTGGTGACAGCCAGGCAGGTACCTCGACAACGACGACGACGACAACGACGCTTGAAGGGGAGGGCGGGAAGGAGCTGTTCGAGGCGTGCAGGAACGGCGACGTGGCCAAAGTGAGGAGGCTCGTTGGGCCACAGAACGTGAACGGGCGCGACACGACGGGCCGCAAGTCGAGTCCGCTACATTTCGCGGCCGGTACGATCCTTTCGCTCTCCAAGTCCCATTGTGATGGAAGATGGCGAATGTTTTCCTCTTCTTATTATTATTGTTATTGTTACCTCCGCCACCGAAGGTACATGGAAGTGATGTTTTCACTGCTGTGTAGTGTCTGTTTGTGTCATAAAGTTGTGGACAGATTCGGACAAAACTTTGTGGACGAGTTGCTTAGAAGACAACAAACAACAAGCTGATGAGATTTTGGTTCAGGTGCGAATCCAGATCCGGCCTATCCGTGGGATAGAAACCATAAACTGTTCAGCCTGGCTCTCTTGTCCCTCTACCGAGTGACATATTCTAGTTGTTATTGTTAAATTTATTAAATGTCATGAATGTTTGTCTGAGTCCAAAACACATTACCTTGACCATATTGGTACATTAGAAAACTAGAACGGTGCTCAGTAGAGAGCATACCTCCACCTGGTTGGCCATATCACTCAATGGTGAAGAATCACTTAAAAAATTAAATAATTCTCATATCCGAATCCATATTCAGATCTTCACCAAAATCGAATCGATTCTTCCTTGTCACACACACAACCTGTCCACCAAGTTACGTCCAAATCCGTCCGCAACTTTTTGAGATGTCCTGCTATGTATCGTTTTTGGCCCTATCTCCCAATGGTGAAGAATCACTTAAAAAATTCTACTAGCCGGATCCGAATCCGGATCTTCACCAAAATCTAACCATTTCGTCCTTGTCACAAACGCCACGTCTCTGCCAAATTTCGTCCGAATCCATCTGCAACTTTTTCAGATATTTTCTTCACAGACAAACAAACAGGCAGGGGTGAAAACATAACCTCCATCCACCTTTGCTGGCGGAGGTAACCAGTATACCTATAGTTCTTCAAAATATGTAGATTTTGTTTGTTTGTTTCTGATGTCCTATAAGTCTTACATTGACGTAATCACTGCCAGTGTCACCTTTCCCAGGTTGGGTTAAAAGGTGCTCTTGCCTTGTTGCAGGATCATGCAGTCTGACCACAGCTTTCAGAAAATATCTGTTTTCTTGTCTCTTTCTTTCTTTTTTTGAGATGTTTGACCTGTTCTGGTGGTTTTTTCCTTCGACTTTAATTTCGTTTCACATCCTGGGTGATTTGCCTACCTTCACTGCTATTTTTTAAAAATTATAATTTATCCTTATAAATTATAATTATTTATTATAATTTATTATATTATATCTATCTATAATTCCAGTAATCTCTGTGTGTGTGTGTGTGTGTGTGTGTGTGTGTGTATGTGTGTATGTCTGTGTGTTTGTCTGTGACCGCTGTTTCTCGACAACCACGGGTCCGATATACTTGAAACTTGCCAGGTATATTGCTGGGGACCCGAGGATGTGCCTTTTCAAGGTTTCATATTAATCGGACAAGTAGTTACCGAGCTATGTCCAAAAAACGATTCAACCAATCAGAGAGCAGCGAGTTATCACGTGTGCCGAACGTGGCGAACAGACTCTGCCTCGGACGGCACATTTGAGAGCGTATTCATTTATTTCACGTTGGCAAACTATGTTGCCGCTATGTTGGCGTTAAACTATGTTTTAAAACTAATTAAAACTAATTTGCGATTCTTTCGCTTTCCTGCGCGTTTGTGCACGCTATGGCGATTTCTTTACCAAACTCCGCAAGCCGTTCGCTTTGGACCAAACCATTTCATGTAAATAGAGGGGGGGGATTGTCACCGTACTCGCAAGCCGTTCGCTTTGGACCAAACCATTTCATGTAAATAGAGGGGGGGGATATAATTTTAGATATAGATATAGTACGGGCATGCCCTAGTATAATAAATATAAATTATTTATTATAATTTATTTATTATAATTTATGGGATTTATTATAATTTATTATAATTTATAAATTTATATTTATTATAATCTATCTATAATTCCAGTAATCTCTCTGTGTGTGTGTGTGTCTGTGTGTTTGTTTGTCTGTGACCGCTGTTTCTCGACAACCACGGGTCCGATATACTTGAAACTTGCCAGGTATATTGCTGGGGACCTGAGGATGTGCCTTTTCAAGGTTTCATATTAATCGGAGAAGTATCGCTTTGGCTTTGGCTTTGGCTTTGGCTTTGCGAATGGACCAAACCATTTCATGTAAATAGAGGGGGGGGGGGGGGGGGTTCTACCGTACTCGCAAGCCGTTCGCTTTGGCTTTGCGAATGGACCAAACCATTTCATGTAAATAGAGGGGGGGGGGGGGGGGGATTGTCACCGTACTCGCAAGCCGTTCGCTTTGGCTTTGCGAATGGACCAAACCATTTCATGTAAATAGAGGGGGGGGATATAATTTTAGATATATATATAGTACGGGCACGCCCTAGTATATAATAATTCCAGTAATCTCTGTGTGTGTCTGTGTGTTTGTTTGTCTGTGACCGCTGTTTCTCGACAACCACGGGTCCGATATACTTGAAACTTGCCAGGTATATTGCTGGGGACCTGAGGATGTGCCTTTTCAAGATTTCATATTAATCGGAGAAGTAGTTACCGAGCTATGGCGATTTATTTACCAACCGTTCGCTTTGGCTTTGCGAATGGACCAAACCATTTCATGTAAATAGAGGGGGGGGGGGGGTTCTACCGTACTCGCAAGCCGTTCGCTTTGGCTTTGCGAATGGACCAAACCATTTCATGTAAATAGAGGGGGGGGTTCTGTGGTCGTTACTGCCACGTGGTTTCAAAGTTTTTTTTTGTTGTTGTTTGCACGCATGTTTTTTTGCACCCACGTACGGGCACGCCCTAGTAATATATAATTTATATAATAAATTAAATTTATTATAAAATAATTATTTATTTATCCTTGTCCATTGAGGTTGTTATTTCAATGGCTGGTTACTGACATGGCAAGTTACATTGACAATGTTTGCCCATTGTCTACCAGTTACATCAAGGTGACGTCACATGTCTTCCATGCATTTGTTACCTCCACCACAAAGGTGGACTGAGGTTATGCTTTCACCTCTCTTGTCTGTTTAAAGTGACAAGCACATTTGTCCATGAGAAAAGGCAGGTTTTTCCAGGTGATTGGCAACTCTTCGCAGTGTTTGTCCATGGGCCTTATTTATTGTCATAGCAAACGCTGGTCGAATTGGAAATGGTGACTAGTAAATTAATAGTAAATAGTAAATTTGTACGTGTAAAGCAGATGCTGATGTGGCAATATTGTGCAAAAACACGATTATTATTATTGTTATTATATATCGAAGATGTACTAGAAGATCAAACTTTGGGCACCTGATCATAATAAGCAAAGTTATACGTGTAGGTATGAAAAATAGTTGTGCAGCATTTACGTGATGGATTTGTTTCAGCTCTACTCTGTTTCATATGACGTCACGCAGTCGCTCAGCTCACCGAAAGGGGCTGTGATTCATATTTTTTATAAATAAATTTGAATAAAAAGTGGAAGTTTTTATTGCACCATTTACCTTCCTCATGTGAAAATTATTTTGCACAGCAAATTTTGGGGCACAGTGCATAGTCCAAGCTCTGCCACTGTCAATCGTTTTCGTAATCTAGTTATCTATCTATCGCTATAATACTCTCCAGTGTGTCCTTCTGTCTGTTCATGGGAGTGGCTTCAAAAACAAATCTCCACCAAAGTGCATTGAGGGGTTGTAGACGAGAGGGAGAGGGAGAGTGAGTATCTATAATTGTCGGTCTGTCTGTCTGTGGGTGTTACCTATACACTTCTACACCTCTGGATGGATTTGGACCAAATTTATCAGAGCTGAAATGTTGTACTGGCTGTGTTAGTGGGGTGAGCAGCTACTTCAGCCACCGGGAAACCCCTGAGAACCACTGGGAAAAACGATGGGGTATACTTCCTCACTCTTGCATATGATTTGAATAGCATCACGTTTGGTGAAGTTGAGCGCTACATACAACAACAACAACATGCATTTTAAGGGCCATTTTCCCTGCTAGAGCGGGGGTTAGCCTTGCGGTCCCCATGACAATCTTCTCCATTTTGCCCTATTTTCTGCATCTCTCCTTGTTAACCCCCTTGCCCGCATTTCTTCTTCCACCATCTTTAGCCAAGTCTTTCTCGGTCTTCCACGTCTTCTACTTCCTTCTACATTCATTTCCATCACTCTTCTCAACCAGTCACTTTCATCCTTCCTCAACACATGACCAAACCATCTCAACCTGTTCCTCTTCACAGCATCAATCGCAGGCTCTATTCCCATCATCTTTCGCAATTCATCATTTGTCTTCCTCTCTCTCAACGATACTCCGCACATCCGTCGAACCATTCGCATTCACCCTTTCCAACCTTCGTTGCTGCCCTACGTTCATTACCCATGTCTCGCTCCCATAAATCATAACACTTCTCACACATGCAGCATACACCTTTCCCTTCAGCTTCAACGACACTCCCCTCATCATCAGCACGCCACTCAATTCCCGAAACTTCTTCCATGCACATCTCACTCGAGCAACCGTTGCCGAGTCTGATCCACCTTCTCCATTCAGCATGTCTCCGAGGTAGCAAAATGTTTTCACACCTTCCAGCTTCACGCCGTCTCCAAGATCCAACTCAACATTTCCTCCATCTGCAGCTCCCTCTGTGCACACCTTACATTTGAATGTAGCTGCCACACTGGTTAATGACCCTCTCAGACCACTACATTTTTGATGAACCCACTCAGCGCACATTGTACACTGAATGGAGTTCACTCCGACACCCTTCCTACACACAGCACAGGGCCACTTCCCAGTTCTTTCCACCTCACCACATGCTTTACCACTTGCCATCACCTTCGTCTTTCCGATATTCACCTTCAGACCTTTTCTCTCCATACATTCCTTCCACGTGTTCATCTTTTCCTTCAGTCCATCCATACTTTCTGCAATCAACACCAGATCATCTGCATACAACAACTCCCATGGTAAACCCTCCTTTACGTTCTGAGCCAGCACCTCCATCACAGCTACAAATAGTAGTGGACTTAGTACCGACCCCTGATGCACTCCCACCTTCACCTCAAACTCACCACTGTTCCCGTCCTTCGTCCTTACAGCTGTGCGCGCTCTTTTGTACATTGCCATCACGACTCTGATCAACCATTCCTCCACTCCTAACTTCCTCAATGCCCATGTCAATACTTTGCGTGGAACCCGATCGAATGCTTTCTCCAGATCAACAAACCCAAGAAACAACTTCTTCCTCTTCTCCATGTACTTCTCCTGCAACTGCCTCACAATGAAAAGCACGTCTGTCGTTCCTCTTCCTGGCATGAATACAAACTGCATTTCGTCGATCTTCACTTTCTTCCTTATCCTCCTCTCCAACACCCTTTCCAATACCTTCATTCCATGCTCCAATAACTTTATCAGGTATACTTCCTCGCTCTTGCATATGATTTGAATAGCATCACCTTTGGTGAAGTTGAGCGCTACATGATGGATTGAATTTCCCCAGACAACTGTGACTGTCTTCTGTGTTTATTCTCGCCACCACCGTGGCTAGCTTTTCCCGTCACTTGGGATGTGTACTTTTGCTGGTACGTAATATATTCTGATGTGCCATACTCTGTTACAGAGCGTCGGTGCTGTCAAAGCAGGTTTTTTTGGCAAGTGTTGCACTGGGTCGTTTGCCATTGCCTTCCCAGCAGTAGTTGGGGCAGGAATTTGGAACTTAGCTGGGGTGCTGGAGATAGCTCGTCGTCTCTTTGTGAAGAACACTGTGGGATCTTTAAAGTCCACCGACTAATGTTGGCCGATGGGATGCCCTGTTTAACGTCCGGAGAACAGCACACACATTGATGAAGAACCCTGCCTGTTAAACACTGGGATGACAGTTTATCGCTGGGCTGCGATTAGAACCCAAACTGGATAGATTAGAGGTAAGTGTGCGTACCTCTACACCATCCTGCCAGCCCGTTATACTGTTTGTATATACCGTGTGTATTCCCGTCTGCTCGTCCCGGTTGCCCGTTTCGAATCCAGCGATTCTTGATCACCAGGAGGACCCATAACAGTCAGAATTCATTCCCAAGACTAAGTATATTTAATAAAAGAACAATGGTTATGCGGAAGGGAACACAAGGAAGGCAAGCAAGCATAAAATAAATAAACTCCTTATCCACTACCAATCATATATGCCCACGGTCCAAACGACGCACTGAAGCCTTAATTATTTAAGCCTCTGGTCCCAGTCAGACACACCACGTGAGATAGACAAAGCAGGAAGGATAATACAGAAGAGTTTTTGGGACAAACCTTAGAGTGCCTGCAGGATGAGTCCTGTGGAGACCCGGCAGCTCGGGCTAGCGAACGTCTCGTGCTGCTGGTGTGAAGAAAGAGGGGTGTGGTTCAGGCTTCTGCGGGGCTTGACTTAGGTGCTCGGGATGAGCAATCTCAGCAAATCCTTCCATGTGCTTCAGGGTGTTCTCCTCCAACTTCTGCCGTTACTCCATCTTGTATGGCCTTGGGCCTGTACGATATCAATGATGTGCCACTCCCCCCCCCTCCCCTTTCGCTCATCATTGGACCGTTGGCGGCACCAACCCTTCCCAGCCTCACCAAACGGCTGCTGATGGTCGACATAGCGGTGGTGGCTTCTCCCACCCAGATAGTGCCTCAAGGCCTAGCAAAATTCGAAAATAACATTTATGATGGATTTACAGATGGTAAAACACCAACAGACATTGGGATGGGTGAACGTTGTCTAACTAGACAAATAAGTGGCGTATATCTAAGAACACGATTAATTACTTGTGCTTAAACTTTATATTCATTTTAAGGAAATAATTTCTCTATATTAAGCATTATTAACCCCAAGGACCCATTTCCACAACATCACCTTCCTCCTCCTGACTGTCCTGAATCTGCACTCAGAACGGGGAGGAACATGGGCATGACCCCATTTATCATACAAGACAACTCCCAATCTTAGTCTAAAAACCTGCATGCACAAAATTCAAAACAATATTCAACCCTCGTCTAATGTGGCGCTCTGCTAGTCCTACTGTTTCATCTGCTAAGACCCGCAAGTTGACCACTAAATCTGGATGAATTTTTTTCTGTAAATAACCTGTGGTTGGGATGAGGGTGTATGTACCGGGAGGGCCTCTTCTTTCTCATGAGAGTCTACGTAGTCTGAAGTTTCTGGACCCCCCCCCCCCCTATCCGGTCAGTATAAGATCCCTCCCCCAACACTGTCTATCAGAGCCCTGGGGCCCGGCACTACAAGTGTCCTTGGTGAACACACAGCCTGCCAGCACCCTGAGCTCACCTGGCCAAAATGGGCTCTGTAGAACTGCAGTTCTTCAGACCACAAGGCCCTACAAAAATTGCACAAAAAGACCCATTTGGCCTCCCTCAGCAGGAGTCTATGGCCCATGTCACCCCACAAACAATAAGAAAAGGACAGTCCATTTGGCCTTAAAACAGGATGTGACTTTTTGGGCCTTTTAATGTCCACAAACAATGGCATGGTTGGCAGGCAAAGACTGGCAGGTGGTGTGACTGGCTAAGGCGGACTGGCAAGCTGGACGGGCAGATGAGTGGCTGGCTGATGAGACCGGCAGCAGACAATGACGTCGTCGTCTATGGTGGCAGGAGCGTACGGTGGCAGCAGGTGTGATGGCCAGCTTTGACTCTAACCTAGCTCAACACCGGCTGTCATGCTAATCCATCTAATCTAATCTCTGGCTCCTGCCCCTCTAAATCCATCCAAGCTAATCTCTCCCTCTTGGGCCCACTAATCCCATTCTTCTAAGCTACCTCCTGCAAAGAAACCAAAGGAACGTGCCGTGACACAAATGATGTGGTGTGCCCTCGTATGGCTTGCTGGTGGAGTTGCCTGATGGGGTGTTTTCCTTCCCAAACACGAACAATGTGGGACTCATTGGGTCCTTGCATAAGCTAATTGCACTACTCCGTTTACCTCTAGCGACCACAGACATAAAAAATGGCGCAAATTTTAAGTATCCCTATCTATGTGAGCACTTGCAAAACACACTTTCTAAATGAGGAGAGTAGAGAGGAGTATTATTTCCTTCTGTCTGGTATTCATTCTGTGTCTCATTTAACATTAAAACCCTTCCACAGCGGTTCTATACAACCAACTTACATGCCGCTTCGCATGTTCGTGTTCTATCAATTCAGGTCTGGCCCTCAAATCGTCCTTCCATGCCACCACACAATATCATTGCTGTGTGGTGTGGCTGTCCTTGCAGGCGTCTACCTGCTCTGTCGCAGCATCCTGTACCACTGCACATCCCCTGCCGCTGGGGATTGCCCCCTCACGCACCACTCCCTCCCCCCGAGTTCCCCTGCTATATGCCAAAACCTGGGTGGAGTGGGGGGAGGGGGGGGCGGGGGGGGGGGTGGGGGGAAGAGGGCTGTCTGGCTTTTCCCACTTGTGCTCTCTATGGCAAGTGGCATCGCGAGTCCTTTTCCTGGACACTCGGACCCACTCTGCAAAACCCCCGGTGCCTGGGCTCTCTGGTATGCTCGGGCACTCTGGTATGCTCGGGCTCTCTGGTATGCTCGGGCTCTCTGGTATGCTCGGGCTCTCTGGTATGCTCGGGCTCTCTGGTATTCTCGGGCTCTGTGGTATGCTCGGGGCGGGTGCACAACCAGTGCTGGAATGCCCTTCTCGCCAGAACCTATTCGCTGTGAGCCACATCCCCTGCCCATCAATGAACCAATGCACCAATGCACCAATGCACCAATTAAAATGAACTGTGCTTCTCTCAGCACCAACACCGGGAAGGGAATCCCATTATAAAACGTCAGAATCCCCTCTGTCTACCGCTAACACACAATAATTAGAATGGCAGTCTGGAGAGCGCATACCTCTGCCAGACTGAACAGTTTATGGTTTAAGCAAATGGTTTAAGGATCTGGACCTTAAGCAAAATCTAATCGGCTTGTTCTTGTCACCTAACCACCTCGTCCACCTAGTTTTGTCATAGCTCGTTCACAACTTTTTAAAATATGGTATATATATATATATATATATATATATATATATATATATATATATATATATATATATATATATATATATATATATATATATATATATATATATATTGTTTGTGGCCACATCTCCCAATGGTGAAGAATCACTCACCATTGAAATCAGACTTGCAGAAATGTAGGAATATGAGAAATATACGTGGGTCAGAGGAATAGCCTGGTCTTGGCTTAGCGGTTAGGGTGCCGGCTTGGGATCCTGGGTTTGAATCCCGGTCGATCGCTGAATTAACACCAGGGGGGTTGACTCAGCCTGTCATCCTTCCAAGGTCGGCAAATTGAGTACCAGTTCACTGGTAATTCCCTGTGTGTCGCAAGAGGCGACTAACAGGGTTGGCGGCAGGAAGGGCATCCGGCCAAAAAACATTGCTTGAAAAAGAGGACCAAAGTGCCCAAAATAGGCCAACCCCTGCTCTGCGGGGAAAAATGGCGTCTAAAGGTTGTTCTATACGTGGGTCAGAGGTGTCGGGTTCGTACCATTTACTGTTGGTACATTGTTGCATCGGCTGTGGATATAACACAGACGCACACATTTTATTTTTTAGCAATACATGTAAAAAAATCGAATATTTCCCTCGTGGCCCCGGAACCAAACAAAAATGTATTTCTCACGGCTCCCGTAGCTCCCCCACCTTCTCCCAACATGATTAATAGTAAATATAATTTTATACTTTCCCTGTACAGGCACAAGCCCTGAATATATCCTTCCCGTCTGTGTTCAGAACCACATAATCCAGATGCACAGTCCATTCAAAGGTGGTGATTGGTCGGGGGGAGTTTTGGGGGTGGGGGGGTGGGGTGGGGGGGGGGGGGGGGGGGTTGTAGCACACGTCCGGCCACTCGGTCCTTGCACCAGCCCACATGGTTGGGAGTGCTGTATGAGCAGGTGCTGGTTCGCCAAATTGAGAAACTTCTCTAAGTCTTTCATTGTGCAGAGGCCCTACCCTTTTTCTCATGTGCTTTTCCAAGTATTTTGAGCTTCTTTAAAAAGGTTGGTGCCCATTCCAAGTGTCAATCCCTATCCCAGACACATAGTACATTTTATTTCACCCAAACTCTTCAGCTTCCTGGGGTTTCTGCGCATGCTTACCGGCATTTTGGGGTAGATTAGGCCATCTAGTTACGGATTGCATTGGTAGGAAATATTCAGGCATGACACTAACACATTCAAAAAAGCAAGCAACCAGCCTTTTTTGTACAGCGTTCCTGGTTCTTGGAGGAGCTAAACTGCAGGTCTAGGCATCACATGGCGATTGCTGTGAAGAGTAACCTTCAGAGTTAATCCTATTGGATGAATCTGATGTACTACGACGACGACGACTACGACTACGACTGCAATGGCCACAATTGATCCTTTTTTCTTTTGTGGTTGGCTGAGGGGGAATCGTTTGACCCAAGCCTTTCATGAACTGGCTGGCTTGGCCTCAGTTTCAAATGTCACCGATTTGGGCAGGAATTTGTAATCTGTTCAAGGTGCCGGAAATAACTTGCCTGCTCTTTGTAAAATACACCGTGGGACTTTTAAGCTCAACCAATAATTGCTAGCAAGTGACAGTTTAATGTCCATCCAAGAAACGGCATACTTCGTGATGCAAAGCCCCACCTGGGAAGAAACCATCCTTCTGTTCAATTTATAATTGGGTCGGGAATCAAACCCAGACTCGGCAGGCCAACAGTAAATGCACTACTTATGCGGCACCCTGTCAGAATGATGATGTAATTTGAGCTGCAGAACAAAAACATTTTGAAGGGCTCTGAATCGGTTCAAAACTAGAACGGCACTTAGTAGAGACCATACCTCCGCCTGGTGAACAGTTTACGTTTTGTATCCCACTGATAGGCTAGATCTGGATTCGAACCTGAACCAAAATCTTATCTGCTTGTTCTTGTCACATAACCAACTCATCCACGAAGTTTATTCATAACTCGTCCATAACTTTTTAAGATATCCTGTTGTATACATCACTTTTCACCCGATCTCTCAATGGTGAAGAATCACTTAAAATTAAATAATTCTCGTATCCGAATCCATATTCAGATCTTCACCAGCATCGAAACGATTAGTCCTCTTCACACACACATCTCCACCAAGTTTCGTCCAAATCCGTCCACAACCTTTTGAGATATCCTGCTTTATATCATTTTTGGCCATATCGCTCAATGGTGAAGAATCACTTAAAAAATTCTTCTAGCTGGATCCGTATCCTGATCTTCACCAAAATTGAATCGAGTCTTCCTTGTCACACACACAACCTGTCCAACAAGTTTCGTCCAAATCCGTCCACAACTTTTTGAGATATCCTGCTTTATATCATTTTTGGCCATATCACTCAATGGTGAAGAATCACTTAAAAAATTCTTCTAGCTGGATCCGTATCCTGATCTTCACCAAAATTGAATCGATTCTTCCTTGTCACACGCACAACCTGTCCAACAAGTTTTGTCCAAATCCATCCATAACGTTTTGAGATATCCTACTATATGTTGGTTTTAGCCCTATCACTCAATGGTGAAGAATCACTTAAAAAAATTAAATAATTATCATGTCCGAATCCATATTCAGATCTTCACCAAAATTGAATATAATCTTCCTCGTCAGACACCCAACCGGTCCACCAAGTTTCGTCCAAATCCGTCCACAACGTTTTGCGATATCCTGCTGTGTATCGTTTTGGCCCTATCTCCCGATGGTGAAGAATCTCTTAAAAAATTATAATAGCCGGATCCGGATCTTCACTAAAATGTAATCATTTCGTCCTTGTCACACATGCTACATCTCTGCCAGATTTCGTCAAAATCTGTCCACAACTTTTTGAGATATTTTGTTCACAACGGACAAACAAACAAATGAAAAACCACTCTTAGAGTGACACTTGGCAAAACAGAACAAAGTAGAATGGCACTCAGTAGAGCATCCTTTTGACCTCAAAAATAGTGGTTGAATTCAGTGACCTGATATGCAAATCGTCTTCAAAGTTTAAGTTAATCGGATGAAAATTGTCAATTTTAGAAATCTGACCTATGTTGACCTTTTGGCCTATGTTGACCTCAAAAATAGTTGGTGGTTGGTTTCAGTGAGCTGATATGAAAATCCTATTCAAATTTCAAGTCAATCGGATGAAAATTGAGGATTGTAGAAATTTAAAAAAAGTGGTTGACCTTTGGCCTATGTTGACCTTTTGACCTCAAATATATAGGATTTTGTCGGACCACGAACTCTACAATTTGGTGAAGTTTTGTGAAGATCGGTTTAAAATTGTGACCTTTAGGCAAGTATAAGTGAGTGGGCAGACAAACACACAAACAAACACACAAACACGCAAACAAACACACAAACCGGAGTGATCAACATGCTTGCAAAAAAAAGTGACAGACATACAGACAGACAGACAGGGGTGAAAACATAATCTCCATCCACCTTTGGTGGCGGAGGTAATTAAATAAAGGCGATATCATAAAGCACCTTAATATTTGCATTTTGGTTGTTAAATCATTGCTGCCCTTTTGCAAACGTTGTCATTTGCTGAACTCGAGTGTACTGCAGTCAAAATCATTTGGTCATTGACTTTGATGGCTTTGACTTTGGAACGTATTGTTTCCATTAGCTCATTGTGACAATCCTGATTTGTGCATTCAGCAGTTCCACAGTCACAGTCCAAGGGAATTTGCATTAGGACAAAAAAAGAACATCCCAAAATAGCACCAACTGTTCCTACTTGCTTAGCCAGCTTCTTGCATTCCTTTTTTTTGACGTGCACATCTTTGCAAGTCATTGCGAATCATTCATTCCCATGACGAATATAATAGAAACTAGAACGGCACTTGGTAGAGCGCATAACCTCTGCTGAACAGTTTACGTTATGTATCCCACTGATCTGGATTCGGACCTCAACCAAAATCTAATCGGCTTGTTCTTGTCACCTAACCAACTCTTCCACCTGGTTTTGTCACAACTTGTACACAACCTTTTGAAACATCATGCTATTCAGTATATCGTTCTTAATCGCATCTCTCAATGATGAAGAATCACTTGCAAAATTCAAATTTATTTGGATCCAGATCTTCACCAAAATCAAATCGATTCTTCCTTGTCACACGCTTAACATGTCCACCAAGCTTTGTCCAAATTAATCCATAACACTTTGAGATATTGTGCTTTCTATCATTTTTGGCCTATCTCTCAATGGTGAAGAATCATTTAAAAAATTGATAGTAGCTGCATCCAGATCTTCACCAAAACCAAATACAGTAATTGCGTCCACAACTTTTTGAGATATGCTTCCTGTTCAGACAGACACGGTGAAAACATAACCTCCACCCACTTTCAGTGGTGGAGGTAATAATAACAAATTTAAATAGCAAGGTGATGCCATCTGTACTTGTGCTTCCAATGATGGTATTGTGTGTAATGTAAGCCAGCAGAATGGCATCCAGATGCGTGATGTTATCGTCTTTTGAAAATCGTCGTTCAGCACGACTGAAAACAAACTCGCAGCCAAAATATTTTTCTCAGTTGGTGGCCATGTCCTCCCCTCCCCTCTCCCGAAATGGCAGATAAAATTTTGTCTTGCCAATTTTTTTTTTGTCTTGCTTTTACTTTTGATCACTGTTTCAGAATGTTAAAACAGCAATGTTAACGTTATATTTTAGACTCGTTGCTGCATATATAACATCCCATGTGAGTAACCTTGGAGTGGTGGCTTTAATATCAGATCTGAGTCTTTTAACAATTTCACCAAAGGTAAACCGCTCATATTGAACAATCATATCAACCAACCCTTATATTTCATGCCCTGTGAAAGCCTTTTTAGTGGGTTGGCATTGTTGCAAAATAATGTTTTGTTATGATAGAATCGAAGCACATGGAGGAGCACCTTTAAAATGATCATTAGACCGTCCAAGCGGCTAATAGAGTGAATTGAAGCAATTTCTGCAATCTCTACAATGTTGATTGGGTTGATGTTTTGTTCCTGTTTTGGGGCAAATTTAGAACATTTGGTCTGTAGGACTTATTAAGTAAGTGTTCGGTTTTTATTCCGTTGCGTGGTATTTTTCTTGAGATTCATCTGGTCGATACTGTGTGTACACAGCAGCATTAGTCTGTAGTGAAGGGCATGTCCCACCACCCCCTGCCATTTTATGAAAACATGACAAGTGATGGCTGGCTGTCAGAATTATGTAAAGGAAGGAGTAAATTTCTCGACCATACAGTGCTTTGAAAGTGAGTGTGAGTTCTCAACATTTGGTGAATGTGAACTTGGCGGACTTGTCCAACAGGGGAGGCTGTTGTAATGTGAGTTTTTTGGTTCGCAGATCAACTTTGATGTAGCACCCCCAGCTTGTGTACACCGAGGATGCTCTGCATTGTTAAATGCCCCTATTTTGTTGTGGAAAGTAAGGGCAATGAAAATGTTGTTTCCATGGTTGGGGTTGTTTTGCTGAGGCTTGCCATACTGATTCCATGGAAGGGAAACGGGCCAGTCCATGTTTACTGGAGCTTAAGCCAGAGGTTGTAAAAATTGATGACACATTCTCGCTTTCTTCACACTACATGGATATTTTATGCCAAATTTAATACCGATTGTGAACATCTCTGTTTGAAGTAGCTGCTGACTGCAGGTGCAACGCATCGGATCTATGTCACTTCCG